>NW_027363751.1:0-488046 GCF_046119375.1 Phyllobates terribilis
AAAGGAGCTGGCATCTCACTCTCTTTGAATCTTCTTTATCATGCTAGGATTAGCAGGAAAAAGCAAAAAATTTCAGAATTGCACCTTGCAATGTGGAGATATTACTGTTTGTGCATTTACAATATTCATTGATTTTTGCCATTGAAAAACGTCCAGAAATGTTTGAAGCTACTGACTGAATGAAAGGAGCTGGCATCTCACTCTCTTTGAATCTTCTTTATCATGCTAGGATTAGCAGGAAAAAGCAAAAAATTTCAGAATTGCACCTTGCAATGTGGAGATATTACTGTTTGTGCATTTACAATATTCATTGATTTTTGCCATTGAAAAACATGTTTTTCATATACCAGAAATGTTTGAAGCTACTGACTGAATGAAAGGAGCTGGCATCTCACTCTCTTTGAATCTTCTTTATCATGCTAGGATTAGCAGGAAAAAGCAAAAAATTTCAGAATTGCACCTTGCAATGTGGAGATATTACTGTTTGTGCATTTACAATATTCATTGATTTTTGCCATTGAAAAACGTCCAGAAATGTTTGAAGCTACTGACTGAATGAAAGGAGCTGGCATCTCACTCTCTTTGAATCTTCTTTATCATGCTAGGATTAGCAGGAAAAAGCAAAAAATTTCAGAATTGCACCTTGCAATGTGGAGATATTACTGTTTGTGCATTTACAATATTCATTGATTTTTGCCATTGAAAACGTTTTCATATACCAGAAATGTTTGAAGCTCTGACTGAATGAAAGGAGCTGGCATCTCACTCTCTTTGAATCTTCTTTATCATGCTAGGATTAACAGGAAAAAGCAAAAAATTTCAGAATTGCACCTTGCAATGTGGAGATATTACTGTTTGTGCATTTACAATATTCATTGATTTTTGCCATTGAAAAACGTTTTCATATACCAGAAATGTTTGAAGCTACTGACTGAATGAAAGGAGCTGGCATCTCACTCTCTTTGAATCTTCTTTATCATGCTAGGATTAGCAGGAAAAAGCAAAAATTTCAGAATTGCACCTTGCAATGTGGAGATATTACTGTTTGTGCATTTACAATATTCATTGATTTTTGCCATTGAAAAACATGTTTTTCATATACCAGAAATGTTTGAAGCTACTGACTGAATGAAAGGAGCTGGCATCTCACTCTCTTTGAATCTTCTTTATCATGCTAGGATTAGCAGGAAAAAGCAAAAAATTTCAGAATTGCACCTTGCAATGTGGAGATATTACTGTTTGTGCATTTACAATATTCATTGATTTTTGCCATTGAAAAACATGTTTTTCATATACCAGAAATGTTTGAAGCTACTGAACTGGAATGAGAGGAGCTTGGCATCTCACTCTCTTTGAATCTTCTTTATCATGCTAGGATTAGCAGGAAAAAGCAAAAAATTTCAGAATTGCACCTTGCAATGTGGAGATATTACTGTTTGTGCATTTACAATATTCATTGATTTTTGCCATTGAAAAACTGTTTTTCATATACCAGAAATGTTTGAAGCTACTGACTGAATGAAAGGAGCTGGCATCTCACTCTCTTTGAATCTTCTTTATCATGCTAGGATTAACAGGAAAAAGCAAAAATTTCAGAATTGCACCTTGCAATGTGGAGATATTACTGTTTGTGCATTTACAATATTCATTGATTTTTGCCATTGAAAAACGTCCAGAAATGTTTGAAGCTACTGACTGAATGAAAGGAGCTGGCATCTCACTCTCTTTGAATCTTCTTTATCATGCTAGGATTAGCAGGAAAAAGCAAAAAATTTCAGAATTGCACCTTGCAATGTGGAGATATTACTGTTTGTGCATTTACAATATTCATTGATTTTTGCCATTGAAAAACATGTTTTTCATATACCAGAAATGTTTGAAGCTACTGACTGAATGAAAGGAGCTGGCATCTCACTCTCTTTGAATCTTCTTTATCATGCTAGGATTAACAGGAAAAAGCAAAAAATTTCAGAATTGCACCTTGCAATGTGGAGATATTACTGTTTGTGCATTTACAATATTCATTGATTTTTGCCATTGAAAAACATGTTTTTCATATACCAGAAATGTTTGAAGCTACTGACTGAATGAAAGGAGCTGGCATCTCACTCTCTTTGAATCTTCTTTATCATGCTAGGATTAACAGGAAAAAGCAAAAAATTTCAGAATTGCACCTTGCAATGTGGAGATATTACTGTTTGTGCATTTACAATATTCATTGATTTTTGCCATTGAAAAACGTAACCAGAAATGTTTGAAGCTACTGACTGAATGAAAGGAGCTGGCATCTCACTCTCTTTGAATCTTCTTTATCATGCTAGGATTAGCAGGAAAAAGCAAAAAATTTCTGAATTGCACCTTGCAATGTGGAGATATTACTGTTTGTGCATTTACAATATTCATTGATTTTTGCCATTGAAAAACATGTTTTTCATATACCAGAAATGTTTGAAGCTACTGACTGAATGAAAGGAGCTGGCATCTCACTCTCTTTGAATCTTCTTTATCATGCTAGGATTAGCAGGAAAAAGCAAAAAATTTCAGAATTGCACCTTGCAATGTGGAGATATTACTGTTTGTGCATTTACAATATTCATTGATTTTTGCCATTGAAAAACATGTTTTTCATATACCAGAAATGTTTGAAGCTACTGACTGAATGAAAGGAGCTGGCATCTCACTCTCTTTGAATCTTCTTTATCATGCTAGGATTAACAGGAAAAAGCAAAAAATTTCAGAATTGCACCTTGCAATGTGGAGATATTACTGTTTGTGCATTTACAATATTCATTGATTTTTGCCATTGAAAAACGTCCAGAAATGTTTGAAGCTACTGACTGAATGAAAGGAGCTGGCATCTCACTCTCTTTGAATCTTCTTTATCATGCTAGGATTAGCAGGAAAAAGCAAAAAATTTCAGAATTGCACCTTGCAATGTGGAGATATTACTGTTTGTGCATTTACAATATTCATTGATTTTTGCCATTGAAAAACATGTTTTTCATATACCAGAAATGTTTGAAGCTACTGACTGAATGAAAGGAGCTGGCATCTCACTCTCTTTGAATCTTCTTTATCTTGCTAGGATTAGCAGGAAAAAGCAAAAAATTTCAGAATTGCACCTTGCAATGTGGAGATATTACTGTTTGTGCATTTACAATATTCATTGATTTTTGCCATTGAAAAACGTCCAGAAATGTTTGAAGCTACTGACTGAATGAAAGGAGCTGGCATCTCACTCTCTTTGAATCTTCTTTATCATGCTAGGATTAGCAGGAAAAAGCAAAAAATTTCAGAATTGCACCTTGCAATGTGGAGATATTACTGTTTGTGCATTTACAATATTCATTGATTTTTGCCATTGAAAAACATGTTTTTCATATACCAGAAATGTTTGAAGCTACTGACTGAATGAAAGGAGCTGGCATCTCACTCTCTTTGAATCTTCTTTATCATGCTAGGATTAGCAGGAAAAAGCAAAAAATTTCAGAATTGCACCTTGCAATGTGGAGATATTACTGTTTGTGCATTTACAATATTCATTGATTTTTGCCATTGAAAAACGTCCAGAAATGTTTGAAGCTACTGACTGAATGAAAGGAGCTGGCATCTCACTCTCTTTGAATCTTCTTTATCATGCTAGGATTAGCAGGAAAAAGCAAAAAATTTCAGAATTGCACCTTGCAATGTGGAGATATTACTGTTTGTGCATTTACAATATTCATTGATTTTTGCCATTGAAAAACGTTTTTCATATACCAGAAATGTTTGAAGCTACTGACTGAATGAAAGGAGCTGGCATCTCACTCTCTTTGAATCTTCTTTATCATGCTAGGATTAACAGGAAAAAGCAAAAAATTTCAGAATTGCACCTTGCAATGTGGAGATATTACTGTTTGTGCATTTACAATATTCATTGATTTTTGCCATTGAAAAACGTCCAGAAATGTTTGAAGCTACTGACTGAATGAAAGGAGCTGGCATCTCACTCTCTTTGAATCTTCTTTATCATGCTAGGATTAACAGGAAAAAGCTAAAAATTTCAGAATTGCACCTTGCAATGTGGAGATATTACTGTTTGTGCATTTACAATATTCATTGATTTTTGCCATTGAAAAACATGTTTTTCATATACCAGAAATGTTTGAAGCTACTGACTGAATGAAAGGAGCTGGCATCTCACTCTCTTTGAATCTTCTTTATCATGCTAGGATTAGCAGGAAAAAGCAAAAAATTTCAGAATTGCACCTTGCAATGTGGAGATATTACTGTTTGTGCATTTACAATATTCATTGATTTTTGCCATTGAAAAACATGTATTTCATATACCAGAAATGTTTGAAGCTACTGACTGAATGAAAGGAGCTGGCATCTCACTCTCTTTGAATCTTCTTTATCATGCTAGGATTAGCAGGAAAAAGCAAAAAATTTCAGAATTGCACCTTGCAATGTGGAGATATTACTGTTTGTGCATTTACAATATTCATTGATTTTTGCCATTGAAAAACATGTTTTTCATATACCAGAAATGTTTGAAGCTACTGACTGAATGAAAGGAGCTGGCATCTCACTCTCTTTGAATCTTCTTTATCATGCTAGGATTAGCAGGAAAAAGCAAAAAATTTCAGAATTGCACCTTGCAATGTGGAGATATTACTGTTTGTGCATTTACAATATTCATTGATTTTTGCCATTGAAAAACGTCCAGAAATGTTTGAAGCTACTGACTGAATGAAAGGAGCTGGCATCTCACTCTCTTTGAATCTTCTTTATCATGCTAGGATTAGCAGGAAAAAGCAAAAAATTTCAGAATTGCACCTTGCAATGTGGAGATATTACTGTTTGTGCATTTACAATATTCATTGATTTTTGCCATTGAAAAACATGTTTTTCATATACCAGAAATGTTTGAAGCTACTGACTGAATGAAAGGAGCTGGCATCTCACTCTCTTTGAATCTTCTTTATCATGCTAGGATTAGCAGGAAAAAGCAAAAAATTTCAGAATTGCACCTTGCAATGTGGAGATATTACTGTTTGTGCATTTACAATATTCATTGATTTTTGCCATTGAAAAACGTCCAGAAATGTTTGAAGCTACTGACTGAATGAAAGGAGCTGGCATCTCACTCTCTTTGAATCTTCTTTATCATGCTAGGATTAGCAGGAAAAAGCAAAAAATTTCAGAATTGCACCTTGCAATGTGGAGATATTACTGTTTGTGCATTTACAATATTCATTGATTTTTGCCATTGAAAAACGTTTTTCATATACCAGAAATATTTGAAGCTACTAACTGAATGAAAGGAGCTGGCATCTCACTCTCTTTGAATCTTCTTTATCATGCTAGGATTAACAGGAAAAAGCAAAAAATTTCAGAATTGCATCTTGCAATGTGGAGATATTACTGTTTGTGCATTTACAATATTCATTGATTTTTGCCATTGAAAAACGTCCAGAAATGTTTGAAGCTACTGACTGAATGAAAGGAGCTGGCATCTCGCTCTCTTTGAATCTTCTTTATCATGCTAGGATTAACAGGAAAAAGCTAAAAATTTCAGAATTGCACCTTGCAATGTGGAGATATTACTGTTTGTGCATTTACAATATTCATTGATTTTTGCCATTGAAAAACATGTTTTTCATATACCAGAAATGTTTGAAGCTACTGACTGAATGAAAGGAGCTGGCATCTCACTCTCTTTGAATCTTCTTTATCATGCTAGGATTAGCAGGAAAAAGCAAAAAATTTCAGAATTGCGCCTTGCAATGTGGAGATATTACTGTTTGTGCATTTACAATATTCATTGATTTTTGCCATTGAAAAACATGTTTTTCATATACCAGAAATGTTTGAAGCTACTGACTGAATGAAAGGAGCTGGCATCTCACTCTCTTTGAATCTTCTTTATCATGCTAGGATTAGCAGGAAAAAGCAAAAAATTTCAGAATTGCACCTTGCAATGTGGAGATATTACTGTTTGTGCATTTACAATATTCATTGATTTTTGCCATTGAAAAACATGTTTTTCATATACCAGAAATGTTTGAAGCTACTGACTGAATGAAAGGAGCTGGCATCTCACTCTCTTTGAATCTTCTTTATCATGCTAGGATTAACAGGAAAAAGCAAAAAATTTCAGAATTGCACCTTGCAATGTGGAGATATTACTGTTTGTGCATTTACAATATTCATTGATTTTTGCCATTGAAAAACGTCCAGAAATGTTTGAAGCTACTGACTGAATGAAAGGAGCTGGCATCTCACTCTCTTTGAATCTTCTTTATCATGCTAGGATTAGCAGGAAAAAGCAAAAAATTTCAGAAATGCACCTTGCAATGTGGAGATATTACTGTTTGTGCATTTACAATATTCATTGATTTTTGCCATTGAAAAACATGTTTTTCATATACCAGAAATGTTTGAAGCTACTGACTGAATGAAAGGAGCTGGCATCTCACTCTCTTTGAATCTTCTTTATCATTCTAGGATTAACAGGAAAAAGCAAAAAATTTCAGAATTGCACCTTGCAATGTGGAGATATTACTGTTTGTGCATTTACAATATTCATTGATTTTTGCCATTGAAAAACATGTTTTTCATATACCAGAAATGTTTGAAGCTACTGACTGAATGAAAGGAGCTGGCATCTCACTCTCTTTGAATCTTCTTTATCATGCTAGGATTAACAGGAAAAAGCAAAAAATTTCAGAATTGCACCTTGCAATGTGGAGATATTACTGTTTGTGCATTTACAATATTCATTGATTTTTGCCATTGAAAAACGTCCAGAAATGTTTGAAGCTACTGACTGAATGAAAGGAGCTGGCATCTCACTCTCTTTGAATCTTCTTTATCATGCTAGTATTAGCAGGAAAAAGCAAAAAATTTCTGAATTGCACCTTGCAATGTGGAGATATTACTGTTTGTGCATTTACAATATTCATTGATTTTTGCCATTGAAAAACATGTTTTTCATATACCAGAAATGTTTGAAGCTACTGACTGAATGAAAGGAGCTGGCATCTCACTCTCTTTGAATCTTCTTTATCATGCTAGGATTAGCAGGAAAAAGCAAAAAATTTCAGAATTGCACCTTGCAATGTGGAGATATTACTGTTTGTGCATTTACAATATTCATTGATTTTTGCCATTGAAAAACATGTTTTTCATATACCAGAAATGTTTGAAGCTACTGACTGAATGAAAGGAGCTGGCATCTCACTCTCTTTGAATCTTCTTTATCATGCTGGGATTAACAGGAAAAAGCAAAAAATTTCAGAATTGCACCTTGCAATGTGGAGATATTACTGTTTGTGCATTTACAATATTCATTGATTTTTCCCATTGAAAAACGTCCAGAAATGTTTGAAGCTACTGACTGAATGAAAGGAGCTGGCATCTCACTCTCTTTGAATCTTCTTTATCATGCTAGGATTAGCAGGAAAAAGCAAAAAATTTCAGAATTGCACCTTGCAATGTGGAGATATTACTGTTTGTGCATTTACAATATTCATTGATTTTTGCCATTGAAAAACATGTTTTTCATATACCAGAAATGTTTGAAGCTACTGACTGAATGAAAGGAGCTGGCATCTCACTCTCTTTGAATCTTCTTTATCATGCTAGGATTAGCAGGAAAAAGCAAAAAATTTCAGAATTGCACCTTGCAATGTGGAGATATTACTGTTTGTGCATTTACAATATTCATTGATTTTTGCCATTGAAAAACATGTTTTTCATATACCAGAAATGTTTGAAGCTACTGACTGAATGAAAGGAGCTGGCATCTCACTCTCTTTGAATCTTCTTTATCATGCTGGGATTAACAGGAAAAAGCAAAAAATTTCAGAATTGCACCTTGCAATGTGGAGATATTACTGTTTGTGCATTTACAATATTCATTGATTTTTCCCATTGAAAAACGTCCAGAAATGTTTGAAGCTACTGACTGAATGAAAGGAGCTGGCATCTCACTCTCTTTGAATCTTCTTTATCATGCTAGGATTAGCAGGAAAAAGCAAAAAATTTCAGAATTGCACCTTGCAATGTGGAGATATTACTGTTTGTGCATTTACAATATTCATTGATTTTTGCCATTGAAAAACATGTTTTTCATATACCAGAAATGTTTGAAGCTACTGACTGAATGAAAGGAGCTGGCATCTCACTCTCTTTGAATCTTCTTTATCATGCTAGGATTAGCAGGAAAAAGCAAAAAATTTCAGAATTGCACCTTGCAATGTGGAGATATTACTGTTTGTGCATTTACAATATTCATTGATTTTTGCCATTGAAAAACGTCCAGAAATGTTTGAAGCTACTGACTGAATGAAAGGAGCTGGCATCTCACTCTCTTTGAATCTTCTTTATCATGCTAGGATTAGCAGGAAAAAGCAAAAAATTTCAGAATTGCACCTTGCAATGTGGAGATATTACTGTTTGTGCATTTACAATATTCATTGATTTTTGCCATTGAAAAACATGTTTTTCATATACCAGAAATGTTTGAAGCTACTGACTGAATGAAAGGAGCTGGCATCTCATTCTCTTTGAATCTTCTTTATCATGCTAGGATTAGCAGGAAAAAGCAAAAAATTTCAGAAATGCACCTTGCAATGTGGAGATATTACTGTTTGTGCATTTACAATATTCATTGATTTTTGCCATTGAAAAACGTCCAGAAATGTTTGAAGCTACTGACTGAATGAAAGGAGCTGGCATCTCACTCTCTTTGAATCTTCTTTATCATGCTAGGATTAGCAGGAAAAAGCAAAAAATTTCAGAATTGCACCTTGCAATGTGGAGATATTACTGTTTGTGCATTTACAATATTCATTGATTTTTGCCATTGAAAAACGTTTTTCATATACCAGAAATGTTTGAAGCTACTGACTGAATGAAAGGAGCTGGCATCTCACTCTCTTTGAATCTTCTTTATCATGCTAGGATTAACAGGAAAAAGCAAAAAATTTCAGAATTGCACCTTGCAATGTGGAGATATTACTGTTTGTGCATTTACAATATTCATTGATTTTTGCCATTGAAAAACGTCCAGAAATGTTTGAAGCTACTGACTGAATGAAAGGAGCTGGCATCTCACTCTCTTTGAATCTTCTTTATCATGCTAGGATTAACAGGAAAAAGCAAAAAATTTCAGAATTGCACCTTGCAATGTGGAGATATTACTGTTTGTGCATTTACAATATTCATTGATTTTTGCCGTTGAAAAACATGTTTTTCATATGCCAGAAATGTTTGAAGCTACTGACTGAATGAAAGGAGCTGGCATCTCACTCTCTTTGAATCTTCTTTATCATGCTAGGATTAGCAGGAAAAAGCAAAAAATTTCAGAATTGCACCTTGCAATGTGGAGATATTACTGTTTGTGCATTTACAATATTCATTGATTTTTGCCATTGAAAAACATGTTTTTCATATACCAGAAATGTTTGAAGCTACTGACTGAATGAAAGGAGCTGGCATCTCACTCTCTTTGAATCTTCTTTATCATGCTAGGATTAGCAGGAAAAAGCAAAAAATTTCAGAATTGCACCTTGCAATGTGGAGATATTACTGTTTGTGCATTTACAATATTCATTGATTTTTGCCATTGAAAAACATGTTTTTCATATACCAGAAATGTTTGAAGCTACTGACTGAATGAAAGAAGCTGGCATCTCACTCTCTTTGAATCTTCTTTATCATGCTAGGATTAACAGGAAAAAGAAAAAAATTTCAGAATTGCACCTTGCAATGTGGAGATATTACTGTTTGTGCATTTACAATATTCATTGATTTTTGCCATTGAAAAACGTCCAGAAATGTTTGAAGCTACTGACTGAATGAAAGGAGCTGGCATCTCACTCTCTTTGAATCTTCTTTATCATGCTAGGATTAGCAGGAAAAAGCAAAAAATTTCTGAATTGCACCTTGCAATGTGGAGATATTACTGTTTGTGCATTTACAATATTCATTGATTTTTGCCATTGAAAAACATGTTTTTCATATACCAGAAATGTTTGAAGCTACTGACTGAATGAAAGGAGCTGGCATCTCACTCTCTTTGAATCTTGTTTATCATGCTAGGATTAGCAGGAAAAAGCAAAAAATTTCAGAATTGCACCTTGCAATGTGGAGATATTACTGTTTGTGCATTTACAATATTCATTGATTTTTGCCATTGAAAAACATGTTTTTCATATACCAGAAATGTTTGAAGCTACTGACTGAATGAAAGGAGCTGGCATCTCACTCTCTTTGAATCTTCTTTATCATGCTAGGATTAACAGGAAAAAGCAAAAAATTTCAGAATTGCACCTTGCAATGTGGAGATATTACTGTTTGTGCATTTACAATATTCATTGATTTTTCCCATTGAAAAACGTCCAGAAATGTTTGAAGCTACTGACTGAATGAAAGGAGCTGGCATCTCACTCTCTTTGAATCTTCTTTATCATGCTAGGATTAGCAGGAAAAAGCAAAAAATTTCAGAATTGCACCTTGCAATGTGGAGATATTACTGTTTGTGCATTTACAATATTCATTGATTTTTGCCATTGAAAAACATGTTTTTCATATACCAGAAATGTTTGAAGCTACTGACTGAATGAAAGGAGCTGGCATCTCACTCTCTTTGAATCTTCTTTATCATGCTAGGATTAGCAGGAAAAAGCAAAAAATTTCAGAATTGCACCTTGCAATGTGGAGATATTACTGTTTGTGCATTTACAATATTCATTGATTTTTGCCATTGAAAAACGTCCAGAAATGTTTGAAGCTACTGACTGAATGAAAGGAGCTGGCATCTCACTCTCTTTGAATCTTCTTTATCATGCTAGGATTAGCAGGAAAAAGCAAAAAATTTCAGAATTGCACCTTGCAATGTGGAGATATTACTGTTTGTGCATTTACAATATTCATTGATTTTTGCCATTGAAAAACATGTTTTTCATATACCAGAAATGTTTGAAGCTACTGACTGAATGAAAGGAGCTGGCATCTCACTCTCTTTGAATCTTCTTTATCATGCTAGGATTAACAGGAAAAAGCTAAAAATTTCAGAATTGCACCTTGCAATGTGGAGATATTACTGTTTGTGCATTTACAATATTCATTGATTTTTGCCATTGAAAAACATATTTTTCATATGCCAGAAATGTTTGAAGCTACTGACTGAATGAAAGGAGCTGGCATCTCACTCTCTTTGAATCTTCTTTATCATGCTAGGATTAGCAGGAAAAAGCAAAAAATTTCAGAATTGCACCTTGCAATGTGGAGATATTACTGTTTGTGCATTTACAATATTCATTGATTTTTGCCATTGAAAAACATGTTTTTCATATACCAGAAATGTTTGAAGCTACTGACTGAATGAAAGGAGCTGGCATCTCACTCTCTTTGAATCTTCTTTATCATGCTAGGATTAGCAGGAAAAAGCAAAAAGTTTCAGAATTGCACCTTGCAATGTGGAGATATTACTGTTTGTGCATTTACAATATTCATTGATTTTTGCCGTTGAAAAACATGTTTTTCATATACCAGAAATTTTTGAAGCTACTGACTGAATGAAAGGAGCTGGCATCTCACTCTCTTTGAATCTTCTTTATCATGCTAGGATTAACAGGAAAAAGCAAAAAATTTCAGAATTGCACCTTGCAATGTGGAGATATTACTGTTTGTGCATTTACAATATTCATTGATTTTTGCCATTGAAAAACGTCCAGAAATGTTTGAAGCTACTGACTGAATGAAAGGAGCTGGCATCTCACTCTCTTTGAATCTTCTTTATCATGCTAGGATTAACAGGAAAAAGCTAAAAATTTCAGAATTGCACCTTGCAATGTGGAGATATTACTGTTTGTGCATTTACAATATTCATTGATTTTTGCCATTGAAAAACATGTTTTTCATATACCAGAAATGTTTGAAGCTACTGACTGAATGAAAGGAGCTGGCATCTCACTCTCTTTGAATCTTCTTTCTCATGCTAGGATTAGCAGGAAAAAGGAAAAAAATTCAGAATTGCACCTTGCAATGTGGAGATATTACTGTTTGTGCATTTACAATATTCATTGATTTTTGCCATTGAAAAACATGTTTTTCATATACCAGAAATGTTTGAAGCTACTGACTGAATGAAAGGAGCTGGCATCTCACTCTCTTTGAATCTTCTTTATCATGCTAGGATTAGCAGGAAAAAGCAAAAAATTTCAGAATTGCACCTTGCAATGTGGAGATATTACTGTTTGTGCATTTACAATATTCATTGATTTTTGCCATTGAAAAACATGTTTTTCATATACCAGAAATGTTTGAAGCTACTGACTGAATGAAAGAAGCTGGCATCTCACTCTCTTTGAATCTTCTTTATCATGCTAGGATTAACAGGAAAAAGCAAAAAATTTCAGAATTGCACCTTGCAATGTGGAGATATTACTGTTTGTGCATTTACAATATTCATTGATTTTTGCCATTGAAAAACGTCCAGAAATGTTTGAAGCTACTGACTGAATGAAAGGAGCTGGCATCTCACTCTCTTTGAATCTTCTTTATCATGCTAGGATTAGCAGGAAAAAGCAAAAAATTTCAGAATTGCACCTTGCAATGTGGAGATATTACTGTTTGTGCATTTGCAATATTCATTGATTTTTGCCATTGAAAAACATGTTTTTCATATACCAGAAATGTTTGAAGCTACTGACTGAATGAAAGGAGCTGGCATCTCACTCTCTTTGAATCTTCTTTATCATGCTAAGAGGAGCAGGAAAAAGTAAAAAATTTCAGAATTGCACCTTGCAATGCGGAGAAATTACTGTTTGTGCATTTATAATATTAAATGATTTTTGCCATTGAAAAACGTCCAGAAATGATTGAAGCTACTGACTGAACGAAAGGAGCTGGCATCTCACTCTCTTTGAATCTTCTTTATCATGCTAAGAGGAGCAGGAAAAAGCAAAAAATTTCAGAATTGCACCTTGCAATGCGGAGAAATTACTGTTTGTGCATTTACAATATTCATTGATTTTTGCCATTGAAAAACATCATGTTATTCATATACCAGAAATGTTTGAAGCCACTGACTGAATGAAAGGAGCTGGCATCTCACTCTCTTTGAATCTTCTTTATCATGCTAAGAGGAGCAGGAAAAAGCAAAAAATTTCAGAATTGCACCTTGCAATGCGGAGAAATTACTGTTTGTGCATTTACAATATTCATTGATTTTTGCCATTGAAAAACGTCCAGAAATGATTGAAGCTACTGACTGAATGAAAGGAGCTGGCATCTCACTCTCTTTGAATCTTCTTTATCATGCTAAGAGGAGCAGGAAAAAGCAAAAAATTTCAGAATTGCACCTTGCAATGCGGAGAAATTACTGTTTGTGCATTTACAATATTCATTGATTTTTGCCATTGAAAAACGTCCAGAAATGATTGAAGCTACTGACTGAATGAAAGGAGCTGGCATCTCACTCTCTTTGAATCTTGTTTATCATGCTAAGAGGAGCAGGAAAAAGCAAAAAATTTCAGAATTGCACCTTGCAATGCGGAGAAATTACTGTTTGTGCATTTACAATATTCATTGATTTTTGCCATTGAAAAACGTCCAGAAATGATTGAAGCTACTGACTGAATGAAAGGAGCTGGCATCTCACTCTCTTTGAATCTTCTTTATCATGCTAAGAGGAGCAGGAAAAAGCAAAAAATTTCAGAATTGCACCTTGCAATGCGGAGAAATTACTGTTTGTGCATTTACAATATTCATTGATTTTTGCCATTGAAAAACATCATGTTATTCATATACCAGAAATGATTGAAGCTACTGACTGAATGAAAGGAGCTGGCATCTCACTCTCTTTGAATCTTCTTTATCATGCTAAGAGGAGCAGGAAAAAGTAAAAAATTTCAGAATTGCACCTTGCAATGCGGAGAAATTACTGTTTGTGCATTTATAATATTCAATGATTTTTGCCATTGAAAAACGTCCAGAAATGATTGAAGCTACTGACTGAACGAAAGGAGCTGGCATCTCACTCTCTTTGAATCTTCTTTATCATGCTAAGAGGAGCAGGAAAAAGCAAAAAATTTCAGAATTGCACCTTGCAATGCGGAGAAATTACTGTTTGTGCATTTACAATATTCATTGATTTTTGCCATTGAAAAACATCATGTTATTCATATACCAGAAATGTTTGAAGCTACTGACTGAATGAAAGGAGCTGGCATCTCACTCTCTTTGAATCTTCTTTATCATGCTAAGAGGAGCAGGAAAAAGCAAAAAATTTCAGAATTGCACCTTGCAATGCGGAGAAATTACTGTTTGTGCATTTACAATATTCATTGATTTTTGCCATTGAAAAACATCATGTTATTCATATACCAGAAATGTTTGAAGCTATTGACTGAATGAAAGGAGCTGGCATCTCACTCTCTTTGAATCTTCTTTATCATGCTAAGAGGAGCAGGAAAAAGCAAAAAATTTCAGAATTGCACCTTGCAATGTGGAGAAATTACTGTTTGTGCATTTACAATATTCATTGATTTTTACCATTGAAAAACGTCCAGAAATGATTGAAGCTACTGACTGAATGAAAGTAACTGGCATCTCACTCTCTTTGAATCTTCTTTATCATGCTAAGAGGAGCAGGAAAAAGCAAAAAATTTCAGACTTGCACCTTGCAATGCGGAGAAATTACTGTTTGTGCATTTACAATATTCATTGATTTTTGCCATTGAAAAACATCATGTTATTCATATACCAGAAATGTTTGAAGCTACTGACTGAATGAAAGGAGCTGGCATCTCACTCTCTTTGAATCTTCTTTATCATGCTAGGATTAGCAGGAAAAAGCAAAAAATTTCAGAATTGCACCTTGCAATGTGGAGAAATTACTGTTTGTGCATTTACAATATTCATTGATTTTTACCATTGAAAAACGTCCAGAAATGATTGAAGCTACTGACTGAATGAAAGTAACTGGCATCTCACTCTCTTTGAATCTTCTTTATCATGCTAAGAGGAGCAGGAAAAAGCAAAAAATTTCAGACTTGCACCTTGCAATGCGGAGAAATTACTGTTTGTGCATTTACAATATTCATTGATTTTTGCCATTGAAAAACATCATGTTATTCATATACCAGAAATGTTTGAAGCTACTGAATGAATGAAAGGAGCTGGCACCTCACTCTCTTTGAATCTTCTTTATCATGCTAAGAGGAGCGGGAAAAAGCAAAAAATTTCAGAATTGCACCTTGCAATGCGGAGAAATTACTGTTTGTGCATTTACAATATTCATTGATTTTTGCCATTGAAAAACGTCCAGAAATGATTGAAGGTACTGACTGAATGAAAGGAGCTGGCATCTCACTCTCTTTGAATCTTCTTTATCATGCTAAGAGGAGCAGGAAAAAGCAAAAAATTTCAGAATTGCACCTTGCAATGCGGAGAAATTACTGTTTGTGCATTTACAATATTCATTGATTTTTGCCACTGAAAAACGTCCAGAAATGATTGAAGCTACTGACTGAATGAAAGGAGCTGGCATCTCACTCTCTTTGAATCTTCTTTATCATGCTAAGAGGAGCAGGAAAAAGCAAAAAATTTCAGAATTGCACCTTGCAATGCGGAGAAATTACTGTTTGTGCATTTACAATATTCATTGATTTTTGCCATTGAAAAACATCCAGAAATGATTGAAGCTACTGACTGAATGAAAGGAGCTGGCATCTCACTCTCTTTGAATCTTCTTTATCATGCTAAGAGGAGCAGGAAAAAGCAAAAAATTTCAGAATTGCACCTTGCAATGCGGAGAAATTACTGTTTGTGCATTTACAATATTCATTGATTTTTGCCATTGAAAAACATCATGTTATTCATATACCAGAAATGTTTGAAGCTACTGACTGAATGAAAGGAGCTGGCATCTCACTCTCTTTGAATCTTCTTTATCATGCTAAGAGGAGCAGGAAAAAGCAAAAAATTTCAGAATTGCACCTTGCAATGCGGAGAAATTACAGTTTGTGCATTTACAATATTCATTGATTTTTGCCATTGAAAAACATCCAGAAATGATTGAAGCTACTGACTGAATGAAAGGAGCTGGCATCTCACTCTCTTTGAATCTTCTTTATCATGCTAAGAGGAGCAGGAAAAAGCAAAAAATTTCAGAATTGCACCTTGCAATGCGGAGAAATTACTGTTTGTGCATTTACAATATTCATTGATTTTTGCCATTGAAAAACATCATGTTATTCATATACCAGAAATGTTTGAAGCTACTGACTGAATGAAAGGAGCTGGCTTCTCACTCTCTTTGAATCTTCTTTATCATGCTAAGAGGAGCAGGAAAAAGCAAAAATTTTCAGAATTGCACCTTGCAATGTGGAGAAATTACTGTTTGTGCATTTACAATATTCATTGATTTTTACCATTGAAAAACGTCCAGAAATGATTGAAGCTACTGACTGAATGAAAGTAGCTGGCATCTCACTCTCTTTGAATCTTCTTTATCATGCTAAGAGGAGCAGGAAAAAGCAAAAAATTTCTGACTTGCACCTTGCAATGCGGAGAAATTACTGTTTGTGCATTTACAATATTCATTGATTTTTGCCATTGAAAAACATCATGTTATTCATATACCAGAAATGTTTGAAGCTACTGACTGAATGAAAGGAGCTGGCATCTCACTCTCTTTGAATCTTCTTTATCATGCTAAGAGGAGCAGGAAAAAGCAAAAAATTTCAGAATTGCACCTTGCAATGCGGAGAAATTACTGTTTGTGCATTTACAATATTCATTGATTTTTGCCATTGAAAAACATCATGTTATTCATATACCAGAAATGTTTGAAGCTACTGACTGAATGAAAGGAGCTGGCATCTCACTCTCTTTGAATCTTCTTTATCATGCTAAGAGGAGCAGGAAAAAGCAAAAAATTTCAGAATTGCACCTTGCAATGCGGAGAAATTACTGTTTGTGCATTTACAATATTCATTGATTTTTGCCATTGAAAAACGTCCAGAAATGATTGAAGCTACTGACTGAATGAAAGGAGCTGGCATCTCACTCTCTTTGAATCTTCTTTATCATGCTAAGAGGAGCAGGAAAAATCAAAAAATTTCAGAATTGCACCTTGCAATGCGGAGAAATTACTGTTTGTGCATTTACAATATTCATTGATTTTTGCCATTGAAAAACATGTTATTCATATACCAGAAATGTTTGAAGCTACTGACTGAATGAAAGGAGCTGGCACCTCACTCTCTTTGAATCTTCTTTATCATGCTAAGAGGAGCGGGAAAAAGCAAAAAATTTCAGAATTGCACCTTGCAATGCGGAGAAATTACTGTTTGTGCATTTACAATATTCATTGATTTTTGCCATTGAAAAACGTCCAGAAATGATTGAAGGTACTGACTGAATGAAAGGAGCTGGCATCTCACTCTCTTTGAATCTTCTTTATCATGCTAAGAGGAGCAGGAAAAAGCAAAAAATTTCAGAATTGCACCTTGCAATGCGGAGAAATTACTGTTTGTGCATTTACAATATTCATTGATTTTTGCCATTGAAAAACGTCCAGAAATGATTGAAGCTACTGACTGAATGAAAGGAGCTGGCATCTCACTCTCTTTGAATCTTCTTTATCATGCTAAGAGGAGCAGGAAAAAGCAAAAAATTTCAGAATTGCACCTTGCAATGCGGAGAAATTACTGTTTGTGCATTTACAATATTCATTGATTTTTGCCACTGAAAAACGTCCAGAAATGATTGAAGCTACTGACTGAATGAAAGGAGCTGGCATCTCACTCTCTTTGAATCTTCTTTAACATGCTAAGAGGAGCAGGAAAAAGCAAAAAATTTCAGAATTGCACCTTGCAATGCGGAGAAATTACAGTTTGTGCATTTACAATATTCATTGATTTTTGCCATTGAAAAACATCCAGAAATGATTGAAGCTACTGACTGAATGAAAGGAGCTGGCATCTCACTCTCTTTGAATCTTCTTTATCATGCTAAGAGGAGCAGGAAAAAGCAAAAAATTTCAGAATTGCACCTTGCAATGCGGAGAAATTACTGTTTGTGCATTTACAATATTCATTGATTTTTGCCATTGAAAAACATCATGTTATTCATATACCAGAAATGTTTGAAGCTACTGACTGAATGAAAGGAGCTGGCATCTCAATCTCTTTGAATCTTCTTTATCATGCTAAGAGGAGCAGGAAAAAGCAAAAAATTTCAGAATTGCACCTTGCAATGTGGAGAAATTACTGTTTGTGCATTTACAATATTCATTGATTTTTACCATTGAAAAACGTCCAGAAATGATTGAAGCTACTGACTGAATGAAAGTAGCTGGCATCTCACTCTCTTTGAATCTTCTTTATCATGCTAAGAGGAGCAGGAAAAAGCAAAAAATTTCAGACTTGCACCTTGCAATGCGGAGAAATTACTGTTTGTGCATTTACAATATTCATTGATTTTTGCCATTGAAAAACATCATGTTATTCATATACCAGAAATGTTTGAAGCTACTGACTGAATGAAAGGAGCTGGCATCTCACTCTCTTTGAATCTTGTTTATCATGCTAAGAGGAGCAGGAAAAAGCAAAAAATTTCAGAATTGCACCTTGCAATGCGGAGAAATTACTGTTTGTGCATTTACAATATTCATTGATTTTTGCCATTGAAAAACATCATGTTATTCATATACCAGAAATGTTTGAAGCTACTGACTGAATGAAAGGAGCTGGCATCTCACTCTCTTTGAATCTTCTTTATCATGCTAAGAGGAGCAGGAAAAAGCAAAAAATTTCAGAATTGCACCTTGCAATGCGGAGAAATTACTGTTTGTGCATTTACAATATTCATTGATTTTTGCCATTGAAAAACGTCCAGAAATGATTGAAGCTACTGACTGAATGAAAGGAGCTGGCATCTCACTCTCTTTGAATCTTCTTTATCATGCTAAGAGGAGCAGGAAAAATCAAAAAATTTCAGAATTGCACCTTGCAATGCGGAGAAATTACTGTTTGTGCATTTACAATATTCATTGATTTTTGCCATTGAAAAACATGTTATTCATATACCAGAAATGTTTGAAGCTACTGACTGAATGAAAGGAGCTGGCACCTCACTCTCTTTGAATCTTCTTTATCATGCTAAGAGGAGCGGGAAAAAGCAAAAAATTTCAGAATTGCACCTTGCAATGCGGAGAAATTACTGTTTGTGCATTTACAATATTCATTGATTTTTGCCATTGAAAAACGTCCAGAAATGATTGAAGGTACTGACTGAATGAAAGGAGCTGGCATCTCACTCTCTTTGAATCTTCTTTATCATGCTAAGAGGAGCAGGAAAAAGCAAAAAATTTCAGAATTGCACCTTGCAATGCGGAGAAATTACTGTTTGTGCATTTACAATATTCATTGATTTTTGCCATTGAAAAACGTCCAGAAATGATTGAAGCTACTGACTGAATGAAAGGAGCTGGCATCTCACTCTCTTTGAATCTTCTTTATCATGCTAAGAGGAGCAGGAAAAAGCAAAAAATTTCAGAATTGCACCTTGCAATGCGGAGAAATTACAGTTTGTGCATTTACAATATTCATTGATTTTTGCCATTGAAAAACATCCAGAAATGATTGAAGCTACTGACTGAATGAAAGGAGCTGGCATCTCACTCTCTTTGAATCTTCTTTATCATGCTAAGAGGAGCAGGAAAAAGCAAAAAATTTCAGAATTGCACCTTGCAATGCGGAGAAATTACTGTTTGTGCATTTACAATATTCATTGATTTTTGCCATTGAAAAACATCATGTTATTCATATACCAGAAATGTTTGAAGCTACTGACTGAATGAAAGGAGCTGGCATCTCACTCTCTTTGAATCTTCTTTATCATGCTAAGAGGAGCAGGAAAAAGCAAAAAATTTCAGAATTGCACCTTGCAATGTGGAGAAATTACTGTTTGTGCATTTACAATATTCATTGATTTTTACCATTGAAAAACGTCCAGAAATGATTGAAGCTACTGACTGAATGAAAGGAGCTGGCATCTCACTCTCTTTGAATCTTCTTTAACATGCTAAGAGGAGCAGGAAAAAGCAAAAAATTTCAGAATTGCACCTTGCAATGCGGAGAAATTACAGTTTGTGCATTTACAATATTCATTGATTTTTGCCATTGAAAAACATCCAGAAATGATTGAAGCTACTGACTGAATGAAAGGAGCTGGCATCTCACTCTCTTTGAATCTTCTTTATCATGCTAAGAGGAGCAGGAAAAAGCAAAAAATTTCAGAATTGCACCTTGCAATGCGGAGAAATTACTGTTTGTGCATTTACAATATTCATTGATTTTTGCCATTGAAAAACATCATGTTATTCATATACCAGAAATGTTTGAAGCTACTGACTGAATGAAAGGAGCTGGCATCTCAATCTCTTTGAATCTTCTTTATCATGCTAAGAGGAGCAGGAAAAAGCAAAAAATTTCAGAATTGCACCTTGCAATGTGGAGAAATTACTGTTTGTGCATTTACAATATTCATTGATTTTTACCATTGAAAAACGTCCAGAAATGATTGAAGCTACTGACTGAATGAAAGTAGCTGGCATCTCACTCTCTTTGAATCTTCTTTATCATGCTAAGAGGAGCAGGAAAAAGCAAAAAATTTCAGACTTGCACCTTGCAATGCGGAGAAATTACTGTTTGTGCATTTACAATATTCATTGATTTTTGCCATTGAAAAACATCATGTTATTCATATACCAGAAATGTTTGAAGCTACTGACTGAATGAAAGGAGCTGGCATCTCACTCTCTTTGAATCTTGTTTATCATGCTAAGAGGAGCAGGAAAAAGCAAAAAATTTCAGAATTGCACCTTGCAATGCGGAGAAATTACTGTTTGTGCATTTACAATATTCATTGATTTTTGCCATTGAAAAACATCATGTTATTCATATACCAGAAATGTTTGAAGCTACTGACTGAATGAAAGGAGCTGGCATCTCACTCTCTTTGAATCTTCTTTATCATGCTAAGAGGAGCAGGAAAAAGCAAAAAATTTCAGAATTGCACCTTGCAATGCGGAGAAATTACTGTTTGTGCATTTACAATATTCATTGATTTTTGCCATTGAAAAACGTCCAGAAATGATTGAAGCTACTGACTGAATGAAAGGAGCTGGCATCTCACTCTCTTTGAATCTTCTTTATCATGCTAAGAGGAGCAGGAAAAATCAAAAAATTTCAGAATTGCACCTTGCAATGCGGAGAAATTACTGTTTGTGCATTTACAATATTCATTGATTTTTGCCATTGAAAAACATGTTATTCATATACCAGAAATGTTTGAAGCTACTGACTGAATGAAAGGAGCTGGCACCTCACTCTCTTTGAATCTTCTTTATCATGCTAAGAGGAGCGGGAAAAAGCAAAAAATTTCAGAATTGCACCTTGCAATGCGGAGAAATTACTGTTTGTGCATTTACAATATTCATTGATTTTTGCCATTGAAAAACGTCCAGAAATGATTGAAGGTACTGACTGAATGAAAGGAGCTGGCATCTCACTCTCTTTGAATCTTCTTTATCATGCTAAGAGGAGCAGGAAAAAGCAAAAAATTTCAGAATTGCACCTTGCAATGCGGAGAAATTACTGTTTGTGCATTTACAATATTCATTGATTTTTGCCATTGAAAAACGTCCAGAAATGATTGAAGCTACTGACTGAATGAAAGGAGCTGGCATCTCACTCTCTTTGAATCTTCTTTATCATGCTAAGAGGAGCAGGAAAAAGCAAAAAATTTCAGAATTGCACCTTGCAATGCGGAGAAATTACAGTTTGTGCATTTACAATATTCATTGATTTTTGCCATTGAAAAACATCCAGAAATGATTGAAGCTACTGACTGAATGAAAGGAGCTGGCATCTCACTCTCTTTGAATCTTCTTTATCATGCTAAGAGGAGCAGGAAAAAGCAAAAAATTTCAGAATTGCACCTTGCAATGCGGAGAAATTACTGTTTGTGCATTTACAATATTCATTGATTTTTGCCATTGAAAAACATCATGTTATTCATATACCAGAAATGTTTGAAGCTACTGACTGAATGAAAGGAGCTGGCATCTCACTCTCTTTGAATCTTCTTTATCATGCTAAGAGGAGCAGGAAAAAGCAAAAAATTTCAGAATTGCACCTTGCAATGTGGAGAAATTACTGTTTGTGCATTTACAATATTCATTGATTTTTACCATTGAAAAACGTCCAGAAATGATTGAAGCTACTGACTGAATGAAAGGAGCTGGCATCTCACTCTCTTTGAATCTTCTTTAACATGCTAAGAGGAGCAGGAAAAAGCAAAAAATTTCAGAATTGCACCTTGCAATGCGGAGAAATTACAGTTTGTGCATTTACAATATTCATTGATTTTTGCCATTGAAAAACATCCAGAAATGATTGAAGCTACTGACTGAATGAAAGTAGCTGGCATCTCACTCTCTTTGAATCTTCTTTATCATGCTAAGAGGAGCAGGAAAAAGCAAAAAATTTCAGAATTGCACCTTGCAATGCGGAGAAATTACTGTTTGTGCATTTACAATATTCATTGATTTTTGCCATTGAAAAACATCATGTTATTCATATACCAGAAATGTTTGAAGCTACTGACTGAATGAAAGGAGCTGGCATCTCAATCTCTTTGAATCTTCTTTATCATGCTAAGAGGAGCAGGAAAAAGCAAAAAATTTCAGAATTGCACCTTGCAATGTGGAGAAATTACTGTTTGTGCATTTACAATATTCATTGATTTTTACCATTGAAAAACGTCCAGAAATGATTGAAGCTACTGACTGAATGAAAGTAGCTGGCATCTCACTCTCTTTGAATCTTCTTTATCATGCTAAGAGGAGCAGGAAAAAGCAAAAAATTTCAGACTTGCACCTTGCAATGCGGAGAAATTACTGTTTGTGCATTTACAATATTCATTGATTTTTGCCATTGAAAAACATCATGTTATTCATATACCAGAAATGTTTGAAGCTACTGACTGAATGAAAGGAGCTGGCATCTCACTCTCTTTGAATCTTGTTTATCATGCTAAGAGGAGCAGGAAAAAGCAAAAAATTTCAGAATTGCACCTTGCAATGCGGAGAAATTACTGTTTGTGCATTTACAATATTCATTGATTTTTGCCATTGAAAAACATCATGTTATTCATATACCAGAAATGTTTGAAGCTACTGACTGAATGAAAGGAGCTGGCATCTCACTCTCTTTGAATCTTCTTTATCATGCTAAGAGGAGCAGGAAAAAGCAAAAAATTTCAGAATTGCACCTTGCAATGCGGAGAAATTACTGTTTGTGCATTTACAATATTCATTGATTTTTGCCATTGAAAAACGTCCAGAAATGATTGAAGCTACTGACTGAATGAAAGGAGCTGGCATCTCACTCTCTTTGAATCTTCTTTATCATGCTAAGAGGAGCAGGAAAAATCAAAAAATTTCAGAATTGCACCTTGCAATGCGGAGAAATTACTGTTTGTGCATTTACAATATTCATTGATTTTTGCCATTGAAAAACATGTTATTCATATACCAGAAATGTTTGAAGCTACTGACTGAATGAAAGGAGCTGGCACCTCACTCTCTTTGAATCTTCTTTATCATGCTAAGAGGAGCGGGAAAAAGCAAAAAATTTCAGAATTGCACCTTGCAATGCGGAGAAATTACTGTTTGTGCATTTACAATATTCATTGATTTTTGCCATTGAAAAACGTCCAGAAATGATTGAAGGTACTGACTGAATGAAAGGAGCTGGCATCTCACTCTCTTTGAATCTTCTTTATCATGCTAAGAGGAGCAGGAAAAAGCAAAAAATTTCAGAATTGCACCTTGCAATGCGGAGAAATTACTGTTTGTGCATTTACAATATTCATTGATTTTTGCCATTGAAAAACGTCCAGAAATCATTGAAGCTACTGACTGAATGAAAGGAGCTGGCATCTCACTCTCTTTGAATCTTCTTTATCATGCTAAGAGGAGCAGGAAAAAGCAAAAAATTTCAGAATTGCACCTTGCAATGCGGAGAAATTACAGTTTGTGCATTTACAATATTCATTGATTTTTGCCATTGAAAAACATCCAGAAATGATTGAAGCTACTGACTGAATGAAAGGAGCTGGCATCTCACTCTCTTTGAATCTTCTTTATCATGCTAAGAGGAGCAGGAAAAAGCAAAAAATTTCAGAATTGCACCTTGCAATGCGGAGAAATTACTGTTTGTGCATTTACAATATTCATTGATTTTTGCCATTGAAAAACATCATGTTATTCATATACCAGAAATGTTTGAAGCTACTGACTGAATGAAAGGAGCTGGCATCTCACTCTCTTTGAATCTTCTTTATCATGCTAAGAGGAGCAGGAAAAAGCAAAAAATTTCAGAATTGCACCTTGCAATGTGGAGAAATTACTGTTTGTGCATTTACAATATTCATTGATTTTTACCATTGAAAAACGTCCAGAAATGATTGAAGCTACTGACTGAATGAAAGTAGCTGGCATCTCACTCTCTTTGAATCTTCTTTATCATGCTAAGAGGAGCAGGAAAAAGCAAAAAATTTCAGACTTGCACCTTGCAATGCGGAGAAATTACTGTTTGTGCATTTACAATATTCATTGATTTTTGCCATTGAAAAACATTATGTTATTCATATACCAGAAATGTTTGAAGCTACTGACTGAATGAAAGTAGCTGGCATCTCACTCTCTTTGAATCTTCTTTATCATGCTAAGAGGAGCAGGAAAAATCAAAAAATTTCAGAATTGCACCTTGCAATGCGGAGAAATTACTGTTTGTGCATTTACAATATTCATTGATTTTTGCCATTGAAAAACGTCCAGAAATGATTGAAGCTACTGACTGAATGAAAGGAGCTGGCATCTCACTCTCTTTGAATCTTCTTTATCATGCTAAGAGGAGCAGGAAAAAGCAAAAAATTTCAGAATTGCACCTTGCAATGCGGAGAAATTACTGTTTGTGCATTTACAATATTCATTGATTTTTGCCATTGAAAAACATCATGTTATTCATATACCAGAAATGATTGAAGCTACTGACTGAATGAAAGGAGCTGGCATCTCACTCTCTTTGAATCTTCTTTATCATGCTAAGAGGAGCAGGAAAAAGTAAAAAATTTCAGAATTGCACCTTGCAATGCGGAGAAATTACTGTTTGTGCATTTATAATATTCAATGATTTTTGCCATTGAAAAACGTCCAGAAATGATTGAAGCTACTGACTGAACGAAAGGAGCTGGCATCTCACTCTCTTTGAATCTTCTTTATCATGCTAAGAGGAGCAGGAAAAAGCAAAAAATTTCAGAATTGCACCTTGCAATGCAGAGGAATTACTGTTTGTGCATTTACAATATTCATTGATTTTTGCCATTGAAAAACGTCCAGAAATGATTGAAGCTACTGACTGAATGAAAGGAGCTGGCATCTCACTCTCTTTGAATCTTCTTTATCATGCTAAGAGGAGCAGGAAAAAGCAAAAAATTTCAGAATTGCACCTTGCAATGCGGAGAAATTACTGTTTGTGCATTTACAATATTCATTGATTTTTGCCATTGAAAAACATCATGTTATTCATATACCAGAAATGTTTGAAGCTACTGACTGAATGAAAGGAGCTGACATCTCACTCTCTTTGAATCTTCTTTATCATGCTAAGAGGAGCAGGAAAAAGCAAAAAATTTCAGAATTGCACCTTGCAATGCAGAGAAATTACTGTTTGTGCATTTACAATATTCATTGATTTTTGCCATTGAAAAACGTCCAGAAATGATTGACGCTACTGACTGAATGAAAGGAGCTGGCATCTCACTCTCTTTGAATCTTCTTTATCATGCTAAGAGGAGCAGGAAAAAGCAAAAAATTTCAGAATTGCACCTTGCAATGCGGAGAAATTACTGTTTGTGCATTTACAATATTCATTGATTTTTGCCATTGAAAAACATCATGTTATTCATATACCAGAAATGTTTGAAGCTACTGACTGAATGAAAGGAGCTGGCATCTCACTCTCTTTGAATCTTCTTTATCATGCTAAGAGGAGCAGGAAAAAGCAAAAAATTTCAGAATTGCACCTTGCAATGCGGAGAAATTACTGTTTGTGCATTTACAATATTCATTGATTTTTGCCATTGAAAAACATCATGTTATTCATATACCAGAAATGTTTGAAGCTACTGACTGAATGAAAGGAGCTGGCATCTCACTCTCTTTGAATCTTCTTTATCATGCTAAGAGGAGCAGGAAAAAGCAAAAAATTTCAGAATTGCACCTTGCAATGTGGAGAAATTACTGTGCATTTACAATATTCATTGATTTTTACCATTGAAAAACGTCCAGAAATGATTGAAGCTACTGACTGAATGAAAGTAGCTGGCATCTCACTCTCTTTGAATCTTCTTTATCATGCTAAGAGGAGCAGGAAAAAGCAAAAAATTTCAGACTTGCACCTTGCAATGCGGAGAAATTACTGTTTGTGCATTTACAATATTCATTGATTTTTGACATTGAAAAACATCATGTTATTCATATACCAGAAATGTTTGAAGCTACTGACTGAATGAAAGGAGCTGGCATCTCACTCTCTTTGAATCTTCTTTATCATGCTAAGCGGAGCAGGAAAAAGCAAAAAATTTCAGAATTGCACCTTGCAATGCGGAGAAATTACTGTTTGTGCATTTACAATATTCATTGATTTTTGCCATTGAAAAACGTCCAGAAATGATTGAAAGTACTGACTGAATGAAAGGAGCTGGCATCTCACTCTCTTTGAATCTTCTTTATCATGCTAAGAGGAGCAGGAAAAAGCAAAAAATTTCAGAATTGCACCTTGCAATGCAGAGAAATTACTGTTTGTGCATTTACAATATTCATTGATTTTTGCCATTGAAAAACGTCCAGAAATGATTGAAGCTACTGACTGAATGAAAGGAGCTGGCATCTCACTCTCTTTGAATCTTCTTTATCATGCTAAGAGGAGCAGGAAAAAGTAAAAAATTTCAGAATTGCACCTTGCAATGCGGAGAAATTACAGTTTGTGCATTTACAATATTCATTGATTTTTGCCATTGAAAAACATCCAGAAATGATTGAAGCTACTGACTGAATGAAAGGAGCTGGCATCTCACTCTCTTTGAATCTTCTTTATCATGCTAAGAGGAGCAGGAAAAAGCAAAAAATTTCAGAATTGCACCTTGCAATGCGGAGAAATTACTGTTTGTGCATTTACAATATTCATTGATTTTTGCCATTGAAAAACATCATGTTATTCATATACCAGAAATGTTTGAAGCTACTGACTGAATGAAAGGAGCTGGCATCTCACTCTCTTTGAATCTTCATTATCATGCTAAGAGGAGCAGGAAAAAGCAAAAAATTTCAGAATTGCACCTTGCAATGTGGAGAAATTACTGTTTGTGCATTTACAATATTCATTGATTTTTAACATTGAAAAACGTCCAGAAATGATTGAATCTACTGACTGAATGAAAGTAGCTGGCATCTCACTCTCTTTGAATCTTCTTTATCATGCTAAGAGGAGCAGGAAAAAGCAAAAAATTTCAGACTTGCACCTTGCAATGCGGAGAAATTACTGTTTGTGCATTTACAATATTCATTGATTTTTGCCATTGAAAAACATCATGTTATTCATAAACCAGAAATGTTTGAAGCTACTGACTGAATGAAAGGAGCTGGCATCTCACTCTCTTTGAATCTTCTTTATCATGCTAAGAGGAGCAGGAAAAAGCAAAAAATTTCAGAATTGCACCTTGCAATGCGGAGAATTTACTGTTTGTGCATTTACAATATTCATTGATTTTTGCCATTGAAAACATCATGTTATTCATATACCAGAAATGTTTGAAGCTACTGACTGAATGAAAGGAGCTGGCATCTCACTCTCTTTGAATCTTCTTTATCATGCTAAGAGGAGCAGGAAAAAGCAAAAAATTTCAGAATTGCACCTTGCAATGTGGAGAAATTACTGTTTGTGCATTTACAATATTCATTGATTTTTACCATTGAAAAACGTCCAGAAATGATTGAAGCTACTGACTGAATGAAAGTAGCTGGCATCTCACTCTCTTTGAATCTTCTTTATCATGCTAAGAGGAGCAGGAAAAAGCAAAAAATTTCAGACTTGCACCTTGCAATGCGGAGAAATTGCTGTTTGTGCATTTACAATATTCATTGATTTTTGCCATTGAAAAACATCATGTTATTCATATACCAGAAATGTTTGAAGCTACAGACTGAATGAAAGGAGCTGGCATCTCACTCTCTTTGAATCTTCTTTATCATGCTAAGAGGAGCAGGAAAAAGCAAAAAATTTCAGAATTGCACCTTGCAATGCGGAGAAATTACTGTTTGTGCATTTACAATATTCATTGATTTTTGCCATTGAAAAACGTCCAGAAATGATTGAAGCTACTGACTGAATGAAAGGAGCTGGCATCTCACTCTCTTTGAATCTTCTTTATCATGCTAAGAGGAGCAGGAAAAAGTAAAAAATTTCAGAATTGCACCTTGCAATGCGGAGAAATTACAGTTTGTGCATTTACAATATTCATTGATTTTTGCCATTGAAAAACATCCAGAAATGATTGAAGCTACTGACTGAATGAAAGGAGCTGGCATCTCACTCTCTTTGAATCTTCTTTATCATGCTAAGAGGAGCAGGAAAAAGCAAAAAATTTCAGAATTGCACCTTGCAATGCGGAGAAATTACTGTTTGTGCATTTACAATATTCATTGATTTTTGCCATTGAAAAACATCATGTTATTCATATACCAGAAATGTTTGAAGCTACTGACTGAATGAAAGGAGCTGGCATCTCACTCTCTTTGAATCTTCATTATCATGCTAAGAGGAGCAGGAAAAAGCAAAAAATTTCAGAATTGCACCTTGCAATGTGGAGAAATTACTGTTTGTGCATTTACAATATTCATTGATTTTTAACATTGAAAAACGTCCAGAAATGATTGAATCTACTGACTGAATGAAAGTAGCTGGCATCTCACTCTCTTTGAATCTTCTTTATCATGCTAAGAGGAGCAGGAAAAAGCAAAAAATTTCAGACTTGCACCTTGCAATGCGGAGAAATTACTGTTTGTGCATTTACAATATTCATTGATTTTTGCCATTGAAAAACATCATGTTATTCATATACCAGAAATGGTTGAAGCTACTGACTGAATGAAAGGAGCTGGCATCTCACTCTCTTTGAATCTTCTTTATCATGCTAAGAGGAGCAGGAAAAAGCAAAAAATTTCAGAATTGCACCTTGCAATGCGGAGAATTTACTGTTTGTGCATTTACAATATTCATTGATTTTTGCCATTGAAAACATCATGTTATTCATATACCAGAAATGTTTGAAGCTACTGACTGAATGAAAGGAGCTGGCATCTCACTCTCTTTGAATCTTCTTTATCATGCTAAGAGGAGCAGGAAAAAGCAAAAAATTTCAGAATTGCACCTTGCAATGTGGAGAAATTACTGTTTGTGCATTTACAATATTCATTGATTTTTACCATTGAAAAACGTCCAGAAATGATTGAAGCTACTGACTGAATGAAAGTAGCTGGCATCTCACTCTCTTTGAATCTTCTTTATCATGCTAAGAGGAGCAGGAAAAAGCAAAAAATTTCAGACTTGCACCTTGCAATGCGGAGAAATTACTGTTTGTGCATTTACAATATTCATTGATTTTTGCCATTGAAAAACGTCCAGAAATGATTGAAGCTACTGACTGAATGAAAGGAGCTGGCATCTCACTCTCTTTGAATCTTCTTTATCATGCTAAGAGGAGCAGGAAAAAGCAAAAAATTTCAGAATTTCACCTTGCAATGCGGAGAAATTACTGTTTGTGCATTTACAATATTCATTGATTTTTGCCATTGAAAAACGTCCAGAAATGATTGAAGCTACTGACTGAATGAAAGGAGCTGGCATCTCACTCTCTTTGAATCTTCCTTATCATGCTAAGAGGAGCAGGAAAAAGCAAAAAATTTCACAATTGCACCTTGCAATGCGGAGAAATTACTGTTTGTGCATTTACAATATTCATTGATTTTTGCCATTGAAAAACATGTTATTCATATACCAGAAATGTTTGAAGCTACTGACTGAATGAAAGAAGCTGGCACCTCACTCTCTTTGAATCTTCTTTATCATGCTAAGAGGAGCAGGAAAAAGCAAAAAATTTCAGAATTGCACCTTGCAATGCGGAGAAATTACTGTTTGTGCATTTACAATATTCATTGATTTTTGCCATTGAAAAACATCATGTTATTCATATACCAGAAATGATTGAAGCTACTGACTGAATGAAAGTAGCTGGCATCTCACTCTCTTTGAATCGTCTTTATCATGCTAAGAGGAGCAGGAAAAAGCAAAAAATTTCAGAATTGCACCTTGCAATGCGGAGAAATTACTGTTTGTGCATTTACAATATTCATTGATTTTTGCAATTGAAAAACGTCCAGAAATGATTGAAGCTACTGACTGAATGAAAGGAGCTGGCAACTCACTCTCTTTGAATCATGTTTATCATGCTAAGAGGAGCAGGAAAAAGCAAAAAATTTCAGAATTGCACCTTGCAATGCGGAGAAATTACTGTTTGTGCATTTACAATATTCATTGATTTTTGCCATTGAAAAACGTCCAGAAATGATTGAAGCTACTGACTGAATGAAAGGAGCTGGCATCTCACTCTCTTTGAATCTTCTTTATCATGCTAAGAGGAGCAGGAAAAAGCAAAAAATTTCAGAATTGCACCTTGCAATGCGGAGAAAGTACTGTTTGTGCATTTACAATATTCATTGATTTTTGCCATTGAAAAACATCATGTTATTCATATACCAGAAATGATTGAAGCTACTGACTGAATGAAAGGAGCTGGCATCTCACTCTCTTTGAATCTTCTTTATCATGCTAAGAGGAGCAGGAAAAAGCAAAAAATTTCAGAATTGCACCTTGCAATGCGGAGAAATTACTGTTTGTGCATTTACAATATTCATTGATTTTTGCCATTGAAAAACGTCCAGAAATGATTGAAGCTACTGACTGAATGAAAGGAGCTGGCATCTCACTCTCTTTGAATCTTCTTTATCATGCTAAGAGGAGCAGGAAAAAGCAAAAAATTTCAGAATTGCACCTTGCAATGCGGAGAAATTACTGTTTGTGCATTTACAATATTCATTGATTTTTGCCATTGAAAAACGTCCAGAAATGATTGAAGCTACTGACTGAATGAAAGGAGCTGGCATCTCACTCTCTTTGAATCTTGTTTATCATGCTAAGAGGAGCAGGAAAAAGCAAAAAATTTCAGAATTGCACCTTGCAATGCGGAGAAATTACTGTTTGTGCATTTACAATATTCATTGATTTTTGCCATTGAAAAACGTCCAGAAATGATTGAAGCTACTGACTGAATGAAAGGAGCTGGCATCTCACTCTCTTTGAATCTTCTTTATCATGCTAAGAGGAGCAGGAAAAAGCAAAAAATTTCAGAATTGCACCTTGCAATGCGGAGAAATTACTGTTTGTGCATTTACAATATTCATTGATTTTTGCCATTGAAAAACATCATGTTATTCATATACCAGAAATGATTGAAGCTACTGACTGAATGAAAGTAGCTGGCATCTCACTCTCTTTGAATCGTCTTTATCATGCTAATAGGAGCAGGAAAAAGCAAAAAATTTCAGAATTGCACCTTGCAATGCGGAGAAATTACTGTTTGTGCATTTACAATATTCATTGATTTTTGCAATTGAAAAACGTCCAGAAATGATTGAAGCTACTGACTGAATGAAAGGAGCTGGCAACTCACTCTCTTTGAATCATGTTTATCATGCTAAGAGGAGCAGGAAAAAGCAAAAAATTTCAGAATTGCACCTTGCAATGCGGAGAAATTACTGTTTGTGCATTTACAATATTCATTGATTTTTGCCATTGAAAAACGTCCAGAAATGATTGAAGCTACTGACTGAATGAAAGGAGCTGGCATCTCACTCTCTTTGAATCTTCTTTATCATGCTAAGAGGAGCAGGAAAAAGCAAAAAATTTCAGAATTGCACCTTGCAATGCGGAGAAATTACTGTTTGTGCATTTACAATATTCATTGATTTTTGCCATTGAAAAACATCATGTTATTCATATACCAGAAATGATTGAAGCTACTGACTGAATGAAAGGAGCTGGCATCTCACTCTCTTTGAATCTTCTTTATCATGATAAGAGGAGCAGGAAAAAGCAAAAAATTTCAGAATTGCACCTTGCAATGCGGAGAAATTACTGTTTGTGCATTTACAATATTCATTGATTTTTGCCATTGAAAAACGTCCAGAAATGATTGAAGCTACTGACTGAATGAAAGGAGCTGGCATCTCACTCTCTTTGAATCTTCTTTATCATGCTAAGAGGAGCAGGAAAAAGCAAAAAATTTCAGAATTGCACCTTGCAATGCGGAGAAATTACTGTTTGTGCATTTACAATATTCATTGATTTTTGCCATTGAAAAACGTCCAGAAATGATTGAAGCTACTGACTGAATGAAAGGAGCTGGCATCTCACTCTCTTTGAATCTTGTTTATCATGCTAAGAGGAGCAGGAAAAAGCAAAAAATTTCAGAATTGCACCTTGCAATGCGGAGAAATTACTGTTTGTGCATTTACAATATTCATTGATTTTTGCCATTGAAAAACGTCCAGAAATGATTGAAGCAACTGACTGAATGAAAGGAGCTGGCATCTCACTCTCTTTGAATCTTCTTTATCATGCTAAGAGGAGCAGGAAAAAGCAAAAAATTTCAGAATTGCACCTTGCAATGCGGAGAAATTACTGTTTGTGCATTTACAATATTCATTGATTTTTGCCATTGAAAAACATCATGTTATTCATATACCAGAAATGATTGAAGCTACTGACTGAATGAAAGGAGCTGGCATCTCACTCTCTTTGAATCTTCTTTATCATGCTAAGAGGAGCAGGAAAAAGTAAAAAATTTCAGAATTGCACCTTGCAATGCGGAGAAATTACTGTTTGTGCATTTATAATATTCAATGATTTTTGCCATTGAAAAACGTCCAGAAATGATTGAAGCTACTGACTGAACGAAAGGAGCTGGCATCTCACTCTCTTTGAATCTTCTTTATCATGCTAAGAGGAGCAGGAAAAAGCAAAAAATTTCAGAATTGCACCTTGCAATGCGGAGAAATTACTGTTTGTGCATTTACAATATTCATTGATTTTTGCCATTGAAAAACGTCCAGAAATGATTGAAGCTACTGACTGAATGAAAGGAGCTGGCATCTCACTCTCTTTGAATCTTCTTTATCATGCTAAGAGGAGCAGGAAAAAGCAAAAAATTTCAGAATTGCACCTTGCAATGCGGAGAAATTACTGTTTGTGCATTTACAATATTCATTGATTTTTGCCATTGAAAAACATCATGTTATTCATATACCAGAAATGTTTGAAGCTAATGACTGAATGAAAGGAGCTGACATCTCACTCTCTTTGAATCTTCTTTATCATGCTAAGAGGAGCAGGAAAAAGCAAAAAATTTCAGAATTGCACCTTGCAATGCGGAGAAATTACTGTTTGTGCATTTACAATATTCATTGATTTTTGCCATTGAAAAACGTCCAGAAATGATTGAAGCTACTGACTGAATGAAAGGAGCTGGCATCTCACTCTCTTTGAATCTTCTTTATCATGCTAAGAGGAGCAGGAAAAAGCAAAAAATTTCAGAATTGCACCTTGCAATGCGGAGAAATTACTGTTTGTGCATTTACAATATTCATTGATTTTTGCCATTGAAAAACATCATGTTATTCATATATCAGAAATGTTTGAAGCTACTGACTGAATGAAAGGAGCTGGCATCTCACTCTCTTTGAATCTTCTTTATCATGCTAAGAGGAGCAGGAAAAAGCAAAAAATTTCAGAATTGCACCTTGCAATGTGGAGAAATTACTGTTTGTGCATTTACAATATTCATTGATTTTTACCATTGAAAAACGTCCAGAAATGATTGAAGCTACTGACTGAATGAAAGTAGCTGGCATCTCACTCTCTTTGAATCTTCTTTATCATGCTAAGAGGAGCAGGAAAAAGCAAAAAATTTCAGACTTGCACCTTGCAATGCGGAGAAATTACTGTTTGTGCATTTACAATATTCATTGATTTTTGCCATTGAAAAACATCATGTTATTCATATACCAGAAATGTTTGAAGCTACTGACTGAATGAAAGGAGCTGGCATCTCACTCTCTTTGAATCTTCTTTATCATGCTAAGAGGAGCAGGAAAAAGCAAAAAATTTCAGAATTGCACCTTGCAATGCGGAGAAATTACTGTTTGTGCATTTACAATATTCATTGATTTTTGCCATTGAAAAACGTCCAGAAATGATTGAAGCTACTGACTGAATGAAAGGAGCTGGCATCTCTCTCTCTTTGAATCTTCTTTATCATGCTAAGAGGAGCAGGAAAAAGCAAAAAATTTCAGAATTGCACCTTGCAATGCGGAGAAATTACTGTTTGTGCATTTACAATATTCATTGATTTTTGCCATTGAAAAACGTCCAGAAATGATTGAAGCTACTGACTGAATGAAAGGAGCTGGCATCTCACTCTCTTTGAATCTTCTTTATCATGCTAAGAGGAGCAGGAAAAAGCAAAAAATTTCAGAATTGCACCTTGCAATGCGGAGAAATTACTGTTTGTGCATTTACAATATTCATTGATTTTTGCCATTGAAAAACATGTTATTCATATACCAGAAATGTTTGAAGCTACTGACTGAATGAAAGGAGCTGGCACCTCACTCTCTTTGAATCTTCTTTATCATGCTAAGAGGAGCGGGAAAAAGCAAAAAATTTCAGAATTGCACCTTGCAATGCGGAGAAATTACTGTTTGTGCATTTACAATATTCATTGATTTTTGCCATTGAAAAACGTCCAGAAATGATTGAAGGTACTGACTGAATGAAAGGAGCTGGCATCTCACTCTCTTTGAATCTTCTTTATCATGCTAAGAGGAGCAGGAAAAAGCAAAAAATTTCAGAATTGCACCTTGCAATGCGGAGAAATTACTGTTTGTGCATTTACAATATTCATTGATTTTTGCCATTGAAAAACGTCCAGAAATGATTGAAGCTACTGACTGAATGAAAGGAGCTGGCATCTCACTCTCTTTGAATCTTCTTTATCATGCTAAGAGGAGCAGGAAAAAGCAAAAAATTTCAGAATTGCACCTTGCAATGCGGAGAAATTACAGTTTGTGCATTTACAATATTCATTGATTTTTGCCATTGAAAAACATCCAGAAATGATTGAAGCTACTGACTGAATGAAAGGAGCTGGCATCTCACTCTCTTTGAATCTTCTTTATCATGCTAAGAGGAGCAGGAAAAAGCAAAAAATTTCAGAATAGCACCTTGCAATGCGGAGAAATTACTGTTTGTGCATTTACAATATTCATTGATTTTTGCCATTGAAAAACATCATGTTATTCATATACCAGAAATGTTTGAAGCTACTGACTGAATGAAAGGAGCTGGCATCTCACTCTCTTTGAATCTTCTTTATCATGCTAAGAGGAGCAGGAAAAAGCAAAAAATTTCAGAATTGCACCTTGCAATGTGGAGAAATTACTGTTTGTGCATTTACAATATTCATTGATTTTTACCATTGAAAAACGTCCAGAAATGATTGAAGCTACTGACTGAATGAAAGTAGCTGGCATCTCACTCTCTTTGAATCTTCTTTATCATGCTAAGAGGAGCAGGAAAAAGCAAAAAATTTCAGACTTGCACCTTGCAATGCGGAGAAATTACTGTTTGTGCATTTACAATATTCATTGATTTTTGCCATTGAAAAACATCATGTTATTCATATACCAGAAATGTTTGAAGCTACTGACTGAATGAAAGGAGCTGGCATCTCACTCTCTTTGAATCTTCTTTATCATGCTAAGAGGAGCAGGAAAAAGCAAAAAATTTCAGAATTGCACCTTGCAATGCGGAGAAATTACTGTTTGTGCATTTACAATATTCATTGATTTTTGCCATTGAAAAACATCATGTTATTCATATACCAGAAATGTTTGAAGCTACTGACTGAATGAAAGGAGCTGGCATCTCACTCTCTTTGAATCTTCTTTATCATGCTAAGAGGAGCAGGAAAAAGCAAAAAATTTCAGAATTGCACCTTGCAATGTGGAGAAATTACTGTTTGTGCATTTACAATATTCATTGATTTTTACCATTGAAAAACGTCCAGAAATGATTGAAGCTACTGACTGAATGAAAGTAGCTGGCATCTCACTCTCTTTGAATCTTCTTTATCATGCTAAGAGGAGCAGGAAAAAGCAAAAAATTTCAGACTTGCACCTTGCAATGCGGAGAAATTACTGTTTGTGCATTTACAATATTCATTGATTTTTGCCATTGAAAAACATCATGTTATTCATATACCAGAAATGTTTGAAGCTACTGACTGAATGAAAGGAGCTGGCATCTCACTCTCTTTGAATCTTCTTTATCATGCTAAGAGGAGCAGGAAAAAGCAAAAAATTTCAGAATTGCACCTTGCAATGCGGAGAAATTACTGTTTGTGCATTTACAATATTCATTGATTTTTGCCATTGAAAAACATCATGTTATTCATATACCAGAAATGATTGAAGCTACTGACTGAATGAAAGGAGCTGGCATCTCACTCTCTTTGAATCTTCTTTATCATGCTAAGAGGAGCAGGAAAAAGTAAAAAATTTCAGAATTGCACCTTGCAATGCGGAGAAGTTACTGTTTGTGCATTTATAATATTCAATGATTTTTGCCATTGAAAAACGTCCAGAAATGATTGAAGCTACTGACTGAACGAAAGGAGCTGGTATCTCACTCTCTTTGAATCTTCTTTATCATGCTAAGAGGAGCAGGAAAAAGCAAAAAATTTCAGAATTGCACCTTGCAATGCGGAGAAATTACTGTTTGTGCATTTACAATATTCATTGATTTTTGCCATTGAAAAACATCCAGAAATGATTGAAGCTACTGACTGAATGAAAGGAGCTGGCATCTCACTCTCTTTGAATCTTCTTTATCATGCTAAGAGGAGCGGGAAAAAGCAAAAAAATTCAGAATTGCACCTTGCAATGCGGAGAAATTACTGTTTGTGCATTTATAATATTCAATGATTTTTGCCATTGAAAAACGTCCAGAAATGATTGAAGCTACTGACTGAACGAAAGGAGCTGGCATCTCACTCTCTTTGAATCTTCTTTATCATGCTAAGAGGAGCAGGAAAAAGCAAAAAATTTCAGAATTGCACCTTGCAATGCGGAGAAATTACTGTTTGTGCATTTACAATATTCATTGATTTTTGCCATTGAAAAACATCCAGAAATGATTGAAGCTACTGACTGAATGAAAGGAGCTGGCATCTCACTCTCTTTGAATCTTCTTTATCATGCTAAGAGGAGCAGGAAAAAGCAAAAAATTTCAGAATTGCACCTTGCAATGCGGAGAAATTACTGTTTGTGCATTTACAATATTCATTGATTTTTGCCATTGAAAAACATCATGTTATTCATATACCAGAAATGTTTGAAGCTACTGACTGAATGAAAGGAGCTGACATCTCACTCTCTTTGAATCTTCTTTATCATGCTAAGAGGAGCAGGAAAAAGCAAAAAATTTCAGAATTGCACCTTGCAATGCGGAGAAATTACAGTTTGTGCATTTACAATATTCATTGATTTTTGCCATTGAAAAACATCCAGAAATGATTGAAGCTACTGACTGAATGAAAGGAGCTGGCATCTCACTCTCTTTGAATCTTCTTTATCATGCTAAGAGGAGCAGGAAAAAGCAAAAAATTTCAGAATAGCACCTTGCAATGCGGAGAAATTACTGTTTGTGCATTTACAATATTCATTGATTTTTGCCATTGAAAAACATCATGTTATTCATATACCAGAAATGTTTGAAGCTACTGACTGAATGAAAGGAGCTGGCATCTCACTCTCTTTGAATCTTCTTTATCATGCTAAGAGGAGCAGGAAAAAGCAAAAAATTTCAGAATTGCACCTTGCAATGTGGAGAAATTACTGTTTGTGCATTTACAATATTCATTGATTTTTACCATTGAAAAACGTCCAGAAATGATTGAAGCTACTGACTGAATGAAAGTAGCTGGCATCTCACTCTCTTTGAATCTTCTTTATCATGCTAAGAGGAGCAGGAAAAAGCAAAAAATTTCAGACTTGCACCTTGCAATGCGGAGAAATTACTGTTTGTGCATTTACAATATTCATTGATTTTTGCCATTGAAAAACATCATGTTATTCATATACCAGAAATGTTTGAAGCTACTGACTGAATGAAAGGAGCTGGCATCTCACTCTCTTTGAATCTTCTTTATCATGCTAAGAGGAGCAGGAAAAAGCAAAAAATTTCAGAATTGCACCTTGCAATGCGGAGAAATTACTGTTTGTGCATTTACAATATTCATTGATTTTTGCCATTGAAAAACATCATGTTATTCATATACCAGAAATGTTTGAAGCTACTGACTGAATGAAAGGAGCTGGCATCTCACTCTCTTTGAATCTTCTTTATCATGCTAAGAGGAGCAGGAAAAAGCAAAAAATTTCAGAATTGCACCTTGCAATGTGGAGAAATTACTGTTTGTGCATTTACAATATTCATTGATTTTTACCATTGAAAAACGTCCAGAAATGATTGAAGCTACTGACTGAATGAAAGTAGCTGGCATCTCACTCTCTTTGAATCTTCTTTATCATGCTAAGAGGAGCAGGAAAAAGCAAAAAATTTCAGACTTGCACCTTGCAATGCGGAGAAATTACTGTTTGTGCATTTACAATATTCATTGATTTTTGCCATTGAAAAACATCATGTTATTCATATACCAGAAATGTTTGAAGCTACTGACTGAATGAAAGGAGCTGGCATCTCACTCTCTTTGAATCTTCTTTATCATGCTAAGAGGAGCAGGAAAAAGCAAAAAATTTCAGAATTGCACCTTGCAATGCGGAGAAATTACTGTTTGTGCATTTACAATATTCATTGATTTTTGCCATTGAAAAACATCCAGAAATGATTGAAGCTACTGACTGAATGAAAGGAGCTGGCATCTCACTCTCTTTGAATCTTCTTTATCATGCTAAGAGGAGCAGGAAAAAGCAAAAAATTTCAGAATTGCACCTTGCAATGCGGAGAAATTACTGTTTGTGCATTTACAATCTTCATTGATTTTTGCCATTGAAAAACATCCAGAAATGATTGAAGCTACTGACTGAATGAAAGGAGCTGGCATCTCACTCTCTTTGAATCTTCTTTATCATGCTAAGAGGAGCAGGAAAAAGCAAAAAATTTCAGAATTGCACCTTGCAATGCGGAGAAATTACTGTTTGTGCATTTACAATATTCATTGATTTTTGCCATTGAAAAACATCATGTTATTCATATACCAGAAATGTTTGAAGCTACTGACTGAATGAAAGGAGCTGACATCTCACTCTCTTTGAATCTTCTTTATCATGCTAAGAGGAGCAGGAAAAAGCAAAAAATTTCAGAATTGCACCTTGCAATGCGGAGAAATTACTGTTTGTGCATTTACAATATTCATTGATTTTTGCCATTGAAAAACGTCCAGAAATGATTGAAGCTACTGACTGAATGAAAGGAGCTGGCATCTCACTCTCTTTGAATCTTCTTTATCATGCTAAGAGGAGCAGGAAAAAGCAAAAAATTTCAGAATTGCACCTTGCAATGCGGAGAAATTACTGTTTGTGCATTTACAATATTCATTGATTTTTGCCATTGAAAAACATGTTATTCATATACCAGAAATGTTTGAAGCTACTGACTGAATGAAAGGAGCTGGCACCTCACTCTCTTTGAATCTTCTTTATCATGCTAAGAGGAGCGGGAAAAAGCAAAAAAATTTCAGAATTGCACCTTGCAATGCGGAGAAATTACTGTTTGTGAATTTATAATATTCAATGATTTTTGCCATTGAAAAACGTCCAGAAATGATTGAAGCTACTGACTGAACGAAAGGAGCTGGCATCTCACTCTCTTTGAATCTTCTTTATCATGATAAGAGGAGCAGGAAAAAGCAAAAAATTTCAGAATTGCACCTTGCAATGCGGAGAAATTACTGTTTGTGCATTTACAATATTCATTGATTTTTGCCATTGAAAAACATCCAGAAATGATTGAAGCTACTGACTGAATGAAAGGAGCTGGCATCTCACTCTCTTTGAATCTTCTTTATCATGCTAAGAGGAGCAGGAAAAAGCAAAAAATTTCAGAATTGCACCTTGCAATGCGGAGAAATTACTGTTTGTGCATTTACAATATTCATTGATTTTTGCCATTGAAAAACATCATGTTATTCATATACCAGAAATGTTTGAAGCTACTGACTGAATGAAAGGAGCTGACATCTCACTCTCTTTGAATCTTCTTTATCATGCTAAGAGGAGCAGGAAAAAGCAAAAAATTTCAGAATTGCACCTTGCAATGCGGAGAAATTACTGTTTGTGCATTTACAATATTCATTGATTTTTGCCATTGAAAAACGTCCAGAAATGATTGAAGCTACTGACTGAATGAAAGGAGCTGGCATCTCACTCTCTTTGAATCTTCTTTATCATGCTAAGAGGAGCAGGAAAAAGCAAAAAATTTCAGAATTGCACCTTGCAATGCGGAGAAATTACTGTTTGTGCATTTACAATATTCATTGATTTTTGCCATTGAAAAACATGTTATTCATATACCAGAAATGTTTGAAGCTACTGACTGAATGAAAGGAGCTGGCACCTCACTCTCTTTGAATCTTCTTTATCATGCTAAGAGCAGCGGGAAAAAGCAAAAAATTTCAGAATTGCACCTTGCAATGCGGAGAAATTACTGTTTGTGCATTTACAATATTCATTGATTTTTGCCATTGAAAAACGTCCAGAAATGATTGAAGGTACTGACTGAATGAAAGGAGCTGTCATCTCACTCTCTTTGAATCTTCTTTATCATGCTAAGAGGAGCAGGAAAAAGCAAAAAATTTCAGAATTGCACCTTGCAATGCGGAGAAATTACTGTTTGTGCATTTACAATATTCATTGGTTTTTGCCATTGAAAAACGTCCAGAAATGATTGAAGCTACTGACTGAATGAAAGGAGCTGGCATCTCACTCTCTTTGAATCTTCTTTATCATGCTAAGAGGAGCAGGAAAAAGCAAAAAATTTCAGAATTGCACCTTGCAATGCGGAGAAATTACAGTTTGTGCATTTACAATATTCATTGATTTTTGCCATTGAAAAACATCCAGAAATGATTGAAGCTACTGACTGAATGAAAGGAGCTGGCATCTCACTCTCTTTGAATCTTCTTTATCATGCTAAGAGGAGCAGGAAAAAGCAAAAAATTTCAGAATTGCACCTTGCAATGCGGAGAAATTACTGTTTGTGCATTTACAATATTCATTGATTTTTGCCATTGAAAAACATCATGTTATTCATATACCAGAAATGTTTGAAGCTACTGACTGAATGAAAGGAGCTGGCATCTCACTCTCTTTGAATCTTCTTTATCATGCTAAGAGGAGCAGGAAAAAGCAAAAAATTTCAGAATTGCACCTTGCAATGTGGAGAAATTACTGTTTGTGCATTTACAATATTCATTGATTTTTACCATTGAAAAACGTCCAGAAATGATTGAAGCTACTGACTGAATGAAAGTAGCTGGCATCTCACTCTCTTTGAATCTTCTTTATCATGCTAAGAGGAGCAGGAAAAAGCAAAAAATGTCAGACTTGCACCTTGCAATGCGGAGAAATTACTGTTTGTGCATTTACAATATTCATTGATTTTTGCCATTGAAAAACATCATGTTATTCATATACCAGAAATGTTTGAAGCTACTGACTGAATGAAAGGAGCTGGCATCTCACTCTCTTTGAATCTTCTTTATCATGCTAAGAGGAGCAGGAAAAAGTATAAAATTTCAGAATTGCACCTTGCAATGCGGAGAAATTACTGTTTGTGCATTTATAATATTCAATGATTTTTGCCATTGAAAAACGTCCAGAAATGATTGAAGCTACTGACTGAACGAAAGGAGCTGGCATCTCACTCTCTTTGAATCTTCTTTATCATGCTAAGAGGAGCAGGAAAAAGCAAAAAATTTCAGAATTGCACCTTGCAATGCGGAGAAATTACTGTTTGTGCATTTACAATATTCATTGATTTTTGCCATTGAAAAACATCCAGAAATGATTGAAGCTACTGACTGAATGAAAGGAGCTGGCATCTCACTCTCTTTGAATCTTCTTTATCATGCTAAGAGGAGCAGGAAAAAGCAAAAAATTTCAGAATTGCACCTTGCAATGCGGAGAAATTACTGTTTGTGCATTTACAATATTCATTGATTTTTGCCATTGAAAAACATCATGTTATTCATATACCAGAAATGTTTGAAGCTACTGACTGAATGAAAGGAGCTGACATCTCACTCTCTTTGAATCTTCTTTATCATGCTAAGAGGAGCAGGAAAAAGCAAAAAATTTCAGAATTGCACCTTGCAATGCGGAGAAATTACTTTTTGTGCATTTACAATATTCATTGATTTTTGCCATTGAAAAACGTCCAGAAATGATTGAAGCTACTGACTGAATGAAAGGAGCTGGCATCTCACTCTCTTTGAATCTTCTTTATCATGCTAAGAGGAGCAGGAAAAAGCAAAAAATTTCAGAATTGCACCTTGCAATGCGGAGAAATTACTGTTTGTGCATTTACAATATTCATTGATTTTTGCCATTGAAAAACATGTTATTCATATACCAGAAATGTTTGAAGCTACTGACTGAATGAAAGGAGCTGGCACCTCACTCTCTTTGAATCTTCTTTATCATGCTAAGAGGAGCGGGAAAAAGCAAAAAATTTCAGAATTGCACCTTGCAATGCGGAGAAATTACTGTTTGTGCATTTATAATATTCAATGATTTTTGCCATTGAAAAACGTCCAGAAATGATTGAAGCTACTGACTGAACGAAAGGAGCTGGCATCTCACTCTCTTTGAATCTTCTTTATCATGCTAAGAGGAGCAGGAAAAAGCAAAAAATTTCAGAATTGCACCTTGCAATGCGGAGAAATTACTGTTTGTGCATTTACAATATTCATTGATTTTTGCCATTGAAAAACATCCAGAAATGATTGAAGCTACTGACTGAATGAAAGGAGCTGGCATCTCACTCTCTTTGAATCTTCTTTATCATGCTAAGAGGAGCAGGAAAAAGCAAAAAATTTCAGAATTGCACCTTGCAATGCGGAGAAATTACTGTTTGTGCATTTACAATATTCATTGATTTTTGCCATTGAAAAACATCATGTTATTCATATACCAGAAATGTTTGAAGCTACTGACTGAATGAAAGGAGCTGACATCTCACTCTCTTTGAATCTTCTTTATCATGCTAAGAGGAGCAGGAAAAAGCAAAAAATTTCAGAATTGCACCTTGCAATGCGGAGAAATTACTGTTTGTGCATTTACAATATTCATTGATTTTTGCCATTGAAAAACGTCCAGAAATGATTGAAGCTACTGACTGAATGAAAGGAGCTGGCATCTCACTCTCTTTGAATCTTCTTTATCATGCTAAGAGGAGCAGGAAAAAGCAAAAAATTTCAGAATTGCACCTTGCAATGCGGAGAAATTACTGTTTGTGCATTTACAATATTCATTGATTTTTGCCATTGAAAAACATGTTATTCATATACCAGAAATGTTTGAAGCTACTGACTGAATGAAAGGAGCTGGCACCTCACTCTCTTTGAATCTTCTTTATCATGCTAAGAGGAGCGGGAAAAAGCAAAAAATTTCAGAATTGCACCTTGCAATGCGGAGAAATTACTGTTTGTGCATTTACAATATTCATTGATTTTTGCCAATGAAAAACGTCCAGAAATGATTGAAGGTACTGACTGAATGAAAGGAGCTGGCATCTCACTCTCTTTGAATCTTCTTTATCATGCTAAGAGGAGCAGGAAAAAGCAAAAAATTTCAGAATTGCACCTTGCAATGCGGAGAAATTACTGTTTGTGCATTTACAATATTCATTGGTTTTTGCCATTGAAAAACGTCCAGAAATGATTGAAGCTACTGACTGAATGAAAGGAGCTGGCATCTCACTCTCTTTGAATCTTCTTTATCATGCTAAGAGGAGCAGGAAAAAGCAAAAAATTTCAGAATTGCACCTTGCAATGCGGAGAAATTACAGTTTGTGCATTTACAATATTCATTGATTTTTGCCATTGAAAAACATCCAGAAATGATTGAAGCTACTGACTGAATGAAAGGAGCTGGCATCTCACTCTCTTTGAATCTTCTTTATCATGCTAAGAGGAGCAGGAAAAAGCAAAAAATTTCAGAATTGCACCTTGCAATGCGGAGAAATTACTGTTTGTGCATTTACAATATTCATTGATTTTTGCCATTGAAAAACATCATGTTATTCATATACCAGAAATGTTTGAAGCTACTGACTGAATGAAAGGAGCTGGCATCTCACTCTCTTTGAATCTTCTTTATCATGCTAAGAGGAGCAGGAAAAAGCAAAAAATTTCAGAATTGCACCTTGCAATGTGGAGAAATTACTGTTTGTGCATTTACAATATTCATTGATTTTTACCATTGAAAAACGTCCAGAAATGATTGAAGCTACTGACTGAATGAAAGTAGCTGGCATCTCACTCTCTTTGAATCTTCTTTATCATGCTAAGAGGAGCAGGAAAAAGCAAAAAATTTCAGACTTGCACCTTGCAATGCGGAGAAATTACTGTTTGTGCATTTACAATATTCATTGATTTTTGCCATTGAAAAACATCATGTTATTCATATACCAGAAATGTTTGAAGCTACTGACTGAATGAAAGGAGCTGGCATCTCACTCTCTTTGAATCTTCTTTATCATGCTAAGAGGAGCAGGAAAAAGCAAAAAATTTCAGAATTGCACCTTGCAATGCGGAGAAATTACTGTTTGTGCATTTACAATATTCATTGATTTTTGCCATTGAAAAACATCATGTTATTCATATACCAGAAATGTTTGAAGCTACTGACTGAATGAAAGGAGCTGGCATCTCACTCTCTTTGAATCTTCTTTATCATGCTAAGAGGAGCAGGAAAAAGCAAAAAATTTCAGAATTGCACCTTGCAATGTGGAGAAATTACTGTTTGTGCATTTACAATATTCATTGATTTTTACCATTGAAAAACGTCCAGAAATGATTGAAGCTACTGACTGAATGAAAGTAGCTGGCATCTCACTCTCTTTGAATCTTCTTTATCATGCTAAGAGGAGCAGGAAAAAGCAAAAAATTTCAGACTTGCACCTTGCAATGCGGAGAAATTACTGTTTGTGCATTTACAATATTCATTGATTTTTGCCATTGAAAAACATCATGTTATTCATATACCAGAAATGTTTGAAGCTACTGACTGAATGAAAGGAGCTGGCATCTCACTCTCTTTGAATCTTCTTTATCATGCTAAGAGGAGCAGGAAAAAGCAAAAAATTTCAGAATTGCACCTTGCAATGCGGAGAAATTACTGTTTGTGCATTTCCAATATTCATTGATTTTTGCCATTGAAAAACATCATGTTATTCATATACCAGAAATGATTGAAGCTACTGACTGAATGAAAGGAGCTGGCATCTCACTCTCTTTGAATCTTCTTTATCATGCTAAGAGGAGCAGGAAAAAGTAAAAAATTTCAGAATTGCACCTTGCAATGCGGAGAAATTACTGTTTGTGCATTTATAATATTCAATGATTTTTGCCATTGAAAAACGTCCAGAAATGATTGAAGCTACTGACTGAACGAAAGGAGCTGGCATCTCACTCTCTTTGAATCTTCTTTATCATGCTAAGAGGAGCAGGAAAAAGCAAAAAATTTCAGAATTGCACCTTGCAATGCGGAGAAATTACTGTTTGTGCATTTACAATATTCATTGATTTTTGCCATTGAAAAACATCCAGAAATGATTGAAGCTACTGACTGAATGAAAGGAGCTGGCATCTCACTCTCTTTGAATCTTCTTTATCATGCTAAGAGGAGCAGGAAAAAGCAAAAAATTTCAGAATTGCACCTTGCAATGCGGAGAAATTACTGTTTGTGCATTTACAATATTCATTGATTTTTGCCATTGAAAAACATCATGTTATTCATATACCAGAAATGTTTGAAGCTACTGACTGAATGAAAGGAGCTGACATCTCACTCTCTTTGAATCTTCTTTATCATGCTAAGAGGAGCAGGAAAAAGCAAAAAATTTCAGAATTGCACCTTGCAATGCAGAGAAATTACTGTTTGTGCATTTACAATATTCATTGATTTTTGCCATTGAAAAACATCATGTTATTCATATACCAGAAATGTTTGAAGCTACTGACTGAATGAAAGGAGCTGGCATCTCACTCTCTTTGAATCTTCTTTATCATGCTAAGAGGAGCAGGAAAAAGCAAAAAATTTCAGAATTGCACCTTGCAATGTGGAGAAATTACTGTTTGTGCATTTACAATATTCATTGATTTTTACCATTGAAAAACGTCCAGAAATGATTGAAGCTACTGACTGAATGAAAGTAGCTGGCATCTCACTCTCTTTGAATCTTCTTTATCATGCTAAGAGGAGCAGGAAAAAGCAAAAAATTTCAGACTTGCACCTTGCAATGCGGAGAAATTACTGTTTGTGCATTTACAATATTCATTGATTTTTGCCATTGAAAAACATCATGTTATTCATATACCAGAAATGTTTGAAGCTACTGACTGAATGAAAGGAGCTGGCATCTCACTCTCTTTGAATCTTCTTTATCATGCTAAGAGGAGCAGGAAAAAGCAAAAAATTTCAGAATTGCACCTTGCAATGCGGAGAAATTACTGTTTGTGCATTTACAATATTCATTGATTTTTGCCATTGAAAAACATCATGTTATTCATATACCAGAAATGATTGAAGCTACTGACTGAATGAAAGGAGCTGGCATCTCACTCTCTTTGAATCTTCTTTATCATGCTAAGAGGAGCAGGAAAAAGTAAAAAATTTCAGAATTGCACCTTGCAATGCGGAGAAATTACTGTTTGTGCATTTATAATATTCAATGATTTTTGCCATTGAAAAACGTCCAGAAATGATTGAAGCTACTGACTGAACGAAAGGAGCTGGCATCTCACTCTCTTTGAATCTTCTTTATCATGCTAAGAGGAGCAGGAAAAAGCAAAAAATTTCAGAATTGCACCTTGCAATGCGGAGAAATTACTGTTTGTGCATTTACAATATTCATTGATTTTTGCCATTGAAAAACATCCAGAAATGATTGAAGCTACTGACTGAATGAAAGGAGCTGGCATCTCACTCTCTTTGAATCTTCTTTATCATGCTAAGAGGAGCAGGAAAAAGCAAAAAATTTCAGAATTGCACCTTGCAATGCGGAGAAATTACTGTTTGTGCATTTACAATATTCATTGATTTTTGCCATTGAAAAACATCATGTTATTCATATACCAGAAATGTTTGAAGCTACTGACTGAATGAAGGGAGCTGACATCTCACTCTCTTTGAATCTTCTTTATCATGCTAAGAGGAGCAGGAAAAAGCAAAAAATTTCAGAATTGCACCTTGCAATGCGGAGAAATTACTGTTTGTGCATTTACAATATTCATTGATTTTTGCCATTGAAAAACATCATGTTATTCATATACCAGAAATGTTTGAAGCTACTGACTGAATGAAAGGAGCTGGCATCTCACTCTCTTTGAATCTTCTTTATCATGCTAAGAGGAGCAGGAAAAAGCAAAAAATTTCAGAATTGCACCTTGCAATGTGGAGAAATTACTGTTTGTGCATTTACAATATTCATTGATTTTTACCATTGAAAAACGTCCAGAAATGATTGAAGCTACTGACTGAATGAAAGTAGCTGGCATCTCACTCTCTTTGAATCTTCTTTATCATGCTAAGAGGAGCAGGAAAAAGCAAAAAATTTCAGACTTGCACCTTGCAATGCGGAGAAATTACTGTTTGTGCATTTACAATATTCATTGATTTTTGCCATTGAAAAACATCATGTTATTCATATACCAGAAATGTTTGAAGCTACTGACTGAATGAAAGGAGCTGGCATCTCACTCTCTTTGAATCTTCTTTATCATGCTAAGAGGAGCAGGAAAAAGCAAAAAATTTCAGAATTGCACCTTGCAATGCGGAGAAATTACTGTTTGTGCATTTACAATATTCATTGATTTTTCCATTGAAAACATCATGTTATTCATATACCAGAAATGATTGAAGCTACTGACTGAATGAAAGGAGCTGGCATCTCACTCTCTTTGAATCTTCTTTATCATGCTAAGAGGAGCAGGAAAAAGTAAAAAATTTCAGAATTGCACCTTGCAATGCGGAGAAATTACTGTTTGTGCATTTATAATATTCAATGATTTTTGCCATTGAAAAACGTCCAGAAATGATTGAAGCTACTGACTGAACGAAAGGAGCTGGCATCTCACTCTCTTTGAATCTTCTTTATCATGCTAAGAGGAGCAGGAAAAAGCAAAAAATTTCAGAATTGCACCTTGCAATGCGGAGAAATTACTGTTTGTGCATTTACAATATTCATTGATTTTTGCCATTGAAAAACATCCAGAAATGATTGAAGCTACTGACTGAATGAAAGGAGCTGGCATCTCACTCTCTTTGAATCTTCTTTATCATGCTAAGAGGAGCAGGAAAAAGCAAAAAATTTCAGAATTGCACCTTGCAATGCGGAGAAATTACTGTTTGTGCATTTACAATATTCATTGATTTTTGCCATTGAAAAACATCATGTTATTCATATACCAGAAATGTTTGAAGCTACTGACTGAATGAAAGGAGCTGACATCTCACTCTCTTTGAATCTTCTTTATCATGCTAAGAGGAGCAGGAAAAAGCAAAAAATTTCAGAATTGCACCTTGCAATGCGGAGAAATTACTGTTTGTGCATTTACAATATTCATTGATTTTTGCCATTGAAAAACGTCCAGAAATGATTGAAGCTACTGACTGAATGAAAGGAGCTGGCATCTCACTCTCTTTGAATCTTCTTTATCATGCTAAGAGGAGCAGGAAAAAGCAAAAAATTTCAGAATTGCACCTTGCAATGCGGAGAAATTACTGTTTGTGCATTTACAATATTCATTGATTTTTGCCATTGAAAAACATGTTATTCATATACCAGAAATGTTTGAAGCTACTGACTGAATGAAAGGAGCTGGCACCTCACTCTCTTTGAATCTTCTTTATCATGCTAAGAGGAGCGGGAAAAAGCAAAAAATTTCAGAATTGCACCTTGCAATGCGGAGAAATTACTGTTTGTGCATTTACAATATTCATTGATTTTTGCCATTGAAAAACGTCCAGAAATGATTGAAGGTACTGACTGAATGAAAAGAGCTGGCATCTCACTCTCTTTGAATCTTCTTTATCATGCTAAGAGGAGCAGGAAAAAGCAAAAAATTTCAGAATTGCACCTTGCAATGTGGAGAAATTACTGTTTGTGCATTTACAATATTCATTGATTTTTACCATTGAAAAACGTCCAGAAATGATTGAAGCTACTGACTGAATGAAAGTAGCTGGCATCTCACTCTCTTTGAATCTTCTTTATCATGCTAAGAGGAGCAGGAAAAAGCAAAAAATTTCAGACTTGCACCTTGCAATGCGGAGAAATTACTGTTTGTGCATTTACAATATTCATTGATTTTTGCCATTGAAAAACATCATGTTATTCATATACCAGAAATGTTTGAAGCTACTGACTGAATGAAAGGAGCTGGCATCTCACTCTCTTTGAATCTTCTTTATCATGCTAAGAGGAGCAGGAAAAAGCAAAAAATTTCAGAATTGCACCTTGCAATGCGGAGAAATTACTGTTTGTGCATTTACAATATTCATTGATTTTTGCCATTGAAAAACATCATGTTATTCATATACCAGAAATGTTTGAAGCTACTGACTGAATGAAAGGAGCTGGCATCTCACTCTCTTTGAATCTTCTTTATCATGCTAAGAGGAGCAGGAAAAAGCAAAAAATTTCAGAATTGCACCTTGCAATGTGGAGAAATTACTGTTTGTGCATTTACAATATTCATTGATTTTTACCATTGAAAAACGTCCAGAAATGATTGAAGCTACTGACTGAATGAAAGTAGCTGGCATCTCACTCTCTTTGAATCTTCTTTATCATGCTAAGAGGAGCAGGAAAAAGCAAAAAATTTCAGACTTGCACCTTGCAATGCGGAGAAATTACAGTTTGTGCATTTACAATATTCATTGATTTTTGCCATTGAAAAACATCATGTTATTCATATACCAGAAATGTTTGAAGCTACTGACTGAATGAAAGGAGCTGGCATCTCACTCTCTTTGAATCTTCTTTATCATGCTAAGAGGAGCAGGAAAAAGCAAAAAATTTCAGAATTGCACCTTGCAATGCGGAGAAATTACTGTTTGTGCATTTACAATATTCATTGATTTTTGCCATTGAAAAACATCATGTTATTCATATACCAGAAATGATTGAAGCTACTGACTGAATGAAAGGAGCTGGCATCTCACTCTCTTTGAATCTTCTTTATCATGCTAAGAGGAGCAGGAAAAAGTAAAAAATTTCAGAATTGCACCTTGCAATGCGGAGAAATTACTGTTTGTGCATTTATAATATTCAATGATTTTTGCCATTGAAAAACGTCCAGAAATGATTGAAGCTACTGACTGAACGAAAGGAGCTGGCATCTCACTCTCTTTGAATCTTCTTTATCATGCTAAGAGGAGCAGGAAAAAGCAAAAAATTTCAGAATTGCACCTTGCAATGCGGAGAAATTACTGTTTGTGCATTTACAATATTCATTGATTTTTGCCATTGAAAAACATCCAGAAATGATTGAAGCTACTGACTGAATGAAAGGAGCTGGCATCTCACTCTCTTTGAATCTTCTTTATCATGCTAAGAGGAGCAGGAAAAAGCAAAAAATTTCAGAATTGCACCTTGCAATGCGGAGAAATTACTGTTTGTGCATTTACAATATTCATTGATTTTTGCCATTGAAAAACATCATGTTATTCATATACCAGAAATGTTTGAAGCTACTGACTGAATGAAAGGAGCTGACATCTCACTCTCTTTGAATCTTCTTTATCATGCTAAGAGGAGCAGGAAAAAGCAAAAAATTTCAGAATTGCACCTTGCAATGCGGAGAAATTACTGTTTGTGCATTTACAATATTCATTGATTTTTGCCATTGAAAAACATCATGTTATTCATATACCAGAAATGTTTGAAGCTACTGACTGAATGAAAGGAGCTGGCATCTCACTCTCTTTGAATCTTCTTTATCATGCTAAGAGGAGCAGGAAAAAGCAAAAAATTTCAGAATTGCACCTTGCAATGTGGAGAAATTACTGTTTGTGCATTTACAATATTCATTGATTTTTACCATTGAAAAACGTCCAGAAATGATTGAAGCTACTGACTGAATGAAAGTAGCTGGCATCTCACTCTCTTTGAATCTTCTTTATCATGCTAAGAGGAGCAGGAAAAAGCAAAAAATTTCAGACTTGCACCTTGCAATGCGGAGAAATTACTGTTTGTGCATTTACAATATTCATTGATTTTTGCCATTGAAAAACATCATGTTATTCATATACCAGAAATGTTTGAAGCTACTGACTGAATGAAAGGAGCTGGCATCTCACTCTCTTTGAATCTTCTTTATCATGCTAAGAGGAGCAGGAAAAAGCAAAAAATTTCAGAATTGCACCTTGCAATGCGGAGAAATTACTGTTTGTGCATTTACAATATTCATTGATTTTTGCCATTGAAAAACATCATGTTATTCATATACCAGAAATGATTGAAGCTACTGACTGAATGAAAGGAGCTGGCATCTCACTCTCTTTGAATCTTCTTTATCATGCTAAGAGGAGCAGGAAAAAGTAAAAAATTTCAGAATTGCACCTTGCAATGCGGAGAAATTACTGTTTGTGCATTTATAATATTCAATGATTTTTGCCATTGAAAAACGTCCAGAAATGATTGAAGCTACTGACTGAACGAAAGGAGCTGGCATCTCACTCTCTTTGAATCTTCTTTATCATGCTAAGAGGAGCAGGAAAAAGCAAAAAATTTCAGAATTGCACCTTGCAATGCGGAGAAATTACTGTTTGTGCATTTACAATATTCATTGATTTTTGCCATTGAAAAACATCCAGAAATGATTGAAGCTACTGACTGAATGAAAGGAGCTGGCATCTCACTCTCTTTGAATCTTCTTTATCATGCTAAGAGGAGCAGGAAAAAGCAAAAAATTTCAGAATTGCACCTTGCAATGCGGAGAAATTACTGTTTGTGCATTTACAATATTCATTGATTTTTGCCATTGAAAAACATCATGTTATTCATATACCAGAAATGTTTGAAGCTACTGACTGAATGAAAGGAGCTGACATCTCACTCTCTTTGAATCTTCTTTATCATGCTAAGAGGAGCAGGAAAAAGCAAAAAATTTCAGAATTGCACCTTGCAATGCGGAAAAATTACTGTTTGTGCATTTACAATATTCATTGATTTTTGCCATTGAAAAACGTCCAGAAATGATTGAAGCTACTGACTGAATGAAAGGAGCTGGCATCTCACTCTCTTTGAATCTTCTTTATCATGCTAAGAGGAGCAGGAAAAAGCCAAAAATTTCAGAATTGCACCTTGCAATGCGGAGAAATTACTGTTTGTGCATTTACAATATTCATTGATTTTTGCCATTGAAAAACATGTTATTCATATACAAGAAATGTTTGAAGCTACTGACTGAATGAAAGGAGCTGGCACCTCACTCTCTTTGAATCTTCTTTATCATGCTAAGAGGAGCGGGAAAAAGCAAAAAATTTCAGAATTGCACCTTGCAATGCGGAGAAATTACTGTTTGTGCATTTACAATATTCATTGATTTTTGCCATTGAAAAACGTCCAGAAATGATTGAAGCTACTGACTGAACGAAAGGAGCTGGCATCTCACTCTCTTTGAATCTTCTTTATCATGCTAAGAGGAGCAGGAAAATCTAAAAATTTCAGAATTGCACCTTGCAATGCGGAGAAATTACTGTTTGTGCATTTACAATATTCACTGATTTTTGCCATTGAAAAACATCATGTTATTCATATACCAGAAATGTTTGAAGCTACTGACTGAATGAAAGGAGCTGACATCTCACTCTCTTTGAATCTTCTTTATCATGCTAAGAGGAGCAGGAAAAAGCAAAAAATTTCAGAATTGCACCTTGCAATGCGGAGAAATTACTGTTTGTGCATTTACAATATTCATTGATTTTTGCCATTGAAAAACATCCAGAAATGATTGAAGCTACTGACTGAATGAAAGGAGCTGGCATCTCACTCTCTTTGAATCTTCTTTATCATGCTAAGAGGAGCAGGAAAAAGCAAAAAATTTCAGAATTGCACCTTGCAATGCGGAGAAATTACTGTTTGTGCATTTACAATATTCATTGATTTTTGCCATTGAAAAACATCATGTTATTCATATACCAGAAATGTTTGAAGCTACTGACTGAATGAAAGGAGCTGACATCTCACTCTCTTTGAATCTTCTTTATCATGCTAAGAGGAGCAGGAAAAAGCAAAAAATTTCAGAATTGCACCTTGCAATGCGGAGAAATTACTGTTTGTGCATTTACAATATTCATTGATTTTTGCCATTGAAAAACGTCCAGAAATGATTGAAGCTACTGACTGAATGAAAGGAGCTGGCATCTCACTCTCTTTGAATCTTCTTTATCATGCTAAGAGGAGCAGGAAAAAGCCAAAAATTTCAGAATTGCACCTTGCAATGCGGAGAAATTACTGTTTGTGCATTTACAATATTCATTGATTTTTGCCATTGAAAAACATGTTATTCATATACAAGAAATGTTTGAAGCTACTGACTGAATGAAAGGAGCTGGCACCTCACTCTCTTTGAATCTTCTTTACCATGCTAAGAGGAGCGGGAAAAAGCAAAAAATTTCAGAATTGCACCTTGCAATGCGGAGAAATTACTGTTTGTGCATTTACAATATTCATTGATTTTTGCCATTGAAAAACGTCCAGAAATGATTGAAGCTACTGACTGAACGAAAGGAGCTGGCATCTCACTCTCTTTGAATCTTCTTTATCATGCTAAGAGGAGCAGGAAAATCTAAAAATTTCAGAATTGCACCTTGCAATGCGGAGAAATTACTGTTTGTGCATTTACAATATTCACTGATTTTTGCCATTGAAAAACATCATGTTATTCATATACCAGAAATGTTTGAAGCTACTGACTGAATGAAAGGAGCTGACATCTCACTCTCTTTGAATCTTCTTTATCATGCTAAGAGGAGCAGGAAAAAGCAAAAAATTTCAGAATTGCACCTTGCAATGCGGAGAAATTACTGTTTGTGCATTTACAATATTCATTGATTTTTGCCATTGAAAAACATCCAGAAATGATTGAAGCTACTGACTGAATGAAAGGAGCTGGCATCTCACTCTCTTTGAATCTTCTTTATCATGCTAAGAGGAGCAGGAAAAAGCAAAAAATTTCAGAATTGCACCTTGCAATGCGGAGAAATTACTGTTTGTGCATTTACAATATTCATTGATTTTTGCCATTGAAAAACATCATGTTATTCATATACCAGAAATGTTTGAAGCTACTGACTGAATGAAAGGAGCTGGCATCTCACTCTCTTTGAATCTTCTTTATCATGCTAAGAGGAGCAGGAAAAAGCAAAAAATTTCAGAATTGCACCTTGCAATGCGGAGAAATTACTGTTTGTGCATTTACAATATTCATTGATTTTTGCCATTGAAAAACGTCCAGAAATGATTGAAGTTACTGACTGAATGAAAGGAGCTGGCATCTCACTCTCTTTGAATCTTCTTTATCATGCTAAGAGGAGCAGGAAAAAGCAAAAAATTTCAGAATTGCACCTTGCAATGCGGAGAAATTACTGTTTGTGCATTTACAATATTCATTGGTTTTTGCCATTGAAAAACGTCCAGAAATGATTGAAGCTACTGACTGAATGAAAGGAGCTGGCATCTCACTCTCTTTGAATCTTCTTTATCATGCTAAGAGGAGCAGGAAAAAGCAAAAAATTTCAGAATTGCACCTTGCAATGCGGAGAAATTACAGTTTGTGCATTTACAATATTCATTGATTTTTGCCATTGAAAAACATCCAGAAATGATTGAAGCTACTGACTGAATGAAAGGAGCTGGCATCTCACTCTCTTTGAATCTTCTTTATCATGCTAAGAGGAGCAGGAAAAAGCAAAAAATTTCAGAATTGCACCTTGCAATGCGGAGAAATTACTGTTTGTGCATTTACAATATTCATTGATTTTTGCCATTGAAAAACATCATGTTATTCATATACCAGAAATGTTTGAAGCTACTGACTGAATGAAAGGAGCTGGCATCTCACTCTCTTTGAATCTTCTTTATCATGCTAAGAGGAGCAGGAAAAAGCAAAAAATTTCAGAATTGCACCATGCAATGTGGAGAAATTACTGTTTGTGCATTTACAATATTCATTGATTTTTACCATTGAAAAACGTCCAGAAATGATTGAAGCTACTGACTGAATGAAAGTAGCTGGCATCTCACTCTCTTTGAATCTTCTTTATCATGCTAAGAGGAGCAGGAAAAAGCAAAAAATTTCAGACTTGCACCTTGCAATGCGGAGAAATTACTGTTTGTGCATTTACAATATTCATTGATTTTTGCCATTGAAAAACATCATGTTATTCATATACCAGAAATGTTTGAAGCTACTGACTGAATGAAAGGAGCTGGCATCTCACTCTCTTTGAATCTTCTTTATCATGCTAAGAGGAGCAGGAAAAAGCAAAAAATTTCAGAATTGCACCTTGCAATGCGGAGAAATTACTGTTTGTGCATTTACAATATTCATTGATTTTTGCCATTGAAAAACATCATGTTATTCATATACCAGAAATGTTTGAAGCTACTGACTGAATGAAAGGAGCTGGCATCTCACTCTCTTTGAATCTTCTTTATCATGCTAAGAGGAGCAGGAAAAAGCAAAAAATTTCAGAATTGCACCTTGCAATGTGGAGAAATTACTGTTTGTGCATTTACAATATTCATTGATTTTTACCATTGAAAAACGTCCAGAAATGATTGAAGCTACTGACTGAATGAAAGTAGCTGGCATCTCACTCTCTTTGAATCTTCTTTATCATGCTAAGAGGAGCAGGAAAAAGCAAAAAATTTCAGACTTGCACCTTGCAATGCGGAGAAATTACTGTTTGTGCATTTACAATATTCATTGATTTTTGCCATTGAAAAACATCATGTTATTCATATACCAGAAATGTTTGAAGCTACTGACTGAATGAAAGGAGCTGGCATCTCACTCTCTTTGAATCTTCTTTATCATGCTAAGAGGAGCAGGAAAAAGCAAAAAATTTCAGAATTGCACCTTGCAATGCGGAGAAATTACTGTTTGTGCATTTACAATATTCATTGATTTTTGCCATTGAAAAACATCATGTTATTCATATACCAGAAATGATTGAAGCTACTGACTGAATGAAAGGAGCTGGCATCTCACTCTCTTTGAATCTTCTTTATCATGCTAAGAGGAGCAGGAAAAAGTAAAAAATTTCAGAATTGCACCTTGCAATGCGGAGAAATTACTGTTTGTGCATTTATAATATTCAATGATTTTTGCCATTGAAAAACGTCCAGAAATGATTGAAGCTACTGACTGAACGAAAGGAGCTGGCATCTCACTCTCTTTGAATCTTCTTTATCATGCTAAGAGGAGCAGGAAAAAGCAAAAAATTTCAGAATTGCACCTTGCAATGCGGAGAAATTACTGTTTGTGCATTTACAATATTCATTGATTTTTGCCATTGAAAAACATCCAGAAATGATTGAAGCTACTGACTGAATGAAAGGAGCTGGCATCTCACTCTCTTTGAATCTTCTTTATCATGCTAAGAGGAGCAGGAAAAAGCAAAAAATTTCAGAATTGCACCTTGCAATGCGGAGAAATTACTGTTTGTGCATTTACAATATTCATTGATTTTTGCCATTGAAAAACATCATGCTATTCATATACCAGAAATGTTTGAAGCTACTGACTGAATGAAAGGAGCTGACATCTCACTCTCTTTGAATCTTCTTTATCATGCTAAGAGGAGCAGGAAAAAGCAAAAAATTTCAGAATTGCACCTTGCAATGCGGAGAAATTACTGTTTGTGCATTTACAATATTCATTGATTTTTGCCATTGAAAAACGTCCAGAAATGATTGAAGCTACTGACTGAATGAAAGGAGCTGGCATCTCACTCTCTTTGAATCTTCTTTATCATGCTAAGAGGAGCAGGAAAAAGCAAAAAATTTCAGAATTGCACCTTGCAATGCGGAGAAATTACTGTTTGTGCATTTACAATATTCATTGATTTATGCCATTGAAAAACATGTTATTCATATACCAGAAATGTTTGAAGCTACTGACTGAATGAAAGGAGCTGGCTCCTCACTCTCTTTGAATCTTCTTTATCATGCTAAGAGGAGCGGGAAAAAGCAAAAAATTTCAGAATTGCACCTTGCAATGCGGAGAAATTACTGTTTGTGCATTTATAATATTCAATGATTTTTGCCATTGAAAAACGTCCAGAAATGATTGAAGCTACTGACTGAACGAAAGGAGCTGGCATCTCACTCTCTTTGAATCTTCTTTATCATGCTAAGAGGAGCAGGAAAAAGCAAAAAATTTCAGAATTGCACCTTGCAATGCGGAGAAATTACTGTTTGTGCATTTACAATATTCATTGATTTTTGCCATTGAAAAACATCCAGAAATGATTGAAGCTACTGACTGAATGAAAGGAGCTGGCATCTCACTCTCTTTGAATCTTCTTTATCATGCTAAGAGGAGCAGGAAAAAGCAAAAAATTTCAGAATTGCACCTTGCAATGCGGAGAAATTACTGTTTGTGCATTTACAATATTCATTGATTTTTGCCATTGAAAAACATCATGTTATTCATATACCAGAAATGTTTGAAGCTACTGACTGAATGAAAGGAGCTGGCATCTCACTCTCTTTGAATCTTCTTTATCATGCTAAGAGGAGCAGGAAAAAGCAAAAAATTTCAGAATTGCACCTTGCAATGTGGAGAAATTACTGTTTGTGCATTTACAATATTCATTGATTTTTACCATTGAAAAACATCCAGAAATGATTGAAGCTACTGACTGAATGAAAGTAGCTGGCATCTCACTCTCTTTGAATCTTCTTTATCATGCTAAGAGGAGCAGGAAAAAGCAAAAAATTTCAGACTTGCACCTTGCAATGCGGAGAAATTACTGTTTGTGCATTTACAATATTCATTGATTTTTGCCATTGAAAAACATCATGTTATTCATATACCAGAAATGTTTGAAGCTACTGACTGAATGAAAGGAGCTGGCATCTCACTCTCTTTGAATCTTCTTTATCATGCTAAGAGGAGCAGGAAAAAGCAAAAAATTTCAGAATTGCACCTTGCAATGCGGAGAAATTACTGTTTGTGCATTTACAATATTCATTGATTTTTGCCATTGAAAAACATCATGTTATTCATATACCAGAAATGTTTGAAGCTACTGACTGAATGAAAGGAGCTGGCATCTCACTCTCTTTGAATCTTCTTTATCATGCTAAGAGGAGCAGGAAAAAGCAAAAAATTTCAGAATTGCACCTTGCAATGTGGAGAAATTACTGTTTGTGCATTTACAATATTCATTGATTTTTACCATTGAAAAACGTCCAGAAATGATTGAAGCTACTGACTGAATGAAAGTAGCTGGCATCTCACTCTCTTTGAATCTTCTTTATCATGCTAAGAGGAGCAGGAAAAAGCAAAAAATTTCAGACTTGCACCTTGCAATGCGGAGAAATTACTGTTTGTGCATTTACAATATTCATTGATTTTTGCCATTGAAAAACATCATGTTATTCATATACCAGAAATGATTGAAGCTACTGACTGAATGAAAGGAGCTGGCATCTCACTCTCTTTGAATCTTCTTTATCATGCTAAGAGGAGCAGGAAAAAGTAAAAAAAATTTCAGAATTGCACCTTGCAATGCGGAGAAATTACTGTTTGTGCATTTATAATATTCAATGATTTTTGCCATTGAAAAACGTCCAGAAATGATTGAAGCTACTGACTGAACGAAAGGAGCTGGCATCTCACTCTCTTTGAATCTTCTTTATCATGCTAAGAGGAGCAGGAAAATCTAAAAATTTCAGAATTGCACCTTGCAATGCGGAGAAATTACTGTTTGTGCATTTACAATATTCACTGATTTTTGCCATTGAAAAACATCATGTTATTCATATACCAGAAATGTTTGAAGCTACTGACTGAATGAAAGGAGCTGACATCTCACTCTCTTTGAATCTTCTTTATCATGCTAAGAGGAGCAGGAAAAAGCAAAAAATTTCAGAATTGCACCTTGCAATGCGGAGAAATTACTGTTTGTGCATTTACAATATTCATTGATTTTTGCCCTTGAAAAACATCCAGAAATGATTGAAGCTACTGACTGAATGAAAGGAGCTGGCATCTCACTCTCTTTGAATCTTCTTTATCATGCTAAGAGGAGCAGGAAAAAGCAAAAAATTTCAGAATTGCACCTTGCAATGCGGAGAAATTACTGTTTGTGCATTTACAATATTCATTGATTTTTGCCATTGAAAAACATCATGTTATTCATATACCAGAAATGTTTGAAGCTACTGACTGAATGAAAGGAGCTGGCATCTCACTCTCTTTGAATCTTCTTTATCATGCTAAGAGGAGCAGGAAAAAGCAAAAAATTTCAGAATTGCACCTTGCAATGCGGAGAAATTACTGTTTGTGCATTTACAATATTCATTGATTTTTGCCATTGAAAAACGTCCAGAAATGATTGAAGTTACTGACTGAATGAAAGGAGCTGGCATCTCACTCTCTTTGAATCTTCTTTATCATGCTAAGAGGAGCAGGAAAAAGCAAAAAATTTCAGAATTGCACCTTGCAATGCGGAGAAATTACTGTTTGTGCATTTACAATATTCATTGGTTTTTGCCATTGAAAAACGTCCAGAAATGATTGAAGCTACTGACTGAATGAAAGGAGCTGGCATCTCACTCTCTTTGAATCTTCTTTATCATGCTAAGAGGAGCAGGAAAAAGCAAAAAATTTCAGAATTGCACCTTGCAATGCGGAGAAATTACAGTTTGTGCATTTACAATATTCATTGATTTTTGCCATTGAAAAACATCCAGAAATGATTGAAGCTACTGACTGAATGAAAGGAGCTGGCATCTCACTCTCTTTGAATCTTCTTTATCATGCTAAGAGGAGCAGGAAAAAGCAAAAAATTTCAGAATTGCACCTTGCAATGCGGAGAAATTACTGTTTGTGCATTTACAATATTCATTGATTTTTGCCATTGAAAAACATCATGTTATTCATATACCAGAAATGTTTGAAGCTACTGACTGAATGAAAGGAGCTGGCATCTCACTCTCTTTGAATCTTCTTTATCATGCTAAGAGGAGCAGGAAAAAGCAAAAAATTTCAGAATTGCACCATGCAATGTGGAGAAATTACTGTTTGTGCATTTACAATATTCATTGATTTTTACCATTGAAAAACGTCCAGAAATGATTGAAGCTACTGACTGAATGAAAGTAGCTGGCATCTCACTCTCTTTGAATCTTCTTTATCATGCTAAGAGGAGCAGGAAAAAGCAAAAAATTTCAGACTTGCACCTTGCAATGCGGAGAAATTACTGTTTGTGCATTTACAATATTCATTGATTTTTGCCATTGAAAAACATCATGTTATTCATATACCAGAAATGTTTGAAGCTACTGACTGAATGAAAGGAGCTGGCATCTCACTCTCTTTGAATCTTCTTTATCATGCTAAGAGGAGCAGGAAAAAGCAAAAAATTTCAGAATTGCACCTTGCAATGCGGAGAAATTACTGTTTGTGCATTTACAATATTCATTGATTTTTGCCATTGAAAAACATCATGTTATTCATATACCAGAAATGTTTGAAGCTACTGACTGAATGAAAGGAGCTGGCATCTCACTCTCTTTGAATCTTCTTTATCATGCTAAGAGGAGCAGGAAAAAGCAAAAAATTTCAGAATTGCACCTTGCAATGTGGAGAAATTACTGTTTGTGCATTTACAATATTCATTGATTTTTACCATTGAAAAACGTCCAGAAATGATTGAAGCTACTGACTGAATGAAAGTAGCTGGCATCTCACTCTCTTTGAATCTTCTTTATCATGCTAAGAGGAGCAGGAAAAAGCAAAAAATTTCAGACTTGCACCTTGCAATGCGGAGAAATTACTGTTTGTGCATTTACAATATTCATTGATTTTTGCCATTGAAAAACATCATGTTATTCATATACCAGAAATGTTTGAAGCTACTGACTGAATGAAAGGAGCTGGCATCTCACTCTCTTTGAATCTTCTTTATCATGCTAAGAGGAGCAGGAAAAAGCAAAAAATTTCAGAATTGCACCTTGCAATGCGGAGAAATTACTGTTTGTGCATTTACAATGTTCATTGATTTTTGCCATTGAAAAACATCATGTTATTCATATACCAGAAATGATTGAAGCTACTGACTGAATGAAAGGAGCTGGCATCTCACTCTCTTTGAATCTTCTTTATCATGCTAAGAGGAGCAGGAAAAAGTAAAAAATTTCAGAATTGCACCTTGCAATGCGGAGAAATTACTGTTTGTGCATTTATAATATTCAATGATTTTTGCCATTGAAAAACGTCCAGAAATGATTGAAGCTACTGACTGAACGAAAGGAGCTGGCATCTCACTCTCTTTGAATCTTCTTTATCATGCTAAGAGGAGCAGGAAAAAGCAAAAAATTTCAGAATTGCACCTTGCAATGCGGAGAAATTACTGTTTGTGCATTTACAATATTCATTGATTTTTGCCATTGAAAAACATCCAGAAATGATTGAAGCTACTGACTGAATGAAAGGAGCTGGCATCTCACTCTCTATGAATCTTCTTTATCATGCTAAGAGGAGCAGGAAAAAGCAAAAAATTTCAGAATTGCACCTTGCAATGCGGAGAAATTACTGTTTGTGCATTTACAATATTCATTGATTTTTGCCATTGAAAAACATCATGTTATTCATATACCAGAAATGTTTGAAGCTACTGACTGAATGAAAGGAGCTGACATCTCACTCTCTTTGAATCTTCTTTATCATGCTAAGAGGAGCAGGAAAAAGCAAAAAATTTCAGAATTGCACCTTGCAATGCGGAGAAATTACTGTTTGTGCATTTACAATATTCATTGATTTTTGCCATTGAAAAACGTCCAGAAATGATTGAAGCTACTGACTGAATGAAAGGAGCTGGCATCTCACTCTCTTTGAATCTTCTTTATCATGCTAAGAGGAGCAGGAAAAAGCAAAAAATTTCAGAATTGCACCTTGCAATGCGGAGAAATTACTGTTTGTGCATTTACAATATTCATTGATTTTTGCCATTGAAAAACATGTTATTCATATACCAGAAATGTTTGAAGCTACTGACTGAATGAAAGGAGCTGGCACCTCACTCTCTTTGAATCTTCTTTATCATGCTAAGAGGAGCGGGAAAAAGCAAAAAATTTCAGAATTGCACCTTGCAATGCGGAGAAATTACTGTTTGTGCATTTATAATATTCAATGATTTTTGCCATTGAAAAACGTCCAGAAATGATTGAAGCTACTGACTGAACGAAAGGAGCTGGCATCTCACTCTCTTTGAATCTTCTTTATCATGCTAAGAGGAGCAGGAAAAAAGCAAAAAATTTCAGAATTGCACCTTGCAATGCGGAGAAATTACTGTTTGTGCATTTACAATATTCATTGATTTTTGCCATTGAAAAACATCCAGAAATGATTGAAGCTACTGACTGAATGAAAGGAGCTGGCATCTCACTCTCTTTGAATCTTCTTTATCATGCTAAGAGGAGCAGGAAAAAGCAAAAAATTTCAGAATTGCACCTTGCAATGCGGAGAAATTACTGTTTGTGCATTTACAATATTCATTGATTTTTGCCATTGAAAAACATCATGTTATTCATATACCAGAAATGTTTGAAGCTACTGACTGAATGAAAGGAGCTGGCATCTCACTCTCTTTGAATCTTCTTTATCATGCTAAGAGGAGCAGGAAAAAGCAAAAAATTTCAGAATTGCACCTTGCAATGTGGAGAAATTACTGTTTGTGCATTTACAATATTCATTGATTTTTACCATTGAAAAACGTCCAGAAATGATTGAAGCTACTGACTGAATGAAAGTAGCTGGCATCTCACTCTCTTTGAATCTTCTTTATCATGCTAAGAGGAGCAGGAAAAAGCAAAAAATTTCAGACTTGCACCTTGCAATGCGGAGAAATTACTGTTTGTGCATTTACAATATTCATTGATTTTTGCCATTGAAAAACATCATGTTATTCATATACCAGAAATGTTTGAAGCTACTGACTGAATGAAAGGAGCTGGCATCTCACTCTCTTTGAATCTTCTTTATCATGCTAAGAGGAGCAGGAAAAAGCAAAAAATTTCAGAATTGCACCTTGCAATGCGGAGAAATTACTGTTTGTGCATTTCCAATATTCATTGATTTTTGCCATTGAAAACCATCATGTTATTCATATACCAGAAATGATTGAAGCTACTGACTGAATGAAAGGAGCTGGCATCTCACTCTCTTTGAATCTTCTTTTTCATGCTAAGAGGAGCAGGAAAAAGTAAAAAATTTCAGAATTGCACCTTGCAAAGCGGAGAAATTACTGTTTGTGCATTTATAATATTCAATGATTTTTGCCATTGAAAAACGTCCAGAAATGATTGAAGCTACTGACTGAACGAAAGGAGCTGGCATCTCACTCTCTTTGAATCTTCTTTATCATGCTAAGAGGAGCAGGAAAAAGCAAAAAATTTCAGAATTGCACCTTGCAATGCGGAGAAATTACTGTTTGTGCATTTACAATATTCATTGATTTTTGCCATTGAAAAACATCCAGAAATGATTGAAGCTACTGACTGAATGAAAGGAGCTGGCATCTCACTCTCTTTGAATCTTCTTTATCATGCTAAGAGGAGCAGGAAAAAGCAAAAAATTTCAGAATTGCACCTTGCAATGCGGAGAAATTACTGTTTGTGCATTTACAATATTCATTGATTTTTGCCATTGAAAAACATCATGTTATTCATATACCAGAAATGTTTGAAGCTACTGACTGAATGAAAGGAGCTGACATCTCACTCTCTTTGAATCTTCTTTATCATGCTAAGAGGAGCAGGAAAAAGCAAAAAATTTCAGAATTGCACCTTGCAATGCGGAGAAATTACTGTTTGTGCATTTACAATATTCATTGATTTTTGCCATTGAAAAACGTCCAGAAATGATTGAAGCTACTGACTGAATGAAAGGAGCTGGCATCTCACTCTCTTTGAATCTTCTTTATCATGCTAAGAGGAGCAGGAAAAAGCAAAAAATTTCAGAATTGCACCTTGCAATGCGGAGAAATTACTGTTTGTGCATTTACAATATTCATTGATTTTTGCCATTGAAAAACATGTTATTCATATACCAGAAATGTTTGAAGCTACTGACTGAATGAAAGGAGCTGGCACCTCACTCTCTTTGAATCTTCTTTATCATGCTAAGAGGAGCGGGAAAAAGCAAAAAATTTCAGAATTGCACCTTGCAATGCGGAGAAATTACTGTTTGTGCATTTATAATATTCAATGATTTTTGCCATTGAAAAACGTCCAGAAATGATTGAAGCTACTGACTGAACGAAAGGAGATGGCATCTCACTCTCTTTGAATCTTCTTTATCATGCTAAGAGGAGCAGGAAAAAGCAAAAAATTTCAGAATTGCACCTTGCAATGCGGAGAAATTACTGTTTGTGCATTTACAATATTCATTGATTTTTGCCATTGAAAAACATCATGTTATTCATATACCAGAAATGTTTGAAGCTACTGACTGAATGAAAGGAGCTGACATCTCACTCTCTTTGAATCTTCTTTATCATGCTAAGAGGAGCAGGAAAAAGCAAAAAATTTCAGAATTGCACCTTGCAATGCGGAGAAATTGCTGTTTGTGCATTTACAATATTCATTGATTTTTGCCATTGAAAAACGTCCAGAAATGATTGAAGCTACTGACTGAATGAAAGGAGCTGGCATCTCACTCTCTTTGTATCTTCTTTATCATGCTAAGAGGAGCAGGAAAAAGCAAAAAATTTCAGAATTGCACCTTGCAATGCGGAGAAATTACTGTTTGTGCATTTACAATATTCATTGATTTTTGCCATTGAAAAACATGTTATTCATATACCAGAAATGTTTGAAGCTACTGACTGAATGAAAGGAGCTGGCACCTCACTCTCTTTGAATCTTCTTTATCATGCTAAGAGGAGCGGGAAAAAGCAAAAAATTTCAGAATTGCACCTTGCAATGCGGAGAAATTACTGTTTGTGCATTTACAATATTCATTGATTTTTGCCATTGAAAAACGTCCAGAAATGATTGAAGGTACTGACTGAATGAAAGGAGCTGGCATCTCACTCTCTTTGAATCTTCTTTATCATGCTAAGAGGAGCAGGAAAAAGCAAAAAATTTCAGAATTGCACCTTGCAATGCGGAGAAATTACAGTTTGTGCATTTACAATATTCATTGATTTTTGCCATTGAAAAACATCCAGAAATGATTGAAGCTACTGACTGAATGAAAGGAGCTGGCATCTCACTCTCTTTGAATCTTCTTTATCATGCTAAGAGGAGCAGGAAAAAGCAAAAAATTTCAGAATTGCACCTTGCAATGCGGAGAAATTACTGTTTGTGCATTTACAATATTCATTGATTTTTGCCATTGAAAAACATCATGTTATTCATATACCAGAAATGTTTGAAGCTACTGACTGAATGAAAGGAGCTGGCATCTCACTCTCTTTGAATCTTCTTTATCATGCTAAGAGGAGCAGGAAAAAGCAAAAAATTTCAGAATTGCACCTTGCAATGTGGAGAAATTACTGTTTGTGCATTTACAATATTCATTGATTTTTACCATTGAAAAACGTCCAGAAATGATTGAAGCTACTGACTGAATGAAAGTAGCTGGCATCTCACTCTCTTTGAATCTTCTTTATCATGCTAAGAGGAGCAGGAAAAAGCAAAAAATTTCAGACTTGCACCTTGCAATGCGGAGAAATTACTGTTTGTGCATTTACAATATTCATTGATTTTTGCCATTGAAAAACATCATGTTATTCATATACCAGAAATGTTTGAAGCTACTGACTGAATGAAAGGAGCTGGCATCTCACTCTCTTTGAATCTTCTTTATCATGCTAAGAGGAGCAGGAAAAAGCAAAAAATTTCAGAATTGCACCTTGCAATGTGGAGAAATTACTGTTTGTGCATTTACAATATTCATTGATTTTTACCATTGAAAAACGTCCAGAAATGATTGAAGCTACTGACTGAATGAAAGTAGCTGGCATCTCACTCTCTTTGAATCTTCTTTATCATGCTAAGAGGAGCAGGAAAAAGCAAAAAAATTTCAGACTTGCACCTTGCAATGCGGAGAAATTACTGTTTGTGCATTTACAATATTCATTGATTTTTGCCATTGAAAAACATCATGTTATTCATATACCAGAAATGTTTGAAGCTACGGACTGAATGAAAGGAGCTGGCATCTCACTCTCTTTGAATCTTCTTTATCATGCTAAGAGGAGCAGGAAAAAGCAAAAAATTTCAGAATTGCACCTTGCAATGCGGAGAAATTACTGTTTGTGCATTTACAATATTCATTGATTTTTGCCATTGAAAAACATCATGTTATTCATATACCAGAAATGATTGAAGCTACTGACTGAATGAAAGGAGCTGGCATCTCACTCTCTTTGAATCTTCTTTATCATGCTAAGAGGAGCAGGAAAAAGTAAAAAATTTCAGAATTGCACCTTGCAATGCGGAGAAATTACTGTTTGTGCATTTATAATATTCAATGATTTTTGCCATTGAAAAACGTCCAGAAATGATAGAAGCTACTGACTGAACGAAAGGAGCTGGCATCTCACTCTCTTTGAATCTTCTTTATCATGCTAAGAGGAGCAGGAAAAAGCAAAAAATTTCAGAATTGCACCTTGCAATGCGGAGAAATTACTGTTTGTGCATTTACAATATTCATTGATTTTTGCCATTGAAAAACATCCAGAAATGATTGAAGCTACTGACTGAATGAAAGGAGCTGGCATCTCACTCTCTTTGAATCTTCTTTATCATGCTAAGAGGAGCAGGAAAAAGCAAAAAATTTCAGAATTGCACCTTGCAATGCGGAGAAATTACTGTTTGTGCATTTACAATATTCATTGATTTTTGCCATTGAAAAACATCATGTTATTCATATACCAGAAATGTTTGAAGCTACTGACTGAATGAAAGGAGCTGACATCTCACTCTCTTTGAATCTTCTTTATCATGCTAAGAGGAGCAGGAAAAAGCAAAAAATTTCAGAATTGCACCTTGCAATGCGGAGAAATTACTGTTTGTGCATTTACAATATTCATTGATTTTTGCCATTGAAAAACATCCAGAAATGATTGAAGCTACTGACTGAATGAAAGGAGCTGGCATCTCACTCTCTTTGAATCTTCTTTATCATGCTAAGAGGAGCAGGAAAAAGCAAAAAATTTCAGAATTGCACCTTGCAATGCGGAGAAATTACTGTTTGTGCATTTACAATATTCATTGATTTTTGCCATTGAAAAACATCATGTTATTCATATACCAGAAATGTTTGAAGCTACTGACTGAATGAAAGGAGCTGGCATCTCACTCTCTTTGAATCTTCTTTATCATGCTAAGAGGAGCAGGAAAAAGCAAAAAATTTCAGAATTGCACCTTGCAATGCGGAGAAATTACTGTTTGTGCATTTACAATATTCATTGATTTTTGCCATTGAAAAACATCATGTTATTCATATACCAGAAATGTTTGAAGCTACTGACTGAATGAAAGGAGCTGGCATCTCACTCTCTTTGAATCTTCTTTATCATGCTAAGAGGAGCGGGAAAAAGCAAAAAATTTCAGAATTGCACCTTGCAATGTGGAGAAATTACTGTTTGTGCATTTACAATATTCATTGATTTTTACCATTGAAAAACGTCCAGAAATGATTGAAGCTACTGACTGAATGAAAGTAACTGGCATCTCACTCTCTTTGAATCTTCTTTATCATGCTAAGAGGAGCAGGAAAAAGCAAAAAATTTCAGACTTGCACCTTGCAATGCGGAGAAATTACTGTTTGTGCATTTACAATATTCATTGATTTTTGACATTGAAAAACATCATGTTATTCATATACCAGAAATGTTTGAAGCTACTGACTGAATGAAAGGAGCTGGCATCTCACTCTCTTTGAATCTTCTTTATCATGCTAAGAGGAGCAGGAAAAAGCAAAAAATTTCAGAATTGCACCTTGCAATGCGGAGAAATTACTGTTTGTGCATTTACAATATTCATTGATTTTTGCCATTGAAAAACGTCCAGAAATGATTGAAGCTACTGACTGAATGAAAGGAGCTGGCATCTCACTCTCTTTGAATCTTCTTTATCATGCTAAGAGGAGCAGGAAAAAGCAAAAAATTTCAGAATTGCACCTTGCAATGCGGAGAAATTACTGTTTGTGCATTTACAATCTTCATTGATTTTTGCCATTGAAAAACGTCCAGAAATGATTGAAGCTACTGACTGAATGAAAGGAGCTGGCATCTCACTCTCTTTGAATCTTCTTTATCATGCTAAGAGGAGCAGGAAAAATCAAAAAATTTCAGAATTGCACCTTGCAATGCGGAGAAATTACTGTTTGTGCATTTACAATATTCATTGATTTTTGCCATTGAAAAACATGTTATTCATATACCAGAAATGTTTGAAGCTACTGACTGAATGAAAGGAGCTGGCACCTCACTCTCTTTGAATCTTCTTTATCATGCTAAGAGGAGCGGGAAAAAGCAAAAAATTTCAGAATTGCACCTTGCAATGGGGAGAAATTACTGTTTGTGCATTTACAATATTCATTGATTTTTGCCATTGAAAAATGTCCAGAAATGATTGAAGGTACTGACTGAATGAAAGGAGCTGGCATCTCACTCTCTTTGAATCTTCTTTATCATGCTAAGAGGAGCAGGAAAAAGCAAAAAATTTCAGAATTGCACCTTGCAATGCGGAGAAATTACTGTTTGTGCATTTACAATATTCATTGATTTTTGCCACTGAAAAACGTCCAGAAATGATTGAAGCTACTGACTGAATGAAAGGAGCTGGCATCTCACTCTCTTTGAATCTTCTTTATCATGCTAAGAGGAGCAGGAAAAAGCAAAAAATTTCGGAATTGCACCTTGCAATGCGGAGAAATTACAGTTTGTGCATTTACAATATTCATTGATTTTTGCCATTGAAAAACATCCAGAAATGATTGAAGCTACTGACTGAATGAAAGGAGCTGACATCTCACTCTCTTTGAATCTTCTTTATCATGCTAAGAGGAGCAGGAAAAAGCAAAAAATTTCAGAATTGCACCTTGCAATGCGGAGAAATTACTGTTTGTGCATTTACAATATTCATTGATTTTTGCCATTGAAAAACATCATGTTATTCATATACCAGAAATGTTTGAAGCTACTGACTGAATGAAAGGAGCTGGCATCTCACTCTCTTTGAATCTTCTTTATCATGCTAAGAGGAGCAGGAAAAAGCAAAAAAATTCAGAATTGCACCTTGCAATGTGGAGAAATTACTGTTTGTGCATTTACAATATTCATTGATTTTTACCATTGAAAAACGTCCAGAAATGATTGAAGCTACTGACTGAATGAAAGTAGCTGGCATCTCACTCTCTTTGAATCTTCTTTATCATGCTAAGAGGAGCAGGAAAAAGCAAAAAATTTCAGACTTGCACCTTGCAATGCGGAGAAATTACTGTTTGTGCATTTACAATATTCATTGATTTTTGCCATTGAAAAACATCATGTTATTCATATACCAGAAATGTTTGAAGCTACTGACTGAATGAAAGGAGCTGGCATCTCACTCTCTTTGAATCTTCTTTATCATGCTAAGAGGAGCAGGAAAAAGCAAAAAATTTCAGAATTGCACCTTGCAATGCGGAGAAATTACTGTTTGTACATTTACAATATTCATTGATTTTTGCCATTGAAAAACATCCAGAAATGATTGAAGCTACTGACTGAATGAAAGGAGCTGGCATCTCACTCTCTTTGAATCTTCTTTATCATGCTAAGAGGAGCAGGAAAAAGCAAAAAATTTCAGAATTGCACCTTGCAATGCGGAGAAATTACTGTTTGTGCATTTACAATATTCATTGATTTTTGCCATTGAAAAACATCATGTTATTCATATACCAGAAATGTTTGAAGCTACTGACTGAATGAAAGGAGCTGACATCACACTCTCTTTGAATCTTCTTTATCATGCTAAGAGGAGCAGGAAAAAGCAAAAAATTTCAGAATTGCACCTTGCAATGCGGAGAAATTACTGTTTGTGCATTTACAATATTCATTGATTTTTGCCATTGAAAAACATCCAGAAATGATTGAAGCTACTGACTGAATGAAAAGAGCTGGCATCTCACTCTCTTTGAATCTTCTTTATCATGCTAAGAGGAGCAGGAAAAAGCAAAAAATTTCAGAATTGCACCTTGCAATGCGGAGAAATTACTGTTTGTGCATTTACAATATTCATTGATTTTTGCCATTGAAAAACATCATGTTATTCATATACCAGAAATGTTTGAAGCTACTGACTGAATGAAAGTAGCTGGCATCTCACTCTCTTTGAATCTTCTTTATCATGCTAAGAGGAGCAGGAAAAAGCAAAAAATTTCAGAATTGCACCTTGCAATGCGGAGAAATTACTGTTTGTGCATTTACAATATTCATTGATTTTTGCCATTGAAAAACGTCCAGAAATGATTGAAGGTACTGACTGAATGAAAGGAGCTGGCATCTCACTCTCTTTGAATCTTCTTTATCATGCTAAGAGGAGCAGGAAAAAGCAAAAAATTTCAGAATTGCACCTTGCAATGCGGAGAAATTACTGTTTGTGCATTTACAATATTCATTGGTTTTTGCCATTGAAAAACGTCCAGAAATGATTGAAGCTACTGACTGAATGAAAGGAGCTGGCATCTCACTCTCTTTGAATCTTCTTTATCATGCTAAGAGGAGCAGGAAAAAGCAAAAAATTTCAGAATTGCACCTTGCAATGCGGAGAAATTACAGTTTGTGCATTTACAATATTCATTGATTTTTGCCATTGAAAAACATCCAGAAATGATTGAAGCTACTGACTGAATGAAAGGAGCTGGCATCTCACTCTCTTTGAATCTTCTTTATCATGCTAAGAGGAGCAGGAAAAAGCAAAAAATTTCAGAATTGCACCTTGCAATGCGGAGAAATTACTGTTTGTGCATTTACAATATTCATTGATTTTTGCCATTGAAAAACATCATGTTATTCATATACCAGAAATGTTTGAAGCTACTGACTGAATGAAAGGAGCTGGCATCTCACTCTCTTTGAATCTTCTTTATCATGCTAAGAGGAGCAGGAAAAAGCAAAAAATTTCAGAATTGCACCTTGCAATGTGGAGAAATTACTGTTTGTGCATTTACAATATTCATTGATTTTTACCATTGAAAAACGTCCAGAAATGATTGAAGCTACTGACTGAATGAAAGTAGCTGGCATCTCACTCTCTTTGAATCTTCTTTATCATGCTAAGAGGAGCAGGAAAAAGCAAAAAATTTCAGACTTGCACCTTGCAATGCGGAGAAATTACTGTTTGTGCATTTACAATATTCATTGATTTTTGCCATTGAAAAACATCATGTTATTCATATACCAGAAATGTTTGAAGCTACTGACTGAATGAAAGGAGCTGGCATCTCACTCTCTTTGAATCTTCTTTATCATGCTAAGAGGAGCAGGAAAAAGCAAAAAATTTCAGAATTGCACCTTGCAATGCGGAGAAATTACTGTTTGTGCATTTACAATATTCATTGATTTTTGCCATTGAAAAACATCATGTTATTCATATACCAGAAATGTTTGAAGCTACTGACTGAATGAAAGGAGCTGGCATCTCACTCTCTTTGAATCTTCTTTATCATGCTAAGAGGAGCAGGAAAAAGCAAACAATTTCAGAATTGCACCTTGCAATGTGGAGAAATTACTGTTTGTGCATTTACAATATTCATTGATTTTTACCATTGAAAAACGTCCAGAAATGATTGAAGCTACTGACTGAATGAAAGTAGCTGGCATCTCACTCTCTTTGAATCTTCTTTATCATGCTAAGAGGAGCAGGAAAAAGCAAAAAATTTCAGACTTGCACCTTGCAATGCGAAGAAATTACTGTTTGTGCATTTACAATATTCATTGATTTTTGCCATTGAAAAACATCATGTTATTCATATACCAGAAATGTTTGAAGCTACTGACTGAATGAAAGGAGCTGGCATCTCACTCTCTTTGAATCTTCTTTATCATGCTAAGAGGAGCAGGAAAAAGTAAAAAATTTCAGAATTGCACCTTGCAATGCGGAGAAATTACTGTTTGTGCATTTATAATATTCAATGATTTTTGCCATTGAAAAACGTCCAGAAATGATTGAAGCTACTGACTGAACGAAAGGAGCTGGCATCTCACTCTCTTTGAATCTTCTTTATCATGCTAAGAGGAGCAGGAAAAAGCAAAAAATTTCAGAATTGCACCTTGCAATGCGGAGAAATTACTGTTTGTGCATTTACAATATTCATTGATTTTTGCCATTGAAAAACATCCAGAAATGATTGAAGCTACTGACTGAATGAAAGGAGCTGGCATCTCACTCTCTTTGAATCTTCTTTATCATGCTAAGAGGAGCAGGAAAAAGCAAAAAATTTCAGAATTGCACCTTGCAATGCGGAGAAATTACTGTTTGTGCATTTACAATATTCATTGATTTTTGCCATTGAAAAACATCATGTTATTCATATACCAGAAATGTTTGAAGCTACTGACTGAATGAAAGGAGCTGACATCTCACTCTCTTTGAATCTTCTTTATCATGCTAAGAGGAGCAGGAAAAAGCAAAAAATTTCAGAATTGCACCTTGCAATGCGGAGAAATTACTGTTTGTGCATTTACAATATTCATTGATTTTTGCCATTGAAAAACGTCCAGAAATGATTGAAGCTACTGACTGAATGAAAGGAGCTGGCATCTCACTCTCTTTGAATCTTCTTTATCATGCTAAGAGGAGCAGGAAAAAGCAAAAAATTTCAGAATTGCACCTTGCAATGCGGAGAAATTACTGTTTGTGCATTTACAATATTCATTGATTTTTGCCATTGAAAAACATGTTATTCATATACCAGAAATGTTTGAAGCTACTGACTGAATGAAAGGAGCTGGCACCTCACTCTCTTTGAATCTTCTTTATCATGCTAAGAGGAGCGGGAAAAAGCAAAAAATTTCAGAATTGCACCTTGCAATGCGGAGAAATTACTGTTTGTGCATTTATAATATTCAATGATTTTTGCCATTGAAAAACGTCCAGAAATGATTGAAGCTACTGACTGAACGAAAGGAGCTGGCATCTCACTCTCTTTGAATCTTCTTTATCATGCTAAGAGGAGCAGGAAAAAGCAAAAAATTTCAGAATTGCACCTTGCAATGCGGAGAAATTACTGTTTGTGCATTTACAATATTCATTGATTTTTGCCATTGAAAAACATCATGTTATTCATATACCAGAAATGTTTGAAGCTACTGACTGAATGAAAGGAGCTGACATCTCACTCTCTTTGAATCTTCTTTATCATGCTAAGAGGAGCAGGAAAAAGCAAAAAATTTCAGAATTGCACCTTGCAATGCGGAGAAATTACTGTTTGTGCATTTACAATATTCATTGATTTTTACCATTGAAAAACGTCCAGAAATGATTGAAGCTACTGACTGAATGAAAGTAGCTGGCATCTCACTCTCTTTGAATCTTCTTTATCATGCTAAGAGGAGCAGGAAAAAGCAAAAAATTTCATACTTGCACCTTGCAATGCGGAGAAATTACTGTTTGTGCATTTACAATATTCATTGATTTTTGCCATTGAAAAACATCATGTTATTCATATACCAGAAATGTTTGAAGCTACTGACTGAATGAAAGGAGCTGGCATCTCACTCTCTTTGAATCTTCTTTATCATGCTAAGAGGAGCAGGAAAAAGCAAAAAATTTCAGAATTGCACCTTGCAATGCGGAGAAATTACTGTTTGTGCATTTACAATATTCATTGATTTTTGCCATTGAAAAACATCCAGAAATGATTGAAGCTACTGAATGAATGAAAGGAGCTGGCATCTCACTCTCTTTGAATCTTCTTTATCATGCTAAGAGGAGCAGGAAAAAGCAAAAAATTTCAGAATTGCACCTTGCAATGCGGAGAAATTACTGTTTGTGCATTTACAATATTCATTGATTTTTGCCATTGAAAAACATCATGTTATTCATATACCAGAAATGTTTGAAGCTACTGACTGAATGAAAGGAGCTGACATCACACTCTCTTTGAGTCTTGTTTATCATGCTAAGAGGAGCAGGAAAAAGCAAAAAATTTCAGAATTGCACCTTGCAATGCGGAGAAATTACTGTTTGTGCATTTACAATATTCATTGATTTTTGCCATTGAAAAACATCCAGAAATGATTGAAGCTACTGACTGAATGAAAAGAGCTGGCATCTCACTCTCTTTGAATCTTCTTTATCATGCTAAGAGGAGCAGGAAAAAGCAAAAAATTTCAGAATTGCACCTTGCAATGCGGAGAAATTACTGTTTGTGCATTTACAATATTCATTGATTTTTGCCATTGAAAAACATCATGTTATTCATATACCAGAAATGTTTGAAGCTACTGACTGAATGAAAGGAGCTGGCATCTCACTCTCTTTGAATCTTCTTTATCATGCTAAGAGGAGCAGGAAAAAGCAAAAAATTTCAGAATTGCACCTTGCAATGCGGAGAAATTAATGTTTGTGCATTTACAATATTCATTGATTTTTGCCATTGAAAAACGTCCAGAAATGATTGAAGGTACTGACTGAATGAAAGGAGCTGGCATCTCACTCTCTTTGAATCTTCTTTATCATGCTAAGAGGAGCAGGAAAAAGCAAAAAATTTCAGAATTGCACCTTGCAATGCGGAGAAATTACTGTTTGTGCATTTACAATATTCATTGGTTTTTGCCATTGAAAAACGTCCAGAAATGATTGAAGCTACTGACTGAATGAAAGGAGCTGGCATCTCACTCTCTTTGAATCTTCTTTATCATGCTAAGAGGAGCAGGAAAAAGCAAAAAATTTCAGAATTGCACCTTGCAATGCGGAGAAATTACAGTTTGTGCATTTACAATATTCATTGATTTTTGCCATTGAAAAACATCCAGAAATGATTGAAGCTACTGACTGAATGAAAGGAGCTGGCATCTCACTCTCTTTGAATCTTCTTTATCATGCTAAGAGGAGCAGGAAAAAGCAAAAAATTTCAGAATTGCACCTTGCAATGTGGAGAAATTACTGTTTGTGCATTTACAATATTCATTGATTTTTACCATTGAAAAACGTCCAGAAATGATTGAAGCTACTGACTGAATGAAAGTAGCTGGCATCTCACTCTCTTTGAATCTTCTTTATCATGCTAAGAGGAGCAGGAAAAAGCAAAAAATTTCAGACTTGCACCTTGCAATGCGGAGAAATTACTGTTTGTGCATTTACAATATTCATTGATTTTTGCCATTGAAAAACATCATGTTATTCATATACCAGAAATGTTTGAAGCTACTGACTGAATGAAAGGAGCTGGCATCTCACTCTCTTTGAATCTTCTTTATCATGCTAAGAGGAGCAGGAAAAAGCTAAAAATTTCAGAATTGCACCTTGCAATGCGGAGAAATTACTGTTTGTGCATTTACAATATTCATTGATTTTTGCCATTGAAAAACATCATGTTATTCATATACCAGAAATGTTTGAAGCTACTGACTGAATGAAAGGAGCTGGCATCTCACTCTCTTTGAATCTTCTTTATCATGCTAAGAGGAGCAGGAAAAAGCAAAAAATTTCAGAATTTCACCTTGCAATGTGGAGAAATTACTGTTTGTGCATTTACAATATTCATTGATTTTTACCATTGAAAAACGTCCAGAAATGATTGAAGCTACTGACTGAATGAAAGTAGCTGGCATCTCACTCTCTTTGAATCTTCTTTATCATGCTAAGAGTAGCAGGAAAAAGCAAAAAATTTCAGACTTGCACCTTGCAATGCGGAGAAATTACTGTTTGTGCATTTACAATATTCATTGATTTTTGCCATTGAAAAACATCATGTTATTCATATACCAGAAATGTTTGAAGCTACTGACTGAATGAAAGGAGCTGGCATCTCACTCTCTTTGAATCTTCTTTATCATGCTAAGAGGAGCAGGAAAAAGCAAAAAATTTCAGAATTGCACCTTGCAATGCGGAGAAATTACTGTTTGTGCATTTACAATATTCATTGATTTTTGCCATTGAAAAACATCATGTTATTCATATACCAGAAATGATTGAAGCTACTGACTGAATGAAAGGAGCTGGCATCTCACTCTCTTTGAATCTTCTTTATCATGCTAAGAGGAGCAGGAAAAAGTAAAAAATTTCAGAATTGCACCTTGCAATGCGGAGAAATTACTGTTTGTGCATTTATAATATTCAATGATTTTTGCCATTGAAAAACGTCCAGAAATGATTGAAGCTACTGACTGAACGAAAGGAGCTGGCATCTCACTCTCTTTGAATCTTCTTTATCATGCTAAGAGGAGCAGGAAAAAGCAAAAAATTTCAGAATTGCACCTTGCAATGCGGAGAAATTACTGTTTGTGCATTTACAATATTCATTGATTTTTGCCATTGAAAAACATCCAGAAATGATTGAAGCTACTGACTGAATGAAAGGAGCTGGCATCTCACTCTCTTTGAATCTTCTTTATCATGCTAAGAGGAGCAGGAAAAAGCAAAAAATTTCAGAATTGCACCTTGCAATGCGGAGAAATTACTGTTTGTGCATTTACAATATTCATTGATTTTTGCCATTGAAAAACATCATGTTATTCATATACCAGAAATGTTTGAAGCTACTGACTGAATGAAAGGAGCTGACATCTCACTCTCTTTGAATCTTCTTTATCATGCTAAGAGGAGCAGGAAAAAGCAAAAAATTTCAGAATTGCACCTTGCAATGCGGAGAAATTACTGTTTGTGCATTTACAATATTCATTGATTTTTGCCATTGAAAAACGTCCAGAAATGATTGAAGCTACTGACTGAATGAAAGGAGCTGGCATCTCACTCTCTTTGAATCTTCTTTATCATGCTAAGAGGAGCAGGAAAAAGCAAAAAATTTCAGAATTGCACCTTGCAATGCGGAGAAATTACTGTTTGTGCATTTACAATATTCATTGATTTTTGCCATTGAAAAACATGTTAATCATATACCAGAAATGTTTGAAGCTACTGACTGAATGAAAGGAGCTGGCACCTCACTCTCTTTGAATCTTCTTTATCATGCTAAGAGGAGCGGGAAAAAGCAAAAAATTTCAGAATTGCACCTTGCAATGCGGAGAAATTACTGTTTGTGCATTTATAATATTCAATGATTTTTGCCATTGAAAAACGTCCAGAAATGATTGAAGCTACTGACTGAACGAAAGGAGCTGGCATCTCACTCTCTTTGAATCTTCTTTATCATGCTAAGAGGAGCAGGAAAAAGCAAAAAATTTCAGAATTGCACCTTGCAATGCGGAGAAATTACTGTTTGTGCATTTACAATATTCATTGATTTTTGCCATTGAAAAACATCCAGAAATGATTGAAGCTACTGACTGAATGAAAGGAGCTGGCATCTCACTCTCTTTGAATCTTCTTTATCATGCTAAGAGGAGCAGGAAAAAGCAAAAAATTTCAGAATTGCACCTTGCAATGCGGAGAAATTACTGTTTGTGCATTTACAATATTCATTGATTTTTGCCATTGAAAAACATCATGTTATTCATGTACCAGAAATGTTTGAAGCTACTGACTGAATGGAAGGAGCTGACATCTCACTCTCTTTGAATCTTCTTTATCATGCTAAGAGGAGCAGGAAAAAGCAAAAAATTTCAGAATTGCACCTTGCAATGCGGAGAAATTACTGTTTGTGCATTTACAATATTCATTGATTTTTGCCATTGAAAAACGTCCAGAAATGATTGAAGCTACTGACTGAATGAAAGGAGCTGGCATCTCACTCTCTTTGAATCTTCTTTATCATGCTAAGAGGAGCAGGAAAAAGCAAAAAATTTCAGAATTGCACCTTGCAATGCGGAGAAATTACTGTTTGTGCATTTACAATATTCATTGGTTTTTGCCATTGAAAAACGTCCAGAAATGATTGAAGCTACTGACTGAATGAAAAGAGCTGGCATCTCACTCTCTTTGAATCTTCTTTATCATGCTAAGAGGAGCAGGAAAAAGCAAAAAATTTCAGAATTGCACCTTGCAATGCGGAGAAATTACAGTTTGTGCATTTACAATATTCATTGATTTTTGCCATTGAAAAACATCCAGAAATGATTGAAGCTACTGACTGAATGAAAGGAGCTGGCATCTCACTCTCTTTGAATCTTCTTTATCATGCTAAGAGGAGCAGGAAAAAGCAAAAAATTTCAGAATTGCACCTTGCAATGCGGAGAAATTACTGTTTGTGCATTTACAATATTCATTGATTTTTGCCATTGAAAAACATCATGTTATTCATATACCAGAAATGTTTGAAGCTACTGACTGAATGAAAGGAGCTGGCATCTCACTCTCTTTGAATCTTCTTTATCATGCTAAGAGGAGCAGGAAAAAGCAAAAAATTTCAGAATTGCACCTTGCAATGTGGAGAAATTACTGTTTGTGCATTTACAATATTCATTGATGTTTACCATTGAAAAACGTCCAGAAATGATTGAAGCTACTGACTGAATGAAAGTAGCTGGCATCTCACTCTCTTTGAATCTTCTTTATCATGCTAAGAGGAGCAGGAAAAAGCAAAAAATTTCAGACTTGCACCTTGCAATGCGGAGAAATTACTGTTTGTGCATTTACAATATTCATTGATTTTTGCCATTGAAAAACATCATGTTATTCATATACCAGAAATGTTTGAAGCTACTGACTGAATGAAAGGAGCTGGCATCTCACTCTCTTTGAATCTTCTTTATCATGCTAAGAGGAGCAGGAAAAAGCAAAAAATTTCAGAATTGCACCTTGCAATGCGGAGAAATTACTGTTTGTGCATTTACAATATTCATTGATTTTTGCCATTGAAAAACGTCCAGAAATGATTGAAGCTACTGACTGAATGAAAGGAGCTGGCATCTCACTCTCTTTGAATCTTCTTTATCATGCTAAGAGGAGCAGGAAAAAGCAAAAAATTTCAGAATTGCACCTTGCAATGCGGAGAAATTACTGTTTGTGCATTTACAATATTCATTGGTTTTTGCCATTGAAAAACGTCCAGAAATGATTGAAGCTACTGACTGAATGAAAAAAGCTGGCATCTCACTCTCTTTGAATCTTCTTTATCATGCTAAGAGGAGCAGGAAAAAGCAAAAAATTTCAGAATTGCACCTTGCAATGCGGAGAAATTACAGTTTGTGCATTTACAATATTCATTGATTTTTGCCATTGAAAAACATCCAGAAATGATTGAAGCTACTGACTGAATGAAAGGAGCTGGCATCTCACTCTCTTTGAATCTTCTTTATCATGCTAAGAGGAGCAGGAAAAAGCAAAAAATTTCAGAATTGCACCTTGCAATGCGGAGAAATTACTGTTTGTGCATTTACAATATTCATTGATTTTTGCCATTGAAAAACATCATGTTATTCATATACCAGAAATGTTTGAAGCTACTGACTGAATGAAAGGAGCTGGCATCTCACTCTCTTTGAATCTTCTTTATCATGCTAAGAGGAGCAGGAAAAAGCAAAAAATTTCAGAATTGCACCTTGCAATGTGGAGAAATTACTGTTTGTGCATTTACAATATTCATTGATGTTTACCATTGAAAAACGTCCAGAAATGATTGAAGCTACTGACTGAATGAAAGTAGCTGGCATCTCACTCTCTTTGAATCTTCTTTATCATGCTAAGAGGAGCAGGAAAAAGCAAAAAATTTCAGACTTGCACCTTGCAATGCGGAGAAATTACTGTTTGTGCATTTACAATATTCATTGATTTTTGCCATTGAAAAACATCATGTTATTCATATACCAGAAATGTTTGAAGCTACTGACTGAATGAAAGGAGCTGGCATCTCACTCTCTTTGAATCTTCTTTATCATGCTAAGAGGAGCAGGAAAAAGCAAAAAATTTCAGAATTGCACCTTGCAATGCGGAGAAATTACTGTTTGTGCATTTACAATATTCATTGATTTTTGCCATTGAAAAACATCCAGAAATGATTGAAGCTACTGACTGAATGAAAGGAGCTGGCATCTCACTCTCTTTGAATCTTCTTTATCATGCTAAGAGGAGCAGGAAAAAGCAAAAAATTTCAGAATTGCACCTTGCAATGCGGAGAAATTACTGTTTGTGCATTTACAATATTCATTGATTTTTGCCATTGAAAAACATCATGTTATTCATATACCAGAAATGTTTGAAGCTACTGACTGAATGAAAGGAGCTGACATCTCACTCTCTTTGAATCTTCTTTATCATGCTAAGAGGAGCAGGAAAAAGCAAAAAATTTCAGAATTGCACCTTGCAATGCGGAGAAATTACTGTTTGTGCATTTACAATATTCATTGATTTTTGCCATTGAAAAACATGTTAATCATATACCAGAAATGTTTGAAGCTACTGACTGAATGAAAGGAGCTGGCACCTCACTCTCTTTGAATCTTCTTTATCATGCTAAGAGGAGCGGGAAAAAGCAAAAAATTTCAGAATTGCACCTTGCAATGCGGAGAAATTACTGTTTGTGCATTTATAATATTCAATGATTTTTGCCATTGAAAAACGTCCAGAAATGATTGAAGCTACTGACTGAACGAAAGGAGCTGGCATCTCACTCTCTTTGAATCTTCTTTATCATGCTAAGAGGAGCAGGAAAAAGCAAAAAATTTCAGAATTGCACCTTGCAATGCGGAGAAATTACTGTTTGTGCATTTACAATATTCATTGATTTTTGCCATTGAAAAACATCCAGAAATGATTGAAGCTACTGACTGAATGAAAGGAGCTGGCATCTCACTCTCTTTGAATCTTCTTTATCATGCTAAGAGGAGCAGGAAAAAGCAAAAAATTTCAGAATTGCACCTTGCAATGCGGAGAAATTACTGTTTGTGCATTTACAATATTCATTGATTTTTGCCATTGAAAAACATCATGTTATTCATGTACCAGAAATGTTTGAAGCTACTGACTGAATGGAAGGAGCTGACATCTCACTCTCTTTGAATCTTCTTTATCATGCTAAGAGGAGCAGGAAAAAGCAAAAAATTTCAGAATTGCACCTTGCAATGCGGAGAAATTACTGTTTGTGCATTTACAATATTCATTGATTTTTGCCATTGAAAAACGTCCAGAAATGATTGAAGCTACTGACTGAATGAAAGGAGCTGGCATCTCACTCTCTTTGAATCTTCTTTATCATGCTAAGAGGAGCAGGAAAAAGCAAAAAATTTCAGAATTGCACCTTGCAATGCGGAGAAATTACTGTTTGTGCATTTACAATATTCATTGGTTTTTGCCATTGAAAAACGTCCAGAAATGATTGAAGCTACTGACTGAATGAAAAGAGCTGGCATCTCACTCTCTTTGAATCTTCTTTATCATGCTAAGAGGAGCAGGAAAAAGCAAAAAATTTCAGAATTGCACCTTGCAATGCGGAGAAATTACAGTTTGTGCATTTACAATATTCATTGATTTTTGCCATTGAAAAACATCCAGAAATGATTGAAGCTACTGACTGAATGAAAGGAGCTGGCATCTCACTCTCTTTGAATCTTCTTTATCATGCTAAGAGGAGCAGGAAAAAGCAAAAAATTTCAGAATTGCACCTTGCAATGCGGAGAAATTACTGTTTGTGCATTTACAATATTCATTGATTTTTGCCATTGAAAAACATCATGTTATTCATATACCAGAAATGTTTGAAGCTACTGACTGAATGAAAGGAGCTGGCATCTCACTCTCTTTGAATCTTCTTTATCATGCTAAGAGGAGCAGGAAAAAGCAAAAAATTTCAGAATTGCACCTTGCAATGTGGAGAAATTACTGTTTGTGCATTTACAATATTCATTGATGTTTACCATTGAAAAACGTCCAGAAATGATTGAAGCTACTGACTGAATGAAAGTAGCTGGCATCTCACTCTCTTTGAATCTTCTTTATCATGCTAAGAGGAGCAGGAAAAAGCAAAAAATTTCAGACTTGCACCTTGCAATGCGGAGAAATTACTGTTTGTGCATTTACAATATTCATTGATTTTTGCCATTGAAAAACATCATGTTATTCATATACCAGAAATGTTTGAAGCTACTGACTGAATGAAAGGAGCTGGCATCTCACTCTCTTTGAATCTTCTTTATCATGCTAAGAGGAGCAGGAAAAAGCAAAAAATTTCAGAATTGCACCTTGCAATGCGGAGAAATTACTGTTTGTGCATTTACAATATTCATTGATTTTTGCCATTGAAAAACATCCAGAAATGATTGAAGCTACTGACTGAATGAAAGGAGCTGGCATCTCACTCTCTTTGAATCTTCTTTATCATGCTAAGAGGAGCAGGAAAAAGCAAAAAATTTCAGAATTGCACCTTGCAATGCGGAGAAATTACTGTTTGTGCATTTACAATATTCATTGATTTTTGCCATTGAAAAACATCATGTTATTCATATACCAGAAATGTTTGAAGCTACTGACTGAATGAAAGGAGCTGACATCTCACTCTCTTTGAATCTTCTTTATCATGCTAAGAGGAGCAGGAAAAAGCAAAAAATTTCAGAATTGCACCTTGCAATGCGGAGAAATTACTGTTTGTGCATTTACAATATTCATTGATTTTTGCCATTGAAAAACATCCAGAAATGATTGAAGCTACTGACTGAATGAAAGGAGCTGGCATCTCACTCTTTTTGAATCTTCTTTATCATGCTAAGAGGAGCAGGAAAAAGCAAAAAATTTCAGAATTGCACCTTGCAATGCGGAGAAATTACTGTTTGTGCATTTACAATATTCATTGATTTTTGCCATTGAAAAACATCATGTTATTCATATACCAGAAATGTTTGAAGCTACTGACTGAATGAAAGGAGCTGGCATCTCACTCTCTTTGAATCTTCTTTATCATGCTAAGAGGAGCAGGAAAAAGCAAAAAATTTCAGAATTGCACCTTGCAATGCGGAGAAATTACTGTTTGTGCATTTACAATATTCATTGATTTTTGCCATTGAAAAACATCATGTTATTCATATACCAGAAATGTTTGAAGCTACTGACTGAATGAAAGGAGCTGGCATCTCACTCTCTTTGAATCTTCTTTATCATGCTAAGAGGAGCAGGAAAAAGCAAAAAATTTCAGAATTGCACCTTGCAATGTGGAGAAATTACTGTTTGTGCATTTACAATATTCATTGATTTTTACCATTGAAAAACGTCCAGAAATGATTGAAGCTACTGACTGAATGAAAGTAACTGGCATCCTACTCTCTTTGAATCTTCTTTATCATGCTAAGAGGAGCAGGAAAAAGCAAAAAATTTCAGACTTGCACCTTGCAATGCGGAGAAATTACTGTTTGTGCATTTACAATATTCATTGATTTTTGCCATTGAAAAACATCATGTTATTCATATACCAGAAATGTTTGAAGCTACTGACTGAATGAAAGGAGCTGGCATCTCACTCTCTTTGAATCTTCTTTATCATGCTAAGAGGAGCAGGAAAAAGCAAAAAATTTCAGAATTGCACCTTGCAATGCGGAGAAATTACTGTTTGTGCATTTACAATATTCATTGATTTTTGCCATTGAAAAACGTCCAGAAATGATTGAAGCTACTGACTGAATGAAAGGAGCTGGCATCTCACTCTCTTTGAATCTTCTTTATCATGCTAAGAAGAGCAGGAAAAAGCAAAAAATTTCAGAATTGCACCTTGCAATGCGGAGAAATTACTGTTTGTGCATTTACAATATTCATTGATTTTTGCCATTGAAAAACGTCCAGAAATGATTGAAGCTACTGACTGAATGAAAGGAGCTGGCATGTCACTCTCTTTGAATCTTCTTTATCATGCTAAGAGGAGCAGGAAAAATCAAAAAATTTCAGAATTGCACCTTGCAATGCGGAGAAATTACTGTTTGTGCATTTACAATATTCATTGATTTTTGCCATTGAAAAACATGTTATTCATATACCAGAAATGTTTGAAGCTACTGACTGAATGAAAGGAGCTGGCACCTCACTCTCTTTGAATCTTCTTTATCATGCTAAGAGGAGCGGGAAAAAGCAAAAAATTTCAGAATTGCACCTTGCAATGCGGAGAAATTACTGTTTGTGCATTTACAATATTCATTGATTTTTGCCATTGAAAAACGTCCAGAAATGATTGAAGGTACTGACTGAATGAAAGGAGCTGGCATCTCACTCTCTTTGAATCTTCTTTATCATGCTAAGAGGAGCAGGAAAAAGCAAAAAATTTCAGAATTGCACCTTGCAATGCGGAGAAATTACTGTTTGTGCATTTACAATATTCATTGATTTTTGCCACTGAAAAACGTCCAGAAATGATTGAAGCTACTGACTGAATGAAAGGAGCTGGCATCTCACTCTCTTTGAATCTTCTTTATCATGCTAAGAGGAGCAGGAAAAAGCAAAAAATTTCAGAATTGCACCTTGCAATGCGGAGAAATTACAGTTTGTGCATTTACAATATTCATTGATTTTTGCCATTGAAAAACATCCAGAAATGATTGAAGCTACTGACTGAATGAAAGGAGCTGGCATCTCACTCTCTTTGAATCTGCTTTATCATGCTAAGAGGAGCAGGAAAAAGCAAAAAATTTCAGAATTGCACCTTGCAATGCGGAGAAATTACTGTTTGTGCATTTACAATATTCATTGATTTTTGCCATTGAAAAACATCATGTTATTCATATACCAGAAATGTTTGAAGCTACTGACTGAATGAAAGGAGCTGGCATCTCACTCTCTTTGAATCTTCTTTATCATGCTAAGAGGAGCAGGAAAAAGCAAAAAATTTCAGAATTGCACCTTGCAATGTGGAGAAATTACTGTTTGTGCATTTACAATATTCATTGATTTTTACCATTGAAAAACGTCCAGAAATGATTGAAGCTACTGACTGAATGAAAGTAGCTGGCATCTCACTCTCTTTGAATCTTCTTTATCATGCTAAGAGGAGCAGGAAAAAGCAAAAAATTTCAGACTTGCACCTTGCAATGCGGAGAAATTACTGTTTGTGCATTTACAATATTCATTGATTTTTGCCATTGAAAAACATCATGTTATTCATATACCAGAAATGTTTCAAGCTACTGACTGAATGAAAGGAGCTGGCATCTCACTCTCTTTGAATCTTCTTTATCATGCTAAGAGGAGCAGGAAAAAGCAAAAAATTTCAGAATTGCACCTTGCAATGCGGAGAAATTACTGTTTGTGCATTTACAATATTCATTGATTTTTGCCATTGAAAAACATCATGTTATTCATATACCAGAAATGTTTGAAGCTACTGACTGAATGAAAGGAGCTGGCATCTCACTCTCTTTGAATCTTCTTTATCATGCTAAGAGGAGCAGGAAAAAGCAAAAAATTTCAGAATTGCACCTTGCAATGCGGAGAAATTACTGTTTGTGCTTTTACAATATTCATTGATTTTTGCCATTGAAAAACGTCCAGAAATGATTGAAGCTACTGACTGAATGAAAGGAGCTGGCATCTCACTCTCTTTGAATCTTCTTTATCATGCTAAGAGGAGCAGGAAAAATCAAAAAATTTCAGAATTGCACCTTGCAATGCGGAGAAATTACTGTTTGTGCATTTACAATATTCATTGATTTTTGCCATTGAAAAACATCATGTTATTCATATACCAGAAATGTTTGAAGCTACTGACTGAATGAAAGGAGCTGGCATCTCACTCTCTTTGAATCTTCTTTATCATGCTAAGAGGAGCAGGAAAAAGCAAAAAATTTCAGAATTGCACCTTGCAATGCGGAGAAATTACTGTTTGTGCATTTACAATATTCATTGATTTTTGCCATTGAAAAACGTCCAGAAATGATTGAAGCTACTGACTGAATGAAAGGAGCTGGCATCTCACTCTCTTTGAATCTTCTTTATCATGCTAAGAGGAGCAGGAAAAAGCAAAAAATTTCAGAATTGCACCTTGCAATGCGGAGAAATTACTGTTTGTGCATTTACAATATTCATTGATTTTTGCCATTGAAAAACGTCCAGAAATGATTGAAGCTACTGACTGAATGAAAGGAGCTGGCATGTCACTCTCTTTGAATCTTCTTTATCATGCTAAGAGGAGCAGGAAAAATCAAAACATTTCAGAATTGCACCTTGCAATGCGGAGAAATTACTGTTTGTGCATTTACAATATTCATTGATTTTTGCCATTGAAAAACGTCCAGAAATGATTGAAGGTACTGACTGAATGAAAGGAGCTGGCATCTCACTCTCTTTGAATCTTCTTTATCATGCTAAGAGGAGCAGGAAAAAGCAAAAAATTTCAGAATTGCACCTTGCAATGCGGAGAAATTACTGTTTGTGCATTTACAATATTCATTGATTTTTGCCACTGAAAAACGTCCAGAAATGATTGAAGCTACTGACTGAATGAAAGGAGCTGGCATCTCACTCTCTTTGAATCTTCTTTATCATGCTAAGAGGAGCAGGAAAAAGCAAAAAATTTCAGAATTGCACCTTGCAGTGCGGAGAAATTACAGTTTGTGCATTTACAATATTCATTGATTTTTGCCATTGAAAAACATCCAGAAATGATTGAAGCTACTGACTGAATGAAAGGAGCTGGCATCTCACTCTCTTTGAATCTGCTTTATCATGCTAAGAGGAGCAGGAAAAAGCAAAAAATTTCAGAATTGCACCTTGCAATGCGGAGAAATTACTGTTTGTGCATTTACAATATTCATTGATTTTTGCCATTGAAAAACATCATGTTATTCATATACCAGAAATGTTTGAAGCTACTGACTGAATGAAAGGAGCTGGCATCTCACTCTCTTTGAATCTTCTTTATCATGCTAAGAGGAGCAGGAAAAAGCAAAAAATTTCAGAATTGCACCTTGCAATGTGGAGAAATTACTGTTTGTGCATTTACAATATTCATTGATTTTTACCATTGAAAAACGTCCAGAAATGATTGAAGCTACTGACTGAATGAAAGTAGCTGGCATCTCACTCTCTTTGAATCTTCTTTATCATGCTAAGAGGAGCAGGAAAAAGCAAAAAATTTCAGACTTGCACCTTGCAATGCGGAGAAATTACTGTTTGTGCATTTACAATATTCATTGATTTTTGCCATTGAAAAACATCATGTTATTCATATACCAGAAATGTTTGAAGCTACTGACTGAATGAAAGGAGCTGGCATCTCACTCTCTTTGAATCTTCTTTATCATGCTAAGAGGAGCAGGAAAAAGCAAAAAATTTCAGAATTGCACCTTGCAATGCGGAGAAATTACTGTTTGTGCATTTACAATATTCATTGATTTTTGCCATTGAAAAACATCATGTTATTCATATACCAGAAATGTTTGAAGCTACTGACTGAATGAAAGGAGCTGGCATCTCACTCTCTTTGAATCTTCTTTATCATGCTAAGAGGAGCAGGAAAAAGCAAAAAATTTCAGAATTGCACCTTGCAATGCGGAGAAATTACTGTTTGTGCTTTTACAATATTCATTGATTTTTGCCATTGAAAAACGTCCAGAAATGATTGAAGCTACTGACTGAATGAAAGGAGCTGGCATCTCACTCTCTTTGAATCTTCTTTATCATGCTAAGAGGAGCAGGAAAAATCAAAAAATTTCAGAATTGCACCTTGCAATGCGGAGAAATTACTGTTTGTGCATTTACAATATTCATTGATTTTTGCCATTGAAAAACATGTTATTCATATACCAGAAATGTTTGAAGCTACTGACTGAATGAAAGGAGCTGGCACCTCACTCTCTTTGAATCTTCTTTATCATGCTAAGAGGAGCGGGAAAAAGCAAAAAATTTCAGAATTGCACCTTGCAATGCGGAGAAATTACTGTTTGTGCATTTACAATATTCATTGATTTTTGCCATTGAAAAACGTCCAGAAATGATTGAAGCTACTGACTGAATGAAAGGAGCTGGCATCTCACTCTCTTTGAATCTTCTTTATCATGCTAAGAGGAGCAGGAAAAAGCAAAAAATTTCAGAATTGCACCTTGCAATGCGGAGAAATTACTGTTTGTGCATTTACAATATTCATTGATTTTTGCCATTGAAAAACGTCCAGAAATGATTGAAGCTACTGACTGAATGAAAGGAGCTGGCATCTCACTCTCTTTGAATCTTCTTTATCATGCTAAGAGGAGCAGGAAAAAGCAAAAAATTTCAGAATTGCACCTTGCAATGCGGAGAAATTACAGTTTGTGCATTTACAATATTCATTGATTTTTGCCATTGAAAAACATCCAGAAATGATTGAAGCTACTGACTGAATGAAAGGAGCTGGCATCTCACTCTCTTTGAATCTTCTTTATCATGCTAAGAGGAGCAGGAAAAAGCAAAAAAATTTCAGAATTGCACCTTGCAATGCGGAGAAATTACTGTTTGTGCATTTACAATATTCATTGATTTTTGCCATTGAAAAACATCATGTTATTCATATACCAGAAATGTTTGAAGCTACTGACTGAATGAAAGGAGCTGGCATCTCACTCTCTTTGAATCTTCTTTATCATGCTAAGAGGAGCAGGAAAAAGCAAAAAATTTCAGAATTGCACCTTGCAATGTGGAGAAATTAATGTTTGTGCATTTACAATATTCATTGATTTTTACCATTGAAAAACGTCCAGAAATGATTGAAGGTACTGACTGAATGAAAGGAGCTGGCATCTCACTCTCTTTGAATCTTCTTTATCATGCTAAGAGGAGCAGGAAAAAGCAAAAAATTTCAGAATTGCACCTTGCAATGCGGAGAAATTACTGTTTGTGCATTTACAATATTCATTGATTTTTGCCACTGAAAAACGTCCAGAAATGATTGAAGCTACTGACTGAATGAAAGGAGCTGGCATCTCACTCTCTTTGAATCTTCTTTATCATGCTAAGAGGAGCAGGAAAAAGCAAAAAATTTCAGAATTGCACCTTGCAATGCGGAGAAATTACAGTTTGTGCATTCACAATATTCATTGATTTTTGCCATTGAAAAACATCCAGAAATGATTGAAGCTACTGACTGAATGAAAGGAGCTGGCATCTCACTCTCTTTGAATCTTCTTTATCATGCTAAGAGGAGCAGGAAAAAGCAAAAAATTTCAGAATTGCACCTTGCAATGCGGAGAAATTACTGTTTGTGCATTTACAATATTCATTGATTTTTGCCATTGAAAAACATCATGTTATTCATATACCAGAAATGTTTGAAGCTACTGACTGAATGAAAGGAGCTGGCATCTCACTCTCTTTGAATCTTCTTTATCATGCTAAGAGGAGCAGGAAAAAGCAAAAAATTTCAGAATTGCACCTTGCAATGTGGAGAAATTACTGTTTGTGCATTTACAATATTCATTGATTTTTACCATTGAAAAACGTCCAGAAATGATTGAAGCTACTGACTGAATGAAAGTAGCTGGCATCTCACTCTCTTTGAATCTTCTTTATCATTCTAAGAGGAGCAGGAAAAAGCAAAAAATTTCAGACTTGCACCTTGCAATGCGGAGAAATTACTGTTTGTGCATTTACAATATTCATTGATTTTTGCCATTGAAAAACATCATGTTATTCATATACCAGAAATGTTTGAAGCTACTGACTGAATGAAAGGAGCTGGCATCTCACTCTCTTTGAATCTTCTTTATCATGCTAAGAGGAGCAGGAAAAAGCAAAAAATTTCAGAATTGCACCTTGCAATGCGGAGAAATTACTGTTTGTGCATTTACAATATTCATTGATTTTTGCCATTGAAAAACATCATGTTATTCATATACCAGAAATGTTTGAAGCTACTGACTGAATGAAAGGAGCTGGCATCTCACTCTCTTTGAATCTTCTTTATCATGCTAAGAGGAGCAGGAAAAAGCAAAAAATTTCAGAATTGCACCTTGCAATGCGGAGAAATTACTGTTTGTGCATTTACAATATTCATTGATTTTTGCCATTGAAAAACGTCCAGAAATGATTGAAGCTACTGACTGAATGAAAGGAGCTGGCATCTCACTCTCTTTGAATCTTCTTTATCATGCTAAGAGGAGCAGGAAAAATCAAAACATTTCAGAATTGCACCTTGCAATGCGGAGAAATTACTGTTTGTGCATTTACAATATTCATTGATTTTTGCCATTGAAAAACATGTTATTCATATACCAGAAATGTTTGAAGCTACTGACTGAATGAAAGGAGCTGGCACCTCACTCTCTTTGAATCTTCTTTATCATGCTAAGAGGAGCGGGAAAAAGCAAAAAATTTCAGAATTGCACCTTGCAATGCGGAGAAATTACTGTTTGTGCATTTACAATATTCATTGATTTTTGCCATTGAAAAACGTCCAGAAATGATTGAAGGTACTGACTAAATGAAAGTAGCTGGCATCTCACTCTCTTTGAATCTTCTTTATCATGCTAAGAGGAGCAGGAAAAAGCAAAAAATTTCAGAATTGCACCTTGCAATGCGGAGAAATTACTGTTTGTGCATTTACAATATTCATTGATTTTTGCCATTGAAAAACGTCCAGAAATGATTGAAGCTACTGACTGAATGAAAAGAGCTGGCATCTCACTCTCTTTGAATCTTCTTTATCATGCTAAGAGGAGCAGGAAAAAGCAAAAAATTTCAGAATTGCACCTTGCAATACGGAGAAATTACAGTTTGTGCATTTACAATATTCATTGATTTTTGCCATTGAAAAACATCCAGAAATGATTGAAGCTACTGACTGAATGAAAGGAGCTGGTATCTCACTCTCTTTGAATCTTCTTTATCATGCTAAGAGGAGCAGGAAAAAGCAAAAAATTTCAGACTTGCACCTTGCAATGCGGAGAAATTACTGTTTGTGCATTTACAATATTCATTGATTTTTGCCATTGAAAAACATCATGTTATTCATATACCAGAAATGTTTGAAGCTACTGACTGAATGAAAGGAGCTGGCATCTCACTCTCTTTGAATCTTCTTTATCATGCTAAGAGGAGCAGGAAAAAGCAAAAAATTTCAGAATTGCACCTTGCAATGCGGAGAAATTACTGTTTGTGCATTTACAATATTCATTGATTTTTGCCATTGAAAAACGTCCAGAAATGATTGAAGCTACTGACTGAATGAAAGGAGCTGGCATCTCACTCTCTTTGAATCTTGTTTATCATGCTAAGAGGAGCAGGAAAAAGCAAAAAATTTCAGAATTGCACCTTGCAATGCGGAGAAATTACTGTTTGTGCATTTACAATATTCATTGATTTTTGCCATTGAAAAACGTCCAGAAATGATTGAAGCTACTGACTGAATGAAAGGAGCTGGCATCTCACTCTCTTTGAATCTTCTTTATCATGCTAAGAGGAGCAGGAAAAAACAAAAAATTTCAGAATTGCACCTTGCAATGCGGAGAAATTACTGTTTGTGCATTTACAATATTCATTGATTTTTGCCATTGAAAAACATCATGTTATTCATATACCAGAAATGATTGAAGCTACTGACTGAATGAAAGGAGCTGGCATCTCACTCTCTTTGAATCTTCTTTATCATGCTAAGAGGAGCAGGAAAAAGTAAAAAATTTCAGAATTGCACCTTGCAATGCGGAGAAATTACTGTTTGTGCATTTATAATATTCAATGATTTTTGCCATTGAAAAACGTCCAGAAATGATTGAAGCTACTGACTGAACGAAAGGAGCTGGCATCTCACTCTCTTTGAATCTTCTTTATCATGCTAAGAGGAGCAGGAAAAAGCAAAAAATTTCAGAATTGCACCTTGCAATGCGGAGAAATTACTGTTTGTGCATTTACAATATTCATTGATTTTTGCCATTGAAAAACGTCCAGAAATGATTGAAGCTACTGACTGAATGAAAGGAGCTGGCATCTCACTCTCTTTGAATCTTCTTTATCATGCTAAGAGGAGCAGGAAAAAGCAAAAAATTTCAGAATTGCACCTTGCAATGCGGAGAAATTACTGTTTGTGCATTTACAATATTCATTGATTTTTGCCATTGAAAAACATCCAGAAATGATTGAAGCTACTGACTGAATGAAAGGAGCTGGCATCTCACTCTCTTTGAATCTTCTTTATCATGCTAAGAGGAGCAGGAAAAAGCAAAAAATTTCAGAATTGCACCTTGCAATGCGGAGAAATTACTGTTTGTGCATTTACAATATTCATTGATTTTTGCCATTGAAAAACATCATGTTATTCATATACCAGAAATGATTGAAGCTACTGACTGAATGAAAGGAGCTGGCATCTCACTCTCTTTGAATCTTCTTTATCATGCTAAGAGGAGCAGGAAAAAGTAAAAAATTTCAGAATTGCACCTTGCAATGCGGAGAAATTACTGTTTGTGCATTTATAATATTCAATGATTTTTGCCATTGAAAAACGTCCAGAAATGATTGAAGCTACTGACTGAACGAAAGGAGCTGGCATCTCACTCTCTTTGAATCTTCTTTATCATGCTAAGAGGAGCAGGAAAAAGCAAAAAATTTCAGAATTGCACCTTGCAATGCGGAGAAATTACTGTTTGTGCATTTACAATATTCATTGATTTTTGCCATTGAAAAACGTCCAGAAATGATTGAAGCTACTGACTGAATGAAAGGAGCTGGCATCTCACTCTCTTTGAATCTTCTTTATCATGCTAAGAGGAGCAGGAAAAAGCAAAAAATTTCAGAATTGCACCTTGCAATGCGGAGAAATTACTGTTTGTGCATTTACAATATTCATTGATTTTTGCCATTGAAAAACATCATGTTATTCATATACCAGAAATGTTTGAAGCTACTGACTGAATGAAAGGAGCTGACATCTCACTCTCTTTGAATCTTCTTTATCATGCTAAGAGGAGCAGGAAAAAGCAAAAAATTTCAGAATTGCACCTTGCAATGCGGAGAAATTACTGTTTGTGCATTTACAATATTCATTGATTTTTGCCATTGAAAAACGTCCAGAAATGATTGAAGCTACTGACTGAATGAAAGGAGCTGGCATCTCACTCTCTTTGAATCTTCTTTATCATGCTAAGAGGAGCAGGAAAAAGCAAAAAATTTCAGAATTGCACCTTGCAATGCGGAGAAATTACTGTTTGTGCATTTACAATATTCATTGATTTTTGCCATTGAAAAACATCATGTTATTCATATACCAGAAATGTTTGAAGCTACTGACTGAATGAAAGGAGCTGGCATCTCACTCTCTTTGAATCTTCTTTATCATGCTAAGAGGAGCAGGAAAAAGCAAAAAATTTCAGAATTGCACCTTGCAATGTGGAGAAATTACTGTTTGTGCATTTACAATATTCATTGATTTTTGCCATTGAAAAACATCATGTTATTCATATACCAGAAATGTTTGAAGCTACTGACTGAATGAAAGGAGCTGGCATCTCACTCTCTTTGAATCTTCTTTATCATGCTAAGAGGAGCAGGAAAAAGCAAAAAATTTCAGAATTGCACCTTGCAATGTGGAGAAATTACTGTTTGTGCATTTACAATATTCATTGATTTTTACCATTGAAAAACGTCCAGAAATGATTGAAGCTACTGACTGAATGAAAGTAGCTGGCATCTCACTCTCTTTGAATCTTCTTTATCATGCTAAGAGGAGCAGGAAAAAGCAAAAAATTTCAGACTTGCACCTTGCAATGCGGAGAAATTACTGTTTGTGCATTTACAATATTCATTGATTTTTGCCATTGAAAAACATCATGTTATTCATATACCAGAAATGTTTGAAGCTACTGACTGAATGAAAGGAGCTGGCATCTCACTCTCTTTGAATCTTCTTTATCATGCTAAGAGGAGCAGGAAAAAGGAAAAAATTTCAGAATTGCACCTTGCAATGTGGAGAAATTACTGTTTGTGCATTTACAATATTCATTGATTTTTACATTGAAAAACGTCCAGAAATGATTGAAGCTACTGACTGAATGAAAGTAGCTGGCATCTCACTCTCTTTGAATCTTCTTTATCATGCTAAGAGGAGCAGGAAAAAGCAAAAAATTTCAGACTTGCACCTTGCAATGCGGAGAAATTACTGTTTGTGCATTTACAATATTCATTGATTTTTGCCATTGAAAAACATCATGTTATTCATATACCAGAAATGTTTGAAGCTACTGACTGAATCAAAGGAGCTGGCATCTCACTCTCTTTGAATCTTCTTTATCATGCTAAGAGGAGCAGGAAAAAGCAAAAAATTTCAGAATTGCACCTTGCAATGCGGAGAAATTACTGTTTGTGCATTTACAATATTCATTGATTTTTGCCATTGAAAAACGTCCAGAAATGATTGAAGCTACTGACTGAATGAAAGGAGCTGGCATCTCACTCTCTTTGAATCTTCTTTATCATGCTAAGAGGAGCAGGAAAAAGCAAAAAATTTCAGAATTGCACCTTGCAATGCGGAGAAATTACTGTTTGTGCATTTACAATATTCATTGATTTTTGCCATTGAAAAACGTCCAGAAATGATTGAAGCTACTGATTGAATGAAAGGAGCTGGCATCTCACTCTCTTTGAATCTTCTTTATCATGCTAAGAGGAGCAGGAAAAAGCAAAAAATTTCAGAATTGCACCTTGCAATGCGGAGAAATTACTGTTTGTGCATTTACAATATTCATTGATTTTTGCCATTGAAAAACATGTTATTCATATACCAGAAATGTTTGAAGCTACTGACTGAATGAAAGGAGCTGGCATCTCACTCTCTTTGAATCTTCTTTATCATGCTAAGAGGAGCAGGAAAAAGCAAAAAATTTCAGAATTGCACCTTGCAATGCGGAGAAATTACTGTTTGTGCATTTACAATATTCATTGATTTTTGCCATTGAAAAACGTCCAGAAATGATTGAAGCTACTGACTGAATGAAAGGAGCTGGCATCTCACTCTCTTTGAATCTTCTTTATCATGCTAAGAGGAGCAGGAAAAAGCAAAAAATTTCAGAATTGCACCTTGCAATGCGGAGAAATTACTGTTTGTGCATTTACAATATTCATTGATTTTTGCCATTGAAAAACGTCCAGAAATGATTGAAGCTACTGACTGAATGAAAGGAGCTGGCATCTCACTCTCTTTGAATCTTCTTTATCATGCTAAGAGGAGCAGGAAAAAGCAAAAAATTTCAGAATTGCACCTTGCAATGCGGAGAAATTACTGTTTGTGCATTTACAATATTCATTGATTTTAGCCATTGAAAAACATCATGTTATTCATATACCAGAAATGTTTGAAGCTACTGACTGAATGAAAGGAGCTGACATCTCACTCTCTTTGAATCTTCTTTATCATGCTAAGAGGAGCAGGAAAAAGCAAAAAATTTCAGAATTGCACCTTGCAATGCGGAGAAATTACTGTTTGTGCATTTACAATATTCATTGATTTTTGCCATTGAAAAACGTCCAGAAATGATTGAAGCTACTGACTGAATGAAAGGAGCTGGCATCTCACTCTCTTTGAATCTTCTTTATCATGCTAAGAGGAGCAGGAAAAAGCAAAAAATTTCAGAATTGCACCTTGCAATGCGGAGAAATTACTGTTTGTGCATTTACAATATTCATTGATTTTTGCCATTGAAAAACATCATGTTATTCATATATCAGAAATGTTTGAAGCTACTGACTGAATGAAAGGAGCTGGCATCTCACTCTCTTTGAATCTTCTTTATCATGCTAAGAGGAGCAGGAAAAAGCAAAAAATTTCAGAATTGCACCTTGCAATGTGGAGAAATTACTGTTTGTGCATTTACAATATTCATTGATTTTTGCCATTGAAAAACATCATGTTATTCATATACCAGAAATGTTTGAAGCTACTGACTGAATGAAAGGAGCTGGCATCTCACTCTCTTTGAATCTTCTTTATCATGCTAAGAGGAGCAGGAAAAAGCAAAAAATTTCAGAATTGCACCTTGCAATGTGGAGAAATTACTGTTTGTGCATTTACAATATTCATTGATTTTTACCATTGAAAAACGTCCAGAAATGATTGAAGCTACTGACTGAATGAAAGTAGCTGGCATCTCACTCTCTTTGAATCTTCTTTATCATGCTAAGAGGAGCAGGAAAAAGCAAAAAATTTCAGACTTGCACCTTGCAATGCGGAGAAATTACTGTTTGTGCATTTACAATATTCATTGATTTTTGACATTGAAAAACATCATGTTATTCATATACCAGAAATGTTTGAAGCTACTGACTGAATGAAAGGAGCTGGCATCTCACTCTCTTTGAATCTTCTTTATCATGCTAAGAGGAGCAGGAAAAAGCAAAAAATTTCAGAATTGCACCTTGCAATGTGGAGAAATTACTGTTTGTGCATTTACAATATTCATTGATTTTTACCATTGAAAAACGTCCAGAAATGATTGAAGCTACTGACTGAATGAAAGTAGCTGGCATCTCACTCTCTTTGAATCTTCTTTATCATGCTAAGAGGAGCAGGAAAAAGCAAAAAATTTCAGACTTGCACCTTGCAATGCGGAGAAATTACTGTTTGTGCATTTACAATATTCATTGATTTTTGCCATTGAAAAACATCATGTTATTCATATACCAGAAATGTTTGAAGCTACTGACTGAATCAAAGGAGCTGGCATCTCACTCTCTTTGAATCTTCTTTATCATGCTAAGAGGAGCAGGAAAAAGCAAAAAATTTCAGAATTGCACCTTGCAATGCGGAGAAATTACTGTTTGTGCATTTACAATATTTATTGATTTTTGCCATTGAAAAACGTCCAGAAATGATTGAAGCTACTGACTGAATGAAAGGAGCTGGCATCTCACTCTCTTTGAATCTTCTTTATCATGCTAAGAGGAGCAGGAAAAAGCAAAAAATTTCAGAATTGCACCTTGCAATGCGGAGAAATTACTGTTTGTGCATTTACAATATTCATTGATTTTTGCCATTGAAAAACGTCCAGAAATGATTGAAGCTACTGACTGAATGAAAGGAGCTGGCATCTCACTCTCTTTGAATCTTCTTTATCATGCTAAGAGGAGCAGGAAAAAGCAAAAAATTTCAGAATTGCACCTTGCAATGCGGAGAAATTACTGTTTGTGCATTTACAATATTCATTGATTTTTGCCATTGAAAAACATGTTATTCATATACCAGAAATGTTTGAAGCTACTGACTGAATGAAAGGAGCTGGCACCTCACTCTCTTTGAATCTTCTTTATCATGCTAAGAGGAGCGGGAAAAAGCAAAAAATTTCAGAATTGCACCTTGCAATGCGGAGAAATTACTGTTTGTGCATTTACAATATTCATTGATTTTTGCCATTGAAAAACGTCCAGAAATGATTGAAGGTACTGACTGAATGAAAGGAGCTGGCATCTCACTCTCTTTGAATCTTCTTTATCATGCTAAGAGGAGCAGGAAAAAGCAAAAAATTTCAGAATTGCACCTTGCAATGCGGAGAAATTACTGTTTGTGCATTTACAATATTCATTGATTTTTGCCATTGAAAAACGTCCAGAAATGATTGAAGCTACTGACTGAATGAAAGGAGCTGGCATCTCACTCTCTTTGAATCTTCTTTATCATGCTAAGAGGAGCAGGAAAAAGCAAAAAATTTCAGAATTGCACCTTGCAATGCGGAGAAATTACTGTTTGTGCATTTACAATATTCATTGATTTTTGCCATTGAAAAACATCATGTTATTCATATACCAGAAATGTTTGAAGCTACTGACTGAATGAAAGGAGTTGGCATCTCACTCTCTTTGAATCTTCTTTATCATGCTAAGAGGAGCAGGAAAAAGCAAAAAATTTCAGAATTGCACCTTGCAATGTGGAGAAATTACTGTTTGTGCATTTACAATATTCATTGATTTTTACCATTGAAAAACGTCCAGAAATGATTGAAGCTACTGACTGAATGAAAGTAGCTGGCATCTCACTCTCTTTGAATCTTCTTTATCATGCTAAGAGGAGCAGGAAAAAGCAAAAAATTTCAGACTTGCACCTTGCAATGCGGAGAAATTACTGTTTGTGCATTTACAATATTCATTGATTTTTGCCATTGAAAAACATCATGTTATTCATATACCAGAAATGTTTGAAGCTACTGACTGAATGAAAGGAGCTGGCATCTCACTCTCTTTGAATCTTCTTTATCATGCTAAGAGGAGCAGGAAAAAGCAAAAAATTTCAGAATTGCACCTTGCAATGTGGAGAAATTACTGTTTGTGCATTTACAATATTCATTGATTTTTACCATTGAAAAACGTCCAGAAATGATTGAAGCTACTGACTGAATGAAAGGAGCTGGCATCTCACTCTCTTTGAATCTTCTTTATCATGCTAAGAGGAGCAGGAAAAAGCAAAAAATTTCAGAATTGCACCTTGCAATGCGGAGAAATTACTGTTTGTGCATTTACAATATTCATTGATTTTTGCCATGGAAAAACGTCCAGAAATGATTGAAGCTACTGACTGAATGAAAGGAGCTGGCATCTCACTCTCTTTGAATCTTCTTTATCATGCTAAGAGGAGCAGGAAAAAGCAAAAAATTTCAGAATTGCACCTTGCAATGCGGAGAAATTACTGTTTGTGCATTTACAATATTCATTGATTTTTGCCATTGAAAAACATGTTATTCATATACCAGAAATGTTTGAAGCTACTGACTGAATGAAAGGAGCTGGCACCTCACTCTCTTTGAATCTTCTTTATCATGCTAAGAGGAGCGGGAAAAAGCAAAAAATTTCAGAATTGCACCTTGCAATGCGGAGAAATTACTGTTTGTGCATTTACAATATTCATTGATTTTTGCCATTGAAAAACGTCCAGAAATGATTGAAGGTACTGACTGAATGAAAGGAGCTGGCATCTCACTCTCTTTGAATCTTCTTTATCATGCTAAGAGGAGCAGGAAAAAGCAAAAAATTTCAGAATTGCACCTTGCAATGCGGAGAAATTACTGTTTGTGCATTTACAATATTCATTGATTTTTGCCATTGAAAAACGTCCAGAAATGATTGAAGCTACTGACTGAATGAAAGGAGCTGGCATCTCACTCTCTTTGAATCTTCTTTATCATGCTAAGAGGAGCAGGAAAAAGCAAAAAATTTCAGAATTGCACCTTGCAATGCGGAGAAATTACTGTTTGTGCATTTACAATATTCATTGATTTTTGCCATTGAAAAACATCATGTTATTCATATACCAGAAATGTTTGAAGCTACTGACTGAATGAAAGGAGTTGGCATCTCACTCTCTTTGAATCTTCTTTATCATGCTAAGAGGAGCAGGAAAAAGCAAAAAATTTCAGAATTGCACCTTGCAATGCGGAGAAATTACTGTTTGTGCATTTACAATATTCATTGATTTTTGCCATTGAAAAACATCATGTTATTCATATACCAGAAATGTTTGAAGCTACTGACTGAATGAAAGGAGCTGGCATCTCACTCTCTTTGAATCTTCTTTATCATGCTAAGAAGAGCAGGAAAAAGCAAAAAATTTTAGAATTGCACATTGCAATGTGGAGAAATTACTGTTTGTGCATTTACAATATTCATTGATTTTTACCATTGAAAAACGTCCAGAAATGATGGAAGCTACTGACTGAATGAAAGTAGCTGGCATCTCACTCTCTTTGAATCTTCTTTATCATGCTAAGAGGAGCAGGAAAAAGCAAAAAATTTCAGACTTGCACCTTGCAATGCGGAGAAATTACTGTTTGTGCATTTACAATATTCATTGATTTTTGCCATTGAAAAACATCATGTTATTCATATACCAGAAATGTTTGAAGCTACTGACTGAATCAAAGGAGCTGGCATCTCACTCTCTTTGAATCTTCTTTATCATGCTAAGAGGAGCAGGAAAAAGCAAAAAATTTCAGAATTGCACCTTGCAATGCGGAGAAATTACTGTTTGTGCATTTACAATATTCATTGATTTTTGCCATTGAAAAACGTCCAGAAATGATTGAAGCTACTGACTGAATGAAAGGAGCTGGCATCTCACTCTCTTTGAATCTTCTTTATCATGCTAAGAGGAGCAGGAAAAACCAAAAAATTTCAGAATTGCACCTTGCAATGCGGAGAAATTACTGTTTGTGCATTTACAATATTCATTGATTTTTGCCATTGAAAAACGTCCAGAAATGATTGAAGCTACTGACTGAATGAAAGGAGCTGGCATCTCACTCTCTTTGAATCTTCTTTATCATGCTAAGAGGAGCAGGAAAAAGCAAAAAATTTCAGAATTGCACCTTGCAATGCGGAGAAATTACTGTTTGTGCATTTACAATATTCATTGATTTTTGCCATTGAAAAACATGTTATTCATATACCAGAAATGTTTGAAGCTACTGACTGAATGAAAGGAGCTGGCACCTCACTCTCTTTGAATCTTCTTTATCATGCTAAGAGGAGCGGGAAAAAGCAAAAAATTTCAGAATTGCACCTTGCAATGCGGAGAAATTACTGTTTGTGCATTTACAATATTCATTGATTTTTGCCATTGAAAAACGTCCAGAAATGATTGAAGGTACTGACTGAATGAAAGGAGCTGGCATCTCACTCTCTTTGAATCTTCTTTATCATGCTAAGAGGAGCAGGAAAAAGCAAAAAATTTCAGAATTGCACCTTGCAATGCGGAGAAATTACTGTTTGTGCATTTACAATATTCATTGATTTTTGCCATTGAAAAACGTCCAGAAATGATTGAAGCTACTGACTGAATGAAAGGAGCTGGCATCTCACTCTCTTTGAATCTTCTTTATCATGCTAAGAGGAGCAGGAAAAAGCAAAAAATTTCAGAATTGCACCTTGCAATGCGGAGAAATTACTGTTTGTGCATTTACAATATTCATTGATTTTTGCCATTGAAAAACATCATGTTATTCATATACCAGAAATGTTTGAAGCTACTGACTGAATGAAAGGAGTTGGCATCTCACTCTCTTTGAATCTTCTTTATCATGCTAAGAGGAGCAGGAAAAAGCAAAAAATTTCAGAATTGCACCTTGCAATGCGGAGAAATTACTGTTTGTGCATTTACAATATTCATTGATTTTTGCCATTGAAAAACATCATGTTATTCATATACCAGAAATGTTTGAAGCTACTGACTGAATGAAAGGAGCTGGCATCTCACTCTCTTTGAATCTTCTTTATCATGCTAAGAGGAGCAGGAAAAAGCAAAAAATTTTAGAATTGCACATTGCAATGTGGAGAAATTACTGTTTGTGCATTTACAATATTCATTGATTTTTACCATTGAAAAACGTCCAGAAATGATTGAAGCTACTGACTGAATGAAAGTAGCTGGCATCTCACTCTCTTTGAATCTTCTTTATCATGCTAAGAGGAGCAGGAAAAAGCAAAAAATTTCAGACTTGCACCTTGCAATGCGGAGAAATTACTGTTTGTGCATTTACAATATTCATTGATCTTTGCCATTGAAAAACATCATGTTATTCATATACCAGAAATGTTTGAAGCTACTGACTGAATGAAAGGAGCTGGCATCTCACTCTCTTTGAATCTTCTTTATCATGCTAAGAGGAGCAGGAAAAAGCAAAAAATTTCAGAATTGCACCTTGCAATGCGGAGAAATTACTGTTTGTGCATTTACAATATTCATTGATTTTTGCCATTGAAAAACGTCCAGAAATGATTGAAGCTACTGACTGAATGAAAGGAGCTGGCATCTCACTCTCTTTGAATCTTCTTTATCATGCTAAGAGGAGCAGGAAAAAGCAAAAAATTTCAGAATTGCACCTTGCAATGCGGAGAAATTACTGTTTGTGCATTTACAATATTCATTGATTTTTGCCATTGAAAAACGTCCAGAAATGATTGAAGCTACTGACTGAATGAAAGGAGCTGGCATCTCACTCTCTTTGAATCTTCTTTATCATGCTAAGAGGAGCAGGAAAAAGCAAAAAATTTCAGAATTGCACCTTGCAATGCGGAGAAATTACTGTTTGTGCATTTACAATATTCATTGATTTTTGCCATTGAAAAACATGTTATTCATATACCAGAAATGTTTGAAGCTACTGACTGAATGAAAGGAGCTGGCACCTCACTCTCTTTGAATCTTCTTTATCATGCTAAGAGGAGCGGGAAAAAGCAAAAAATTTCAGAATTGCACCTTGCAATGCGGAGAAATTACTGTTTCTGCATTTACAATATTCATTGATTTTTGCCATTGAAAAACGTCCAGAAATGATTGAAGGTACTGACTGAATGAAAGGAGCTGGCATCTCATTCTCTTTGAATCTTCTTTATCATGCTAAGAGGAGCAGGAAAAAGCAAAAAATTTCAGAATTGCACCTTGCAATGCGGAGAAATTACTGTTTGTGCATTTACAATATTCATTGATTTTTGCCATTGAAAAACGTCCAGAAATGATTGAAGCTACTGACTGAATGAAAGGAGCTGGCATCTCACTCTCTTTGAATCTTCTTTATCATGCTAAGAGGAGCAGGAAAAAGCAAAAAATTTCAGAATTGCACCTTGCAATGCGGAGAAATTACTGTTTGTGCATTTACAATATTCATTGATTTTTGCCATTGAAAAACATCATGTTATTCATATACCAGAAATGTTTGAAGCTACTGACTGAATGAAAGGAGCTGGCATCTCACTCTCTTTGAATCTTCTTTATCATGCTAAGAGGAGCAGGAAAAAGCAAAAAATTTCAGAATTGCACCTTGCAATGTGGAGAAATTACTGTTTGTGCATTTACAATATTCATTGATTTTTACCATTGAAAAACGTCCAGAAATGATTGAAGCTACTGACTGAATGAAAGTAGCTGGCATCTCACTCTCTTTGAATCTTCTTTATCATGCTAAGAGGAGCAGGAAAAAGCAAAAAATTTCAGACTTGCACCTTGCAATGCGGAGAAATTACTGTTTGTGCATTTACAATATTCATTGATTTTTGCCATTGAAAAACATCATGTTATTCATATACCAGAAATGTTTGAAGCTACTGACTGAATGAAAGGAGCTGGCATCTCACTCTCTTTGAATCTTCTTTATCATGCTAAGAGGAGCAGGAAAAAGCAAAAAATTTCAGACTTGCACCTTGCAATGCGGAGAAATTACTGTTTGTGCATTTACAATATTCATTGATTTTTGCCATTGAAAAACATCATGTTATTCATATACCAGAAATGTTTGAAGCTACTGACTGAATGAAAGGAGCTGGCATCTCACTCTCTTTGAATCTTCTTTATCATGCTAAGAGGAGCAGGAAAAAGCAAAAAATTTCAGAATTGCACCTTGCAATGCAGAGAAATTACTGTTTGTGCATTTACAATATTCATTGATTTTTGCCATTGAAAAACGTCCAGAAATGATTGAAGGTACTGACTGAATGAAAGGAGCTGGCATCTCACTCTCTTTGTATCTTCTTTATCATGCTAAGAGGAGCAGGAAAAAGCAAAAAATTTTAGAATTGCACATTGCAATGTGGAGAAATTACTGTTTGTGCATTTACAATATTCATTGATTTTTACCATTGAAAAACGTCCAGAAATGATTGAAGCTACTGACTGAATGAAAGTAGCTGGCATCTCACTCTCTTTGAATCTTCTTTATCATGCTAAGAGGAGCAGGAAAAAGCAAAAAATTTCAGACTTGCACCTTGCAATGCGGAGAAATTACTGTTTGTGCATTTACAATATTCATTGATTTTTGCCATTGAAAAACATCATGTTATTCATGTACCAGAAATGTTTGAAGCTACTGACTGAATGAAAGGAGCTGGCATCTCACTCTCTTTGAATCTTCTTTATCATGCTAAGAGGAGCAGGAAAAAGCAAAAAAATTTCAGAATTGCACCTTGCAATGCGGAGAAATTACTGTTTGTGCATTTACAATATTCATTGATTTTTGCCATTGAAAAACGTCCAGAAATGATTGAAGCTACTGACTGAATGAAAGGAGCTGGCATCTCACTCTCTTTGAATCTTCTTTATCATGCTAAGAGGAGCAGGAAAAAGCAAAAAATTTCAGAATTGCACCTTGCAATGCGGAGAAATTACTGTTTGTGCATTTACAATATTCATTGATTTTTGCCATTGAAAAACGTCCAGAAATGATTGAAGCTACTGACTGAATGAAAGGAGCTGGCATCTCACTCTCTTTGATTCTTCTTTATCATGCTAAGAGGAGCAGGAAAAAGCAAAAAATTTCAGAATTGCACCTTGCAATGCGGAGAAATTACTGTTTGTGCATTTACAATATTCATTGATTTTTGCCATTGAAAAACATGTTATTCATATACCAGAAATGTTTGAAGCTACTGACTGAATGAAAGGAGCTGGCACCTCACTCTCTTTGAATCTTCTTTATCATGCTAAGAGGAGCAGGAAAAAGCAAAAAATTTCAGAATTGCACCTTGCAATGCGGAGAAATTACTGTTTGTGCATTTACAATATTCATTGATTTTTGCCATTGAAAAACGTCCAGAAATGATTGAAGCTACTGACTGAATGAAAGGAGCTGGCATCTCACTCTCTTTGAATCTTCTTTATCATGCTAAGAGGAGCAGGAAAACGCAAAAAATTTCAGAATTGCACCTTGCAATGCGGAGATATTACTGTTTGTGCATTTACAATATTCATTGATTTTTGCCATTGAAAAACGTCCAGAAATGATTGAAGCTACTGACTGAATGAAAGGAGCTGGCATCTCACTCTCTTTGAATCTTCTTTATCATGCTAAGAGGAGCAGGAAAAAGCAAAAAATTTCAGAATTGCACCTTGCAATGCGGAGAAATTACAGTTTGTGCATTTACAATATTCATTGATTTTTGCCATTGAAAAACATCCAGAAATGATTGAAGCTACTGACTGAATGAAAGAAGCTGGCAGCTCACTCTCTTTGAATCTTCTTTATCATGCTAAGAGGAGCAGGAAAAAGCAAAAAATTTCAGAATTGCACCTTGCAATGCGGAGAAATTACTGTTTGTGCATTTACAATATTCATTGATTTTTGCCATTGAAAAACATCATGTTATTCATATACCAGAAATGTTTGAAGCTACTGACTGAATGAAAGGAGCTGGCATCTCACTCTCTTTGAATCTTCTTTATCATGCTAAGAGGAGCAGGAAAAAGCAAAAAATTTCAGAATTGCACCTTGCAATGTGGAGAAATTACTGTTTGTGCATTTACAATATTCATTGATTTTTACCATTGAAAAACATCCAGAAATGATTGAAGCTACTGACTGAATGAAAGTAGCTGGCATCTCACTCTCTTTGAATCTTCTTTATCATGCTAAGAGGAGCAGGAAAAAGCAAAAAATTTCAGACTTGCACCTTGCAATGCGGAGAAATTACTGTTTGTGCATTTACAATATTCATTGATTTTTGCCATTGAAAAACATCATGTTATTCATATACCAGAAATGTTTGAAGCTACTGACTGAATGAAAGGAGCTGGCATCTCCCTCTCTTTGAATCTTCTTTATCATGCTAAGAGGAGCAGGAAAAAGCAAAAAAATTCAGAATTGCACCTTGCAATGGGGAGAAATTACTGTTTGTGCATTTACAATATTCATTGATTTTTGCCATTGAAAAACGTCCAGAAATGATTGAAGGTACTGACTGAATGAAAGGAGCTGGCATCTCACTCTCTTTGAATCTTCTTTATCATGCTAAGAGGAGCAGGAAAAAGCAAAAAATTTCAGAATTGCACCTTGCAATGCGGAGAAATTACTGTTTGTGCATTAACAATATTCATTGATTTTTGCCATTGAAAAACGTCCAGAAATGATTGAAGCTACTGACTGAATGAAAGGAGCTGGCATCTCACTCTCTTTGAATCTTCTTTATCATGCTAAGAGGAGCAGGAAAAAGCAAAAAATTTCAGAATTGCACCTTGCAATGCGGAGAAATTACAGTTTGTGCATTTACAATATTCATTGATTTTTGCCATTGAAAAACATCATGTTATTCATATACCAGAAATGTTTGAAGCTACTGACTGAATGAAAGGAGTTGGCATCTCACTCTCTTTGAATCTTCTTTATCATGCTAAGAGGAGCAGGAAAAAGCAAAAAATTTCAGAATTGCACCTTGCAATGCGGAGAAATTACTGTTTGTGCATTTACAATATTCATTGATTTTTGCCATTGAAAAACATCATGTTATTCATATACCAGAAATGTTTGAAGCTACTGACTGAATGAAAGGAGCTGGCATCTCACTCTCTTTGAATCTTCTTTATCATGCTAAGAGGAGCAGGAAAAAGCAAAAAATTTTAGAATTGCACATTGCAATGTGGAGAAATTACTGTTTGTGCATTTACAATATTCATTGATTTTTACCATTGAAAAACGTCCAGAAATGATTGAAGCTACTGACTGAATGAAAGTAGCTGGCATCTCACTCTCTTTGAATCTTCTTTATCATGCTAAGAGGAGCAGGAAAAAGCAAAAAATTTCAGACTTGCACCTTGCAATGCGGAGAAATTACTGTTTGTGCATTTACAATATTCATTGATCTTTGCCATTGAAAAACATCATGTTATTCATATACCAGAAATGTTTGAAGCTACTGACTGAATGAAAGGAGCTGGCATCTCACTCTCTTTGAATCTTCTTTATCATGCTAAGAGGAGCAGGAAAAAGCAAAAAATTTCAGAATTGCACCTTGCAATGCGGAGAAATTACTGTTTGTGCATTTACAATATTCATTGATTTTTGCCATTGAAAAACGTCCAGAAATGATTGAAGCTACTGACTGAATGAAAGGAGCTGGCATCTCACTCTCTTTGAATCTTCTTTATCATGCTAAGAGGAGCAGGAAAAAGCAAAAAATTTCAGAATTGCACCTTGCAATGCGGAGAAATTACTGTTTGTGCATTTACAATATTCATTGATTTTTGCCATTGAAAAACGTCCAGAAATGATTGAAGCTACTGACTGAATGAAAGGAGCTGGCATCTCACTCTCTTTGAATCTTCTTTATCATGCTAAGAGGAGCAGGAAAAAGCAAAAAATTTCAGAATTGCACCTTGCAATGCGGAGAAATTACTGTTTGTGCATTTACAATATTCATTGATTTTTGCCATTGAAAAACATGTTATTCATATACCAGAAATGTTTGAAGCTACTGACTGAATGAAAGGAGCTGGCACCTCACTCTCTTTGAATCTTCTTTATCATGCTAAGAGGAGCGGGAAAAAGCAAAAAATTTCAGAATTGCACCTTGCAATGCGGAGAAATTACTGTTTCTGCATTTACAATATTCATTGATTTTTGCCATTGAAAAACGTCCAGAAATGATTGAAGGTACTGACTGAATGAAAGGAGCTGGCATCTCATTCTCTTTGAATCTTCTTTATCATGCTAAGAGGAGCAGGAAAAAGCAAAAAATTTCAGAATTGCACCTTGCAATGCGGAGAAATTACTGTTTGTGCATTTACAATATTCATTGATTTTTGCCATTGAAAAACGTCCAGAAATGATTGAAGCTACTGACTGAATGAAAGGAGCTGGCATCTCACTCTCTTTGAATCTTCTTTATCATGCTAAGAGGAGCAGGAAAAAGCAAAAAATTTCAGAATTGCACCTTGCAATGCGGAGAAATTACTGTTTGTGCATTTACAATATTCATTGATTTTTGCCATTGAAAAACATCATGTTATTCATATACCAGAAATGTTTGAAGCTACTGACTGAATGAAAGGAGCTGGCATCTCACTCTCTTTGAATCTTCTTTATCATGCTAAGAGGAGCAGGAAAAAGCAAAAAATTTCAGAATTGCACCTTGCAATGTGGAGAAATTACTGTTTGTGCATTTACAATATTCATTGATTTTTACCATTGAAAAACGTCCAGAAATGATTGAAGCTACTGACTGAATGAAAGTAGCTGGCATCTCACTCTCTTTGAATCTTCTTTATCATGCTAAGAGGAGCAGGAAAAAGCAAAAAATTTCAGACTTGCACCTTGCAATGCGGAGAAATTACTGTTTGTGCATTTACAATATTCATTGATTTTTGCCATTGAAAAACATCATGTTATTCATATACCAGAAATGTTTGAAGCTACTGACTGAATGAAAGGAGCTGGCATCTCACTCTCTTTGAATCTTCTTTATCATGCTAAGAGGAGCAGGAAAAAGCAAAAAATTTCAGACTTGCACCTTGCAATGCGGAGAAATTACTGTTTGTGCATTTACAATATTCATTGATTTTTGCCATTGAAAAACATCATGTTATTCATATACCAGAAATGTTTGAAGCTACTGACTGAATGAAAGGAGCTGGCATCTCACTCTCTTTGAATCTTCTTTATCATGCTAAGAGGAGCAGGAAAAAGCAAAAAATTTCAGAATTGCACCTTGCAATGCAGAGAAATTACTGTTTGTGCATTTACAATATTCATTGATTTTTGCCATTGAAAAACGTCCAGAAATGATTGAAGGTACTGACTGAATGAAAGGAGCTGGCATCTCACTCTCTTTGTATCTTCTTTATCATGCTAAGAGGAGCAGGAAAAAGCAAAAAATTTTAGAATTGCACATTGCAATGTGGAGAAATTACTGTTTGTGCATTTACAATATTCATTGATTTTTACCATTGAAAAACGTCCAGAAATGATTGAAGCTACTGACTGAATGAAAGTAGCTGGCATCTCACTCTCTTTGAATCTTCTTTATCATGCTAAGAGGAGCAGGAAAAAGCAAAAAATTTCAGACTTGCACCTTGCAATGCGGAGAAATTACTGTTTGTGCATTTACAATATTCATTGATTTTTGCCATTGAAAAACATCATGTTATTCATGTACCAGAAATGTTTGAAGCTACTGACTGAATGAAAGGAGCTGGCATCTCACTCTCTTTGAATCTTCTTTATCATGCTAAGAGGAGCAGGAAAAAGCAAAAAAATTTCAGAATTGCACCTTGCAATGCGGAGAAATTACTGTTTGTGCATTTACAATATTCATTGATTTTTGCCATTGAAAAACGTCCAGAAATGATTGAAGCTACTGACTGAATGAAAGGAGCTGGCATCTCACTCTCTTTGAATCTTCTTTATCATGCTAAGAGGAGCAGGAAAAAGCAAAAAATTTCAGAATTGCACCTTGCAATGCGGAGAAATTACTGTTTGTGCATTTACAATATTCATTGATTTTTGCCATTGAAAAACGTCCAGAAATGATTGAAGCTACTGACTGAATGAAAGGAGCTGGCATCTCACTCTCTTTGATTCTTCTTTATCATGCTAAGAGGAGCAGGAAAAAGCAAAAAATTTCAGAATTGCACCTTGCAATGCGGAGAAATTACTGTTTGTGCATTTACAATATTCATTGATTTTTGCCATTGAAAAACATGTTATTCATATACCAGAAATGTTTGAAGCTACTGACTGAATGAAAGGAGCTGGCACCTCACTCTCTTTGAATCTTCTTTATCATGCTAAGAGGAGCAGGAAAAAGCAAAAAATTTCAGAATTGCACCTTGCAATGCGGAGAAATTACTGTTTGTGCATTTACAATATTCATTGATTTTTGCCATTGAAAAACGTCCAGAAATGATTGAAGCTACTGACTGAATGAAAGGAGCTGGCATCTCACTCTCTTTGAATCTTCTTTATCATGCTAAGAGGAGCAGGAAAACGCAAAAAATTTCAGAATTGCACCTTGCAATGCGGAGATATTACTGTTTGTGCATTTACAATATTCATTGATTTTTGCCATTGAAAAACGTCCAGAAATGATTGAAGCTACTGACTGAATGAAAGGAGCTGGCATCTCACTCTCTTTGAATCTTCTTTATCATGCTAAGAGGAGCAGGAAAAAGCAAAAAATTTCAGAATTGCACCTTGCAATGCGGAGAAATTACAGTTTGTGCATTTACAATATTCATTGATTTTTGCCATTGAAAAACATCCAGAAATGATTGAAGCTACTGACTGAATGAAAGAAGCTGGCAGCTCACTCTCTTTGAATCTTCTTTATCATGCTAAGAGGAGCAGGAAAAAGCAAAAAATTTCAGAATTGCACCTTGCAATGCGGAGAAATTACTGTTTGTGCATTTACAATATTCATTGATTTTTGCCATTGAAAAACATCATGTTATTCATATACCAGAAATGTTTGAAGCTACTGACTGAATGAAAGGAGCTGGCATCTCACTCTCTTTGAATCTTCTTTATCATGCTAAGAGGAGCAGGAAAAAGCAAAAAATTTCAGAATTGCACCTTGCAATGTGGAGAAATTACTGTTTGTGCATTTACAATATTCATTGATTTTTACCATTGAAAAACATCCAGAAATGATTGAAGCTACTGACTGAATGAAAGTAGCTGGCATCTCACTCTCTTTGAATCTTCTTTATCATGCTAAGAGGAGCAGGAAAAAGCAAAAAATTTCAGACTTGCACCTTGCAATGCGGAGAAATTACTGTTTGTGCATTTACAATATTCATTGATTTTTGCCATTGAAAAACATCATGTTATTCATATACCAGAAATGTTTGAAGCTACTGACTGAATGAAAGGAGCTGGCATCTCCCTCTCTTTGAATCTTCTTTATCATGCTAAGAGGAGCAGGAAAAAGCAAAAAAATTCAGAATTGCACCTTGCAATGGGGAGAAATTACTGTTTGTGCATTTACAATATTCATTGATTTTTGCCATTGAAAAACGTCCAGAAATGATTGAAGGTACTGACTGAATGAAAGGAGCTGGCATCTCACTCTCTTTGAATCTTCTTTATCATGCTAAGAGGAGCAGGAAAAAGCAAAAAATTTCAGAATTGCACCTTGCAATGCGGAGAAATTACTGTTTGTGCATTAACAATATTCATTGATTTTTGCCATTGAAAAACGTCCAGAAATGATTGAAGCTACTGACTGAATGAAAGGAGCTGGCATCTCACTCTCTTTGAATCTTCTTTATCATGCTAAGAGGAGCAGGAAAAAGCAAAAAATTTCAGAATTGCACCTTGCAATGCGGAGAAATTACAGTTTGTGCATTTACAATATTCATTGATTTTTGCCATTGAAAAACGTCCAGAAATGATTGAAGCTACTGACTGAATGAAAGGAGCTGGCATCTCACTCTCTTTGAATCTTCTTTATCATGCTAAGAGGAGCAGGAAAAAGCAAAAAATTTCAGAATTGCACCTTGCAATGCGGAGAAATTACTGTTTATGCATTTACAATATTCGTTGATTTTTGCCATTGAAAAACGTCCAGAAATGATTGAAGCTACTGACTGAATGAAAGGAGCTGGCATCTCACTCTCTTTGAATCTTCTTTATCATGCTAAGAGGAGCAGGAAAAAGCAAAAAATTTCAGAATTGCACCTTGCAATGCGGAGAAATTACAGTTTGTGCATTTACAATATTCATTGATTTTTGCCATTGAAAAACGTCCAGAAATGATTGAAGCTACTGACTGAATGAAAGGAGCTGGCATCTCACTCTCTTTGAATCTTCTTTATCATGCTAAGAGGAGCAGGAAAAAGCAAAAAATTTCAGAATTGCACCTTGCAATGCGGAGAAATTACTGTTTGTGCATTTACAATATTCATTGATTTTTGCGATTGAAAAACATCATGTTATTCATATACCAGAAATGATTGAAGCTACTGACTGAACGAAAGGAGCTGGCATCTCACTCTCTTTGAATCTTCTTTATCATGCTAAGAGGAGCAGGAAAAAGTAAAAAATTTCAGAATTGCACCTTGCAATGCGGAGAAATTACTGTTTGTGCATTTACAATATTCATTGATTTTTGCCATTGAAAAACGTCCAGAAATGATTGAAGCTACTGACTGAATGAAAGGAGCTGGCATCTCACTCTCTTTGAATCTTGTTTATCATGCTAAGAGGAGCAGGAAAAAGCAAAAAATTTCAGAATTGCACCTTGCAATGCGGAGAAATTACTGTTTGTGCATTTACAATATTCATTGATTTTTGCCATTGAAAAACGTCCAGAAATGATTGAAGCTACTGACTGAATGAAAGGAGCTGGCATGTCACTCTCTTTGAATCTTCTTTATCATGCTAAGAGGAGCAGGAAAAAACAAAAAATTTCAGAATTGCACCTTGCAATGCGGAGAAATTACTGTTTGTGCATTTACAATATTCATTGATTTTTGCTATTGAAAAACATCATGTTATTCATATACCAGAAATGATTGAAGCTACTGACTGAATGAAAGGAGCTGGCATCTCACTCTCTTTGAATCTTCTTTATCATGCTAAGAGGAGCAGGAAAAAGCAAAAAATTTCAGAATTGCACCTTGCAATGCGGAGAAATTACAGTTTGTGCATTTACAATATTCATTGATTTTTGCCATTGAAAAACGTCCAGAAATGATTGAAGCTACTGACTGAATGAAAGGAGCTGGCATCTCACTCTCTTTGAATCTTCTTTATCATGCTAAGAGGAGCAGGAAAAAGCAAAAAATTTCAGAATTGCACCTTGCAATGCGGAGAAATTACTGTTTGTGCATTTACAATATTCATTGATTTTTGCCATTGAAAAACGTCCAGAAATGATTGAAGGTACTGACTGAATGAAAGGAGCTGGCATCTCACTCTCTTTGAATCTTCTTTATCATGCTAAGAGGAGCAGGAAAAAGCAAAAAATTTCAGAATTGCACCTTGCAATGCGGAGAACTTACTGTTTGTGCATTTACAATATTCATTGATTTTTGCCATTGAAAAATGTCCAGAAATGATTGAAGCTACTGACTGAATGAAAGGAGCTGGCATCTCACTCTCTTTGAATCTTCTTTATCATGCTAAGAGGAGCAGGAAAAAGCAAAAAATTTCAGAATTGCGCCTTGCAATGCGGAGAAATTACTGTTTGTGCATTTACAAAATACATTGATTTTTGCCATTGAAAAACATCATGTTATTCATATACCAGAAATGATTGAAGCTACTGACTGAAGGAAAGGAGCTGGCATCTCACTCTCTTTGAATCTTCTTTATCATGCTAAGAGGAGCAGGAAAAAGCAAAAAATTTCAGAATTGCACCTTGCAATGCGGAGAAATTACTGTTTGTGCATTTACAATATTCATTGATTTTTGCCATTGAAAAACATCCAGAAATGATTGAAGCTACTGACTGAATGAAAGGAGCTGGCATCTCACTCTCTTTGAATCTTCTTTATCATGCTAAGAGGAGCAGGAAAAAGCAAAAAATTTCAGAATTGCACCTTGCAATGCGGAGAAATTACTGTTTGTGCTCCTCTTAGCATGATAAAGAAGATTCAAAGAGAGGGAGATGCCAGCTCCTTTCATTCAGTCAGTAGCTTCAATCATTTCTGGACATTTTTCAATGGCAAAAATCAATGAATATTGTAAATGCACAAACAGTAATTTCTCCGCATTGCAAGGTGCAATTCTGAAATTTTTTGCTTTTTCCTGCTCCTCTTAGCATGATAAAGAAGATTCAAAGAGAGTGAGATGTCAGCTCCTTTCATTCAGTCAGTAGCTTCAAACATTTCTGGTATATGAATAACATGATGTTTTTCAATGGCAAAAATCAATGAATATTGTAAATGCACAAACAGTAATTTCTCAGCATTGCAAGGTGCAATTCTGAAATTTTTTGCTTTTTCCTGCTCCTCTTAGCATGATAAAGAAGATTCAAAGAGAGTGAGATGCCAGCTCCTTTCATTGTCAGTATCTTCAATCATTTCTGGACGTTTTTCAATGGCAAAAATCAATGAATATTGTAAATGCACAAACAGTAATTTCTCCGCATTGCAAGGTGCAATTCTGAAATTTTTTGCTTTTTCCTGCTCCTCTTAGCATTATGAAGAAGATTCAAAGAGAGTGAGATACCAGCTCCTTTCATTCAGTCAGTAGCTTCAAACATTTCTGGTATATGAATAACATGATGTTTTTCAATGGCAAAAATCAATGAATATTGTAAATGCACAAACAGTAATTTCTCCGCATTGCAAGGTGCAATTCTGAAATTTTTTGCTTTTTCCTGCTCCTCTTAGCATGATAAAGAAGATTCAAAGAGAGTGAGATGCCAGCTCCTTTCGTTCAGTCAGTAGCTTCAATCATTTCTGGACGTTTTTCAATGGCAAAAATCATTGAATATTGTAAATGCACAAACAGTAATTTCTCCGCATTGCAAGGTGCAATTCTGAAATTTTTTACTTTTTCCTGCTCCTCTTAGCATGATAAAGAAGATTCAAAGAGAGTGAGATGCCATCTCCTTTCATTCAGTCAGTAGCTTCAATCATTTCTGGACGTTTTTCAATTGCAAAAATCAATGAATATTGTAAATGCACAAACAGTAATTTCTCCGCATTGCAAGGTGCAATTCTGAAATTTTTTGCTTTTTCCTGCTCCTCTTAGCATGATAAAGAAGATTCAAAGAGAGTGAGATGCCAGCTCCTTTCATTCAGTCAGTAGCTTCAATCATTTCTGGACGTTTTTCAAAGGCAAAAAACAATGAATATTGTAAATGCACAAACAGTAATTTCTCCGCATTGCAAGGTGCAATTCTGAAATTTTTTGCTTTTTCCTGCTCCTTTTAGCATGATAAACAAGATTCAAAGAGAGTGAGATGCCAGCTCCTTTCATTCAGTCAGTAGCTTCAATCATTTATGGACGTTTTTCAATTGCAAAAATCATTGAATATTGTAAATGCACAAACAGTAATTTCTCCGCATTGCAAGGTGCAATTCTGAAATTTTTGACTTTTTCCTGCTCCTCTTAGCATGATAAAGAAGATTCAAAGAGAGTGAGATGCCAGCTCCTTTCATTCAGTCAGTAGCTTCAATCATTTCTGGTATATGAATAACATGATGTTTTTCAATCGCAAAAATCAATGAATATTGTAAATGCACAAACAGTAATTTCTCCGCATTGCAAGGTGCAATTCTGAAATTTTTTGCTTTTTCCTGCTCCTCTTAGCATGATAAAGAAGATTCAAAGAGAGTGAGATGCCAGCTCCTTTCATTCAGTCAGTAGCTTCAATCATTTCCGGACGTTTTTCAATGGCAAAAATCAATGAATATTGTAAATGCACAAACAGTAATTTCTCCGCATTGCAAGGTGTAATTCTGAAATTTTTTGCTTTTTCCTGCTCCTCTTAGCATGATAAAGAAGATTCAAAGAGAGTGAGATGCCAGCTCCTTTCCTTCAGTCAGTAGCTTCAATCATTTCTGGTATATGAATAACATGATGTTTTTCAATGGCAAAAATCAATGAATTTTGTAAATGCACAAACAGTAATTTCTCCGCATTGCAAGGCGCAATTCTGAAATTTTTTGCTTTTTCCTGCTCCTCTTAGCATGATAAAGAAGATTCAAAGAGAGTGAGATGCTAGCTCCTTTCATTCAGTCAGTAGCTTCAATCATTTCTGGACGTTTTTCAATGGCAAAAATCAATGAATATTGTAAATGCACAAACAGTAATTTCTCCGCATTGCAAGGTGCAATTCTGAAATTTTTTGCTTTTTCCTGCTCCTCTTAGCATGATAAACAAGATTCAAAGAGAGTGAGGTGCCAGCTCCTTTCATTCAGTCAGGAGCTTCAAACATTTCTGGTATATGAATAACATGTTTTTCAATGGCAAAAATCAATGAATATTGTAAATGCACAAACAGTAATTTCTCCGCATTGCAAGGTGCAATTCTGAAATTTTTTGCTTTTTCCTGCTCCTCTTAGCATGATAAAGAAGATTCAAAGAGAGTGAGATGCCAGCTCCTTTCATTCAGTCAGTAGCTTCAATCATTTCTGGACATTTTTCAATGGCAAAAATCAATGAATATTGTAAATGCACAAACAGTAATTTCTCCGCATTGCAAGGTGCAATGCTGAAATTTTTTGCTTTTTCCTGCTCCTCTTAGCATGATAAAGAAGATTCAAAGAGAGTGAGATGCCAGCTCCTTTCATTCAGTCAGTAGCTTCAATCATTTCTGGACGTTTTTCAATGGCAAAAATCAATGAATATTGTAAATGCACAAACTGTAATTTCTCCGCATTGCAAGGTGCAATTCTGAAATTTTTTGCTTTTTCCTGCTCCTCTTAGCATGATAAAGAAGATTCAAAGAGAGTGAGATGCCAGCTCCTTTCATTCAGTCAGTAGCTTCAATCATTTCTGGACGTTTTTCAATGGCAAAAATCAATGAATATTGTAAATGCACAAACAGTAATTTCTCCGCATTGCAAGGTGCAATTCTGAAATTTTTTGCTTTTTCCTGCTCCTCTTAGCATGATAAAGAAGATTCAAAGAGAGTGAGATGCCAGCTCCTTTCATTCAGTCAGTAGCTTCAATCATTTCTGGACGTTTTTCAATGGCAAAAATCAATGAATATTGTAAATGCACAAACAGTAATTTCTCCGCATTGCAAGGTGCAATTCTGAAATTTTTTGCTTTTTCCTGCTCCTCTTAGCATGATAAAGAAGATTCAAAGAGAGTGAGATGCCAGCTCCTTTCATTCAGTCAGTAGCTTCAATCATTTCTGGTATATGAATAACATGATGTTTTTCAATGGCAAAAATCAATGAATTTTGTAAATGCACAAACAGTAATTTCTCAGCATTGCAAGGTGCAATTCTGAAATTTTTTGCTTTTTCCTGCTCCTCTTAGCATGATAAAGAAGATTCAAAGAGAGTGAGATGCCAGCTCCTTTCATTGTCAGTAGCTTCAATCATTTCTGGACGTTTTTCAATGGCAAAAATCAATGAATATTGTAAATGCACAAACAGTAATTTCTCCGCATTGCAAGGTGCAATTCTGAAATTTTTTGCTTTTTCCTGCTCCTCTTAGCATTATGAAGAAGATTCAAAGAGAGTGAGATACCAGCTCCTTTCATTCAGTCAGTAGCTTCAAACATTTCTGGTATATGAATAACATGATGTTTTTCAATGGCAAAAATCAATGAATATTGTAAATGCACAAACAGTAATTTCTCCGCATTGCAAGGTGCAATTCTGAAATTTTTTGCTTTTTCCTGCTCCTCTTAGCATGATAAAGAAGATTCAAAGAGAGTGAGATGCCAGCTCCTTTAGTTCAGTCAGTAGCTTCAATCATTTCTGGACGTTTTTCAATGGCAAAAATCAGTGAATATTGTAAATGCACAAACAGTAATTTCTCCGCATTGCAAGGTGCAATTCTGAAATTTTTTACTTTTTCCTGCTCCTCTTAGCATGATAAAGAAGATTCAAAGAGAGTGAGATGCCAGCTCCTTTCATTCAGTCAGTAGCTTCAATCATTTCTGGTATATGAATAACATGATGTTTTTCAATCGCAAAAATCAATGAATATTGTAAATGCACAAACAGTAATTTCTCCGCATTGCAAGGTGCAATTCTGAAATTTTTTGCTTTTTCCTGCTCCTCTTAGCATGATAAAGAAGATTCAAAGAGAGTGAGATGCCAGCTCCTTTCATTCAGTCAGTAGCTTCAATCATTTCTGGACGTTTTTCAATGGCAAAAATCAATGAATATTGTAAATGCACAAACAGTAATTTCTCCGCATTGCAAGGTGCAATTCTGAAATTTTTTGCTTTTTCCTGCTCCTCTTAGCATGATAAAGAAGATTCAAAGAGAGTGAGATGCCAGCTCCTTTCCTTCAGTCAGTAGCTTCAATCATTTCTGGCATATGAATAACATGATGTTTTTCAATGGCAAAAATCAATGAATTTTGTAAATGCACAAACAGTAATTTCTCCGCATTGCAAGGCGCAATTCTGAAATTTTTTGCTTTTTCCTGCTCCTCTTAGCATGATAAAGAAGATTCAAAGAGAGTGAGATGCCAGCTCCTTTCATTCAGTCAGTAGCTTCAATCATTTCTGAACATTTTTCAATGGCAAAAATCAATGAATATTGTAAATGCACAAACAGTAATTTCTCCGCATTGCAAGGTGCAATTCTGAAATTTTTTGCTTTTTCCTGCTCCTCTTAGCATGATAAAGAAGATTCAAAGAGAGTGAGATGCCAGCTCCTTTCATTCAGTCAGTAGCTTCAATCATTTCTGGACGTTTTTCAATGGCAAAAATCAATGAATATTGTAAATGCACAAACAGTAATTTCTCCGCATTGCAAGGTGCAATTCTGAAATTTTTTGCTTTTTCCTGCTCCTCTTAGCATGATAAAGAAGATTCAAAGAGAGTGAGATGCCAGCTCCTTTCCTACAGTCAGTAGCTTCAATCATTTCTGGCATATGAATAACATGATGTTTTTCAATGGCAAAAATCAATGAATTTTGTAAATGCACAAACAGTAATTTCTCCGCATTGCAAGGCGCAATTCTGAAATTTTTTGCTTTTTCCTGCTCCTCTTAGCATGATAAAGAAGATTCAAAGAGAGTGAGATGCCAGCTCCTTTCATTCAGTCAGTAGCTTCAATCATTTCTGGACATTTTTCAATGGCAAAAATCAATGAATATTGTAAATGCACAAACAGTAATTTCTCCGCATTGCAAGGTGCAATTCTGAAATTTTTTGCTTTTTCCTGCTCCTCTTAGCATGATAAAGAAGATTCAAAGAGAGTGAGGTGCCAGCTCCTTTCATTCAGTCAGGAGCTTCAAACATTTCTGGTATATGAATAACATGTTTTTCAATGGCAAAAATCAATGAATATTGTAAATGCACAAACAGTAATTTCTCCGCATTGCAAGGTGCAATTCTGAAATTTTTTGCTTTTTCCTGCTCCTCTTAGCATGATAAAGAAGATTCAAAGAGAGTGAGATGCCAGCTCCTTTCATTCAGTCAGTAGCTTCAATCATTTCTGGACGTTTTTCAATGGCAAAAATCAATGAATATTGTAAATGCACAAACAGTAATTTCTCCGCATTGCAAGGTGCAATTCTGAAATTTTTTGCTTTTTCCTGCTCCTCTTAGCATGATAAAGAAGATTCAAAGAGAGTGAGATGCCAGCTCCTTTCATTCAGTCAGTAGCTTCAATCATTTCTGGACGTTTTTCAATGGCAAAAATCAATGAATATTGTAAATGCACAAACAGTAATTTCTCTGCATTGCAATGTGCAATTCTGAAATTTTTTGCTTTTTCCTGCTCCTCTTAGCATGATAAAGAAGATTCAAAGAGAGTGAGATGCCAGCTCCTTTCATTCAGTCAGTAGCTTCAAACATTTCTGGTATATGAATAACATGATGTTTTTCAATGGCAAAAATCAATGAATATTGTAAATGCACAAACAGTAATTTCTCCGCATTGCAAGGTGCAATTCTGAAATTTTTTGCTTTTTTCTGCTCCTCTTAGCATGATAAAGAAGATTCAAAGAGAGTGAGATGCCAGCTCCTTTCGTTCAGTCAGTAGCTTCAATCATTTCTGGATGTTTTTCAATGGCAAAAATCATTGAATATTATAAATGCACAAACAGTAATTTCTCCGCATTGCAAGGTGCAATTCTGAAATTTTTTACTTTTTCCTGCTCCTCTTAGCATGATAAAGAAGATTCAAAGAGAGTGAGATGCCAGCTCCTTTCATTCAGTCAGTAGCTTCAATCATTTCTGGTATATGAATAACATGATGTTTTTCAATGGCAAAAATCAATGAATATTGTAAATGCACAAACAGTAATTTCTCCGCATTGCAAGGTGCAATTCTGAAATTTTTTGCTTTTTCCTGCTCCTCTTAGCATGATAAAGAAGATTCAAAGAGAGTGAGATGCCAGCTCCTTTCATTCAGTCAGTAGCTTCAATCATTTCTGGACGTTTTTCAATGGCAAAAATCAATGAATATTGTAAATGCACAAACAGTAATTTCTCCGCATTGCAAGGTGCAATTCTGAAATTTTTTGCTTTTTCCTGCTCCTCTTAGCATGATAAAGAAGATTCAAAGAGAGTGAGATGCCAGCTCCTTTCATTCAGTCAGTAGCTTTAATCATTTCTGGACGTTTTTCAATGGCAAAAATCATTGAATATTGTAAATGCACAATCAGTAATTTCTCCGCATTGCAAGGTGCAATTCTGAAATTTTTTACTTTTTCCTGCTCCTCTTAGCATGATAAAGAAGATTCAAAGAGAGTGAGATGCCAGCTCCTTTCATTCAGTCAGTAGCTTCAATCATTTCTTGTATATGAATAACATGATGTTTTTCAATCGCAAAAATCAATGAATATTGTAAATGCACAAACAGTAATTTCTCCGCATTGCAAGGTGCAATTCTGAAATTTTTTGCTTTTTCCTGCTCCTCTTAGCATGATAAAGAAGATTCAAAGAGAGTGAGATGCCAGCTCCTTTCATTCAGTCAGTAGCTTCAATCATTTCTGGACGTTTTTCAATGGCAAAAATCAATGAATATTGTAAATGCACAAACAGTAATTTCTCCGCATTGCAAGGTGCAATTCTGAAATTTTTTGCTTTTTCCTGCTCCTCTTAGCATGATAAAGAAGATTCAAAGAGAGTGAGATGCCAGATCCTTTCCTTCAGTCAGTAGCTTCAATCATTTCTGGTATATGAATAACATGATGTTTTTCAATGGCAAAAATCAATGAATTTTGTAAATGCACAAACAGTAATTTCTCCGCATTGCAAGGCGCAATTCTGAAATTTTTTGCTTTTTCCTGCTCCTCTTAGCATGATAAAGAAGATTCAAAGAGAGTGAGATGCCAGCTCCTTTCATTCAGTCAGTAGCTTCAATCATTTCTGGACATTTTTCAATGGCAAAAATCAATGAATATTGTAAATGCACAAACAGTAATTTCTCCGCATTGCAAGGTGCAATTCTGAAATTTTTTGCTTTTTCCTGCTCCTCTTAGCATGATAAAGAAGATTCAAAGAGAGTGAGATGCCAGCTCCTTTCATTCAGTCAGTAGCTTCAATCATTTCTGGACGTTTTTCAATGGCAAAAATCAATGAATATTGTAAATGCACAAACAGTAATTTCTCCGCATTGCAAGGTGCAATTCTGAAATTTTTTGCTTTTTCCTGCTCCTCTTAGCATGATAAAGAAGATTCAAAGAGAGTGAGATGCCAGCTCCTTTCATTCAGTCAGTAGCTTCAATCATTTCTGGACGTTTTTCAATGGCAAAAATCAATGAATATTGTAAATGCACAAACAGTAATTTCTCCGCATTGCAATGTGCAATTCTGAAATTTTTTGCTTTTTCCTGCTCCTCTTAGCATGATAAAGAAGATTCAAAGAGAGTGAGATGCCAGCTCCTTTCATTCAGTCAGTAGCTTCAAACATTTCTGGTACATGAATAACATGATGTTTTTCAATGGCAAAAATCAATGAATATTGTAAATGCACAAACAGTAATTTCTCCGCATTGCAAGGTGCAATTCTGAAATTTTTTGCTTTTTCCTGCTCCTCTTAGCATGATAAAGAAGATTCAAAGAGAGTGAGATGCCAGCTCCTTTCGTTCAGTCAGTAGCTTCAATCATTTCTGGACGTTTTTCAATGGCAAAAATCATTGAATATTATAAATGCACAAACAGTAATTTCTCCGCATTGCAAGGTGCAATTCTGAAATTTTTTACTTTTTCCTGCTCCTCTTAGCATGATAAAGAAGATTCAAAGAGAGTGAGATGCCAGCTCCTTTCATTCAGTCAGTAGCTTCAATCATTTCTGGTATATGAATAACATGATGTTTTTCAATGGCAAAAATCAATGAATATTGTAAATGCACAAACAGTAATTTCTCCGCATTGCAAGGTGCAATTCTGAAATTTTTTGCTTTTTCCTGCTCCTCTTAGCATGATAAAGAAGATTCAAAGAGAGTGAGATGCCAGCTCCTTTCATTCAGTCAGTAGCTTCAATCATTTCTGGACGTTTTTCAATGGCAAAAATCAATGAATATTGTAAATGCACAAACAGTAATTTCTCCGCATTGCAAGGTGCAATTCTGAAATTTTTTGCTTTTTCCTGCTCCTCTTAGCATGATAAACAAGATTTAAAGAGAGTGAGATGCCAGCTCCTTTCATTCAGTCAGTAGCTTCAATCATTTCTGGACGTTTTTCAATGGCAAAAATCATTGAATATTGTAAATGCACAAACAGTAATTTCTCCGCATTGCAAGGTGCAATTCTGAAATTTTTTACTTTTTCCTGCTCCTCTTAGCATGATAAAGAAGATTCAAAGAGAGTGAGATGCCAGCTCCTTTCATTCAGTCAGTAGCTTCAATCATTTCTGGTATATGAATAACATGATGTTTTTCAATCGCAAAAATCAATGAATATTGTAAATGCACAAACAGTAATTTCTCCGCATTGCAAGGTGCAATTCTGAAATTTTTTGCTTTTTCCTGCTCCTCTTAGCATGATAAAGAAGATTCAAAGAGAGTGAGATGCCAGCTCCTTTCATTCAGTCAGTAGCTTCAATCATTTCTGGACGTTTTTCAATGGCAAAAATCAATGAATATTGTAAATGCACAAACAGTAATTTCTCCGCATTGCAAGGTGCAATTCTGAATTTTTTTGCTTTTTCCTGCTCCTCTAAGCATGATAAAGAAGATTCAAAGAGATTGAGATGCCAGATCCTTTCCTTCAGTCAGTAGCTTCAATCATTTCTGGTATATGAATAACATGATGTTTTTCAATGGCAAAAATCAATGAATTTTGTAAATGCACAAACAGTAATTTCTCCGCATTGCAAGGCGCAATTCTGAAATTTTTTGCTTTTTCCTGCTCCTCTTAGCATGATAAAGAAGATTCAAAGAGAGTGAGATGCCAGCTCCTTTCATTCAGTCAGTAGCTTCAATCATTTCTGGACATTTTTCAATGGCAAAAATCAATGAATATTGTAAATGCACAAACAGTAATTTCTCCGCATTGCAAGGTGCAATTCTGAAATTTTTTGCTTTTTCCTGCTCCTCTTAGCATGATAAAGAAGATTCAAAGAGAGTGAGATGCCAGCTCCTTTCATTCAGTCAGTAGCTTCAATCATTTCTGGACGTTTTTCAATGGCAAAAATCAATGAATATTGTAAATGCACAAACAGTAATTTCTCCGCATTGCAAGGTGCAATTCTGAAATTTTTTGCTTTTTCCTGCTCCTCTTAGCATGATAAAGAAGATTCAAAGAGAGTGAGATGCCAGCTCCTTTCATTCAGTCAGTACCTTCAATCATTTCTGGACGTTTTTCAATGGCAAAAATCAATGAATATTGTAAATGCACAAACAGTAATTTCTCCGCATTGCAAGGTGCAATTCTGAAATTTTTTGCTTTTTCCTGCTCCTCTTAGCATGATAAAGAAGATTCAAAGAGAGTGAGATGCCAGCTCCTTTCATTCAGTCAGTAGCTTCAATCATTTCTGGACGTTTTTCAATGGCAAAAATCAATGAATATTGTAAATGCACAAACTGTAATTTCTCCGCATTGCAAGGTGCAATTCTGAAATTTTTTGCTTTTTCCTGCTCCTCTTAGCATGATAAAGAAGATTCAAAGAGAGTGAGATGCCAGCTCCTTTCATTCAGTCAGTAGCTTCAATCATTTCTGGTATATGAATAACATGATGTTTTTCAATAGCAAAAATCAATGAATATTGTAAATGCACAAACAGTAATTTCTCCGCATTGCAAGGTGCAATTCTGAAATTTTTTGCTTTTTCCTGCTCCTCTTAGCATGATAAAGAAGATTCAAAGAGAGTGAGATGCCAGCTCCTTTCATTCAGTCAGTAGCTTCAATCATTTCTGGACGTTTTTCAATGGCAAAAATCAATGAATATTGTAAATGCACAAACAGTAATTTCTCCGCATTGCAAGGTGCAATTCTGAAATGTTTTACTTTTTCCTGCTCCTCTTAGCATGATAAAGAAGATTCAAAGAGAGTGAGATGCCAGCTCCTTTCATTCAGTCAGTAGCTTCAATCATTTCTGGTATATGAATAACATGATGTTTTTCAATCGCAAAAATCAATGAATATTGTAAATGCACAAACAGTAATTTCTCCGCATTGCAAGGTGCAATTCTGAAATTTTTTGCTTTTTCCTGCTCCTCTTAGCATGATAAAGAAGATTCAAAGAGAGTGAGATGCCAGCTCCTTTCATTCAGTCAGTAGCTTCAATCATTTCTGGACGTTTTTCAATGGCAAAAATCAATGAATATTGTAAATGCACAAACAGTAATTTCTCCGCATTGCAAGGTGCAATTCTGAAATTCTTTGCTTTTTCCTGCTCCTCTAAGCATGATAAAGAAGATTCAAAGAGAGTGAGATGCCAGATCCTTTCCTTCAGTCAGTAGGTTCAATCATTTCTGGTATATGAATAACATGATGTTTTTCAATGGCAAAAATCAATGAATTTTGTAAATGCACAAACATTAATTTCTCCGCATTGCAAGGCGCAATTCTGAAATTTTTTACTTTTTCCTGCTCCTCTTAGCATGATAAAGAAGATTCAAAGAGAGTGAGATGCCAGCTCCTTTCATTCAGTCAGTAGCTTCAATCATTTCTGGTATATGAATAACATGATGTTTTTCAATGGCAAAAATCAATGAATATTGTAAATGCACAAACAGTAATTTCTCCGCATTGCAAGGTGCAATTCTGAAATTTTTTGCTTTTTCCTGCTCCTCTTAGCATGATAAAGAAGATTCAAAGAGAGTGAGATGCCAGCTCCTTTCATTCAGTCAGTAGCTTCAATCATTTCTGGACGTTTTTCAATGGCAAAAATCAATGAATATTGTAAATGCACAAACAGTAATTTCTCCGCAATGCAAGGTGCAATTCTGAAATTTTTTGCTTTTTCCTGCTCCTCTTAGCATGATAAAGAAGATTCAAAGAGAGTGAGATGCCAGCTCCTTTCATTCAGTCAGTAGCTTTAATCATTTCTGGACGTTTTTCAATGGCAAAAATCATTGAATATTGTAAATGCACAATCAGTAATTTCTCCGCATTGCAAGGTGCAATTCTGAAATTTTTTACTTTTTCCTGCTCCTCTTAGCATGATAAAGAAGATTCAAAGAGAGTGAGATGCCAGCTCCTTTCATTCAGTCAGTAGCTTCAATCATTTCTGGTATATGAATAACATGATGTTTTTCAATCGCAAAAATCAATGAATATTGTAAATGCACAAACAGTAATTTCTCCGCATTGCAAGGCGCAATTCTGAAATTTTTTGCTTTTTCCTGCTCCTCTTAGCATGATAAAGAAGATTCAAAGAGAGTGAGATGCCAGCTCCTTTCATTCAGTCAGTAGCTTCAATCATTTCTGGACATTTTTCAATGGCAAAAATCAATGAATATTGTAAATGCACAAACAGTCATTTCTCCGCATTGCAAGGTGCAATTCTGAAATTTTTTGCTTTTTCCTGCTCCTCTTAGCATGATAAAGAAGATTCAAAGAGAGTGAGATGCCAGCTCCTTTCATTCAGTCAGTAGCTTCAATCATTTCTGGTATATGAATAACATGATGTTTTTCAATAGCAAAAATCAATGAATATTGTAAATGCACAAACAGTAATTTCTCCGCATTGCAAGGTGCAATTCTGAAATTTTTTGCTTTTTCCTGCTCCTCTTAGCATGATAAAGAAGATTCAAAGAGAGTGAGATGCCAGCTCCTTTCATTCAGTCAGTAGCTTCAATCATTTCTGGACGTTTTTCAATGGCAAAAATCAATGAATATTGTAAATGCACAAACAGTAATTTCTCCGCATTGCAAGGTGCAATTCTGAAATGTTTTACTTTTTCCTGCTCCTCTTAGCATGATAAAGAAGATTCAAAGAGAGTGAGATGCCAGCTCCTTTCATTCAGTCAGTAGCTTCAATCATTTCTGGTATATGAATAACATGATGTTTTTCAATCGCAAAAATCAATGAATATTGTAAATGCACAAACAGTAATTTCTCCGCATTGCAAGGTGCAATTCTGAAATTTTTTGCTTTTTCCTGCTCCTCTTAGCATGATAAAGAAGATTCAAAGAGAGTGAGATGCCAGCTCCTTTCATTCAGTCAGTAGCTTCAATCATTTCTGGACGTTTTTCAATGGCAAAAATCAATGAATATTGTAAATGCACAAACAGTAATTTCTCCGCATTGCAAGGTGCAATTCTGAAATTCTTTGCTTTTTCCTGCTCCTCTAAGCATGATAAAGAAGATTCAAAGAGAGTGAGATGCCAGATCCTTTCCTTCAGTCAGTAGGTTCAATCATTTCTGGTATATGAATAACATGATGTTTTTCAATGGCAAAAATCAATGAATTTTGTAAATGCACAAACATTAATTTCTCCGCATTGCAAGGCGCAATTCTGAAATTTTTTACTTTTTCCTGCTCCTCTTAGCATGATAAAGAAGATTCAAAGAGAGTGAGATGCCAGCTCCTTTCATTCAGTCAGTAGCTTCAATCATTTCTGGTATATGAATAACATGATGTTTTTCAATGGCAAAAATCAATGAATATTGTAAATGCACAAACAGTAATTTCTCCGCATTGCAAGGTGCAATTCTGAAATTTTTTGCTTTTTCCTGCTCCTCTTAGCATGATAAAGAAGATTCAAAGAGAGTGAGATGCCAGCTCCTTTCATTCAGTCAGTAGCTTCAATCATTTCTGGACGTTTTTCAATGGCAAAAATCAATGAATATTGTAAATGCACAAACAGTAATTTCTCCGCAATGCAAGGTGCAATTCTGAAATTTTTTGCTTTTTCCTGCTCCTCTTAGCATGATAAAGAAGATTCAAAGAGAGTGAGATGCCAGCTCCTTTCATTCAGTCAGTAGCTTTAATCATTTCTGGACGTTTTTCAATGGCAAAAATCATTGAATATTGTAAATGCACAATCAGTAATTTCTCCGCATTGCAAGGTGCAATTCTGAAATTTTTTACTTTTTCCTGCTCCTCTTAGCATGATAAAGAAGATTCAAAGAGAGTGAGATGCCAGCTCCTTTCATTCAGTCAGTAGCTTCAATCATTTCTGGTATATGAATAACATGATGTTTTTCAATCGCAAAAATCAATGAATATTGTAAATGCACAAACAGTAATTTCTCCGCATTGCAAGGCGCAATTCTGAAATTTTTTGCTTTTTCCTGCTCCTCTTAGCATGATAAAGAAGATTCAAAGAGAGTGAGATGCCAGCTCCTTTCATTCAGTCAGTAGCTTCAATCATTTCTGGACATTTTTCAATGGCAAAAATCAATGAATATTGTAAATGCACAAACAGTCATTTCTCCGCATTGCAAGGTGCAATTCTGAAATTTTTTGCTTTTTCCTGCTCCTCTTAGCATGATAAAGAAGATTCAAAGAGAGTGAGATGCCAGCTCCTTTCATTCAGTCAGTAGCTTCAATCATTTCTGGACGTTTTTCAATGGCAAAAATCAATGAATATTGTAAATGCACAAACAGTAATTTCTCCGCATTGCAAGGTGCAATTCTGAAATTTTTTGCTTTTTCCTGCTCCTCTTAGCATGATAAAGAAGATTCAAAGAGAGTGAGATGCCAGCTCCTTTCATTCAGTCAGTAGCTTCAATCATTTCTGGACGTTTTTCAATGGCAAAAATCAATGAATATTGTAAATGCACAAACAGTAATTTCTCGGCATTGCAAGGTGCAATTCTGAAATTTTTTGCTTTTTCCTGCTCCTCTTAGCATGATAAAGAAGATTCAAAGAGAGTGAGATGCCAGATCCTTTCCTTCAGTCAGTAGCTTCAATCATTTCTGGTATATGAATAACATGATGTTTTTCAATGGCAAAAATCAATGAATTTTGTAAATGCACAAACAGTAATTTCTCCGCATTGCAAGGCGCAATTCTGAAATTTTTTGCTTTTTCCTGCTCCTCTTAGCATGATAAAGAAGATTCAAAGAGAGTGAGATGCCAGCTCCTTTCATTCAGTCAGTAGCTTCAATCATTTCTGGACATTTTTCAATGGCAAAAATCAATGAATATTGTAGATGCACAAACAGTAATTTCTCCGCATTGCAAGGTGCAATTCTGAAATTTTTTGCTTTTTCCTGCTCCTCTTAGCATGATAAAGAAGATTCAAAGAGAGTGAGATGCCAGCTCCTTTCATTCAGTCAGTAGCTTCAATCATTTCTGGACGTTTTTCAATGGCAAAAATCAATGAATATTGTAAATGCACAAACAGTAATTTCTCCGCATTGCAAGGTGCAATTCTGAAATTTTTTGCTTTTTCCTGCTCCTCTTAGCATGATAAAGAAGATTCAAAGAGAGTGAGATGCCAGCTCCTTTCATTCAGTCAGTAGCTTCAATCATTTCTGGACGTTTTTCAATGGCAAAAATCAATGAATATTGTAAATGCACAAACAGTAATTTCTCCGCATTGCAATGTGCAATTCTGAAATTTTTTGCTTTTTCCTGCTCCTCTTAGCATGATAAAGAAGATTCAAAGAGAGTGAGATGCCAGCTCCTTTCATTCAGTCAGTAGCTTCAAACATTTCTGGTACATGAATAACATGATGTTTTTCAATGGCAGAAATCAATGAATATTGTAAATGCACAAACAGTAATTTCTCCGCATTGCAAGGTGCAATTCTGAAATTTTTTGCTTTTTCCTGCTCCTCTTAGCATGATAAAGAAGATTCAAAGAGAGTGAGATGCCAGCTCCTTTCGTTCAGTCAGTAGCTTCAATCATTTCTGGACGTTTTTCAATGGCAAAAATCATTGAATATTATAAATGCACAAACAGTAATTTCTCCGCATTGCAAGGTGCAATTCTGAAATTTTTTACTTGTTCCTGCTCCTCTTAGCATGATAAAGAAGATTCAAAGAGAGTGAGATGCCAGCTCCTTTCATTCAGTCAGTAGCTTCAATCATTTCTGGTATATGAATAACATGATGTTTTTCAATGGCAAAAATCAATGAATATTGTAAATGCACAAACAGTAATTTCTCCGCATTGCAAGGTGCAATTCTGAAATTTTTTGCTTTTTCCTGCTCCTCTTAGCATGATAAAGAAGATTCAAAGAGAGTGAGATGCCAGCTCCTTTCATTCAGTCAGTAGCTTCAATCATTTCTGGACGTTTTTCAATGGCAAAAATCAATGAATATTGTAAATGCACAAACAGTAATTTCTCCGCATTGCAAGGTGCAATTCTGAAATTTTTTGCTTTTTCCTGCTCCTCTTAGCATGATAAACAAGATTCAAAGAGAGTGAGATGCCAGCTCCTTTCATTCAGTGAGTAGCTTCAATCATTTCTGGACGTTTTTCAATGGCAAAAATCATTGAATATTGTAAATGCACAAACAGTAATTTCTCCGCATTGCAAGGTGCAATTCTGAAATTTTTTACTTTTTCCTGCTCCTCTTAGCATGATAAAGAAGATTCAAAGAGAGTGAGATGCCAGCTCCTTTCATTCAGTCAGTAGCTTCAATCATTTCTGGTATATGAATAACATGATGTTTTTCAATCGCAAAAATCAATGAATATTGTAAATGCACAAACAGTAATTTCTCCGCATTGCAAGGTGCAATTCTGAAATTTTTTGCTTTTTCCTGCTCCTCTTAGCATGATAAAGAAGATTCAAAGAGAGTGAGATGCCAGCTCCTTTCATTCAGTCAGTAGCTTCAATAATTTCTGGACGTTTTTCAATGGCAAAAATCAATGAATATTGTAAATGCACAAACAGTAATTTCTCCGCATTGCAAGGTGCAATTCTGAAATTTTTTGCTTTTTCCTGCTCCTCTAAGCATGATAAAGAAGATTCAAAGAGAGTGAGATGCCAGATCCTTTCCTTCAGTCAGTAGCTTCAATCATTTCTGGTATATGAATAACATGATGTTTTTCAATGGCAAAAATCAATGAATTTTGTAAATGCACAAACAGTAATTTCTCCGCATTGCAAGGCGCAATTCTGAAATTTTTTGCTTTTTCCTGCTCCTCTTAGCATGATAAAGAAGATTCAAAGAGAGTGAGATGCCAGCTCCTTTCATTCAGTCAGTAGCTTCAATCATTTCTGGACATTTTTCAATGGCAAAAATCAATGAATATTGTAAATGCACAAACAGTAATTTCTCCGCATTGCAAGGTGCAATTCTGAAATTTTTTGCTTTTTCCTGCTCCTCTTAGCATGATAAAGAAGATTCAAAGAGAGTGAGATGCCAGCTCCTTTCATTCAGTCAGTAGCTTCAATCATTTCTGGACGTTTTTCAATGGCAAAAATCAATGAATATTGTAAATGCACAAACAGTAATTTCTCCGCATTGCAAGGTGCAATTCTGAAATTTTTTGCTTTTTCCTGCTCCTCTTAGCATGATAAAGAAGATTCAAAGAGAGTGAGATGCCAGCTCCTTTCATTCAGTCAGTACCTTCAATTATTTCTGGACCTTTTTCAATGGCAAAAATCAATGAATATTGTAAATGCACAAACAGTAATTTCTCCGCATTGCAAGGTGCAATTCTGAAATTTTTTGCTTTTTCCTGCTCCTCTTAGCATGATAAAGAAGATTCAAAGAGAGTGAGATGCCAGCTCCTTTCATTCAGTCAGTAGCTTCAATCATTTCTGGACGTTTTTCAATGGCAAAAATCAATGAATATTGTAAATGCACAAACTGTAATTTCTCCGCATTGCAAGGTGCAATTCTGAAATTTTTTGCTTTTTCCTGCTCCTCTTAGCATGATAAAGAAGATTCAAAGAGAGTGAGATGCCAGCTCCTTTCATTCAGTCAGTAGCTTCAATCATTTCTGGTATATGAATAACATGATGTTTTTCAATAGCAAAAATCAATGAATATTGTAAATGCACAAACAGTAATTTCTCCGCATTGCAAGGTGCAATTCTGAAATTTTTTGCTTTTTCCTGCTCCTCTTAGCATGATAAAGAAGATTCAAAGAGAGTGAGATGCCAGCTCCTTTCATTCAGTCAGTAGCTTCAATCATTTCTGGACGTTTTTCAATGGCAAAAATCAATGAATATTGTAAATGCACAAACAGTAATTTCTCCGCATTGCAAGGTGCAATTCTGAAATTTTTTACTTTTTCCTGCTCCTCTTAGCATGATAAAGAAGATTCAAAGAGAGTGAGATGCCAGCTCCTTTCATTCAGTCAGTAGCTTCAATCATTTCTGGTATATGAATAATGATGTTTTTCAATCGCAAAAATCAATGAATATTGTAAATGCACAAACAGTAATTTCTCCGCATTGCAAGGTGCAATTCTGAAATTTTTTGCTTTTTCCTGCTCCTCTTAGCATGATAAAGAAGATTCAAAGAGAGTGAGATGCCAGCTCCTTTCATTCAGTCAGTAGCTTCAATCATTTCTGGACGTTTTTCAATGGCAAAAATCAATGAATATTGTAAATGCACAAACAGTAATTTCTCCGCATTGCAAGGTGCAATTCTGAAATTTTTTGCTTTTTCCTGCTCCTCTAAGCATGATAAAGAAGATTCAAAGAGAGTGAGATGCCATATCCTTTCCTTCAGTCAGTAGCTTCAATCATTTCTGGTATATGAATAACATGATGTTTTTCAATGGCAAAAATCAATGAATTTTGTAAATGCACAAACAGCAATTTCTCCGCATTGCAAGGCGCAATTCTGAAATTTTTTGCTTTTTCCTGCTCCTCTTAGCATGATAAAGAAGATTCAAAGAGAGTGAGATGCCAGCTCCTTTCATTCAGTCAGTAGCTTCAATCATTTCTGGACATTTTTCAATGGCAAAAATCAATGAATATTGTAAATGCACAAACAGTAATTTCTCCGCATTGCAAGGTGCAATTCTGAAATTTTTTGCTTTTTCCTGCTCCTCTTAGCATGATAAAGAAGATTCAAAGAGAGTGAGATGCCAGCTCCTTTCATTCAGTCAGTAGCTTCAATCATTTCTGGACGTTTTTCAATGGCAAAAATCAATGAATATTGTAAATGCACAAACAGTAATTTCTCCGCATTGCAAGGTGCAATTCTGAAATTTTTTGCTTTTTCCTGCTCCTCTTAGCATGATAAAGAAGATTCAAAGAGAGCGAGATGCCAGCTCCTTTCATTCAGTCAGTACCTTCAATCATTTCTGGACGTTTTTCAATGGCAAAAATCAATGAATATTGTAAATGCACAAACAGTAATTTCTCCGCATTGCAAGGTGCAATTCTGAAATTTTTTGCTTTTTCCTGCTCCTCTTAGCATGATAAAGAAGATTCAAAGAGAGTGAGATGCCAGCTCCTTTCATTCAGTCAGTAGCTTCAATCATTTCTGGACGTTTTTCAATGGCAAAAATCAATGAATATTGTAAATGCACAAACTGTAATTTCTCCGCATTGCAAGGTGCAATTCTGAAATTTTTTGCTTTTTCCTGCTCCTCTTAGCATGATAAAGAAGATTCAAAGAGAGTGAGATGCCAGCTCCTTTCATTCAGTCAGTAGCTTCAATCATTTCTGGACGTTTTTCAATGGCAAAAATCAATGAATATTGTAAATGCACAAACAGTAATTTCTCCGCATTGCAAGGTGCAATTCTGAAATTTTTTGCTTTTTCCTGCTCCTCTTAGCATGGTAAACAAGATTCAAAGAGAGTGAGATGCCAGCTCCTTTCATTCAGTCAGTAGCTTCAATCATTTCTGGACGTTTTTCAATGGCAAAAATCATTGAATATTGTAAATGCACAAACAGTAATTTCTCCGCATTGCAAGGTGCAATTCTGAAATTTTTTACTTTTTCCTGCTCCTCTTAGCATGATAAAGAAGATTCAAAGAGAGTGAGATGCCAGCTCCTTTCATTCAGTCAGTAGCTTCAATCATTTCTGGTATATGAATAACATGATGTTTTTCAATGGCAAAAATCAATGAATTTTGTAAATGCACAAACAGTAATTTCTCCGCATTGCAAGGCGCAATTCTGAAATTTTTTGCTTTTTCCTGCTCCTCTTAGCATGATAAAGAAGATTCAAAGAGAGTGAGATGCCAGCTCCTTTCATTCAGTCAGTAGCTTCAATCATTTCTGGACGTTTTTCAATGGCAAAAATCAATGAATATTGTAAATGCACAAACAGTAATTTCTCCGCATTGCAAGGTGCAATTCTGAAATTTTTTGCTTTTTCCTGCTCCTCTTAGCATGATAAAGAAGATTCAAAGAGAGTGAGATGCCAGATCCTTTCCTTCAGTCAGTAGCTTCAATCATTTCTGGTATATGAATAACATGATGTTTTTCAATGGCAAAAATCAATGAATTTTGTAAATGCACAAACAGTAATTTCTCCGCATTGCAAGGCGCAATTCTGAAATTTTTTGCTTTTTCCTGCTCCTCTTAGCATGATAAAGAAGATTCAAAGAGAGTGAGATGCCAGCTCCTTTCATTCAGTCAGTAGCTTCAATCATTTCTGGACATTTTTCAATGGCAAAAATCAATGAATATTGTAAATGCACAAACAGTAATTTCTCCGCATTGCAAGGTGCAATTCTGAAATTTTTTGCTTTTTCCTGCTCCTCTTAGCATGATAAAGAAGATTCAAAGAGAGTGAGATGCCAGCTCCTTTCATTCAGTCAGTAGCTTCAATCATTTCTGGACGTTTTTCAATGGCAAAAATCAATGAATATTGTAAATGCACAAACAGTAATTTCTCCGCATTGCAAGGTGCAATTCTGAAATTTTTTGCTTTTTCCTGCTCCTCTTAGCATGATAAAGAAGATTCAAAGAGAGTGAGATGCCAGCTCCTTTCATTCAGTCATTAGCTTCAATCATTTCTGGACGTTTTTCAATGGCAAAAATCAATGAATATTGTAAATGCACAAACAGTAATTTCTCCGCATTGCAAGGTGCAATTCTGAAATTTTTTGCTTTTTCCTGCTCCTCTTAGCATGATAAAGAAGATTCAAAGAGAGTGAGATGCCAGATCCTTTCCTTCAGTCAGTAGCTTCAATCATTTCTGGTATATGAATAACATGATGTTTTTCAATGGCAAAAATCAATGAATTTTGTAAATGCACAAACAGTAATTTCTCCGCATTGCAAGGCGCAATTCTGAAATTTTTTGCTTTTTCCTGCTCCTCTTAGCATGATAAAGAAGATTCAAAGAGAGTGAGATGCCAGCTCCTTTCATTCAGTCAGTAGCTTCAATCATTTCTGGACATTTTTCAATGGCAAAAATCAATGAATATTGTAAATGCACAAACAGTAATTTCTCCGCATTGCAAGGTGCAATTCTGAAATTTTTTGCTTTTTCCTGCTCCTCTTAGCATGATAAAGAAGATTCAAAGAGAGTGAGATGCCAGCTCCTTTCATTCAGTCAGTAGCTTCAATCATTTCTGGACGTTTTTCAATGGCAAAAATCAATGAATATTGTAAATGCACAAACAGTAATTTCTCCGCATTGCAAGGTGCAATTCTGAAATTTTTTGCTTTTTCCTGCTCCTCTTAGCATGATAAAGAAGATTCAAAGAGAGTGAGATGCCAGCTCCTTTCATTCAGTCAGTAGCTTCAATCATTTCTGGACGTTTTTCAATGGCAAAAATCAATGAATATTGTAAATGCACAAACAGTAATTTCTCCGCATTGCAATGTGCAATTCTGAAATTTTTTGCTTTTTCCTGCTCCTCTTAGCATGATAAAGAAGATTCAAAGAGAGTGAGATGCCAGCTCCTTTCATTCAGTCAGTAGCTTCAATCATTTCTGGACATTTTTCAATGGCAAAAATCAATGAATATTGTAAATGCACAAACAGTAATTTCTCCGCATTGCAAGGTGCAATTCTGAAATTTTTTGCTTTTTCCTGCTCCTCTTAGCATGATAAAGAAGATTCAAAGAGAGTGAGATGCCAGCTCCTTTCATTCAGTCAGTAGCTTCAATCATTTCTGGACGTTTTTCAATGACAAAAATCAATGAATATTGTAAATGCACAAACAGTAATTTCTCTGCATTGCAAGGTGCAATTCTGAAATTTTTTGCTTTTTCCTGCTCCTCTTAGCATGATAAAGAAGATTCAAAGAGAGTGAGTTGCCAGATCCTTTCCTTCAGTCAGTAGCTTCAATCATTTCTGGTATATGAATAACATGATGTTTTTCAATGGCAAAAATCAATGAATTTTGTAAATGCACAAACAGTAATTTCTCCGCATTGCAAGGCGCAATTCTGAAATTTTTTGCTTTTTCCTGCTCCTCTTAGCATGATAAAGAAGATTCAAAGAGAGTGAGATGCCAGCTCCTTTCATTCAGTCAGTAGCTTCAATCATTTCTGGACATTTTTCAATGGCAAAAATCAATGAATATTGTAAATGCACAAACAGTAATTTCTCCGCATTGCAAGGTGCAATTCTGAAATTTTTTGCTTTTTCCTGCTCCTCTTAGCATGATAAAGAAGATTCAAAGAGAGTGAGATGCCAGCTCCTTTCATTCAGTCAGTAGCTTCAATCATTTCTGGACGTTTTTCAATGGCAAAAATCAATGAATATTGTAAATGCACAAACAGTAATTTCTCCGCATTGCAAGGTGCAATTCTGAAATTTTTTGCTTTTTCCTGCTCCTCTTAGCATGATAAAGAAGATTCAAAGAGAGTGAGATGCCAGCTCCTTTCATTCAGTCAGTAGCTTCAATCATTTCTGGACGTTTTTCAATGGCAAAAATCAATGAATATTGTAAATGCACAAACAGTAATTTCTCCGCATTGCAAGGTGCAATTCTGAATTTTTTTGCTTTTTCCTGCTCCTCTTAGCATGATAAAGAAGATTCAAAGAGAGTGAGATGCCAGATCCTTTCCTTCAGTCAGTAGCTTCAATCATTTCTGGTATATGAATAACATGATGTTTTTCAATGGCAAAAATCAATGAATTTTGTAAATGCACAAACAGTAATTTCTCCGCATTGCAAGGCGCAATTCTGAAATTTTTTGCTTTTTCCTGCTCCTCTTAGCATGATAAAGAAGATTCAAAGAGAGTGAGATGCCAGCTCCTTTCATTCAGTCAGTAGCTTCAATCATTTCTGGACATTTTTCAATGGCAAAAATCAATGAATATTGTAAATGCACAAACAGTAATTTCTCCGCATTGCAAGGTGCAATTCTGAAATTTTTTGCTTTTTCCTGCTCCTCTTAGCATGATAAAGAAGATTCAAAGAGAGTGAGATGCCAGCTCCTTTCATTCAGTCAGTAGCTTCAATCATTTCTGGACGTTTTTCAATGGCAAAAATCAATGAATATTGTAAATGCACAAACAGTAATTTCTCCGCATTGCAAGGTGCAATTCTGAAATTTTTTGCTTTTTCCTGCTCCTCCTTGCATGTTAAAGAAGATTCAAAGAGAGTGAGATGCCAGCTCCTTTCATTCAGTCAGTAGCTTCAATCATTTCTGGACGTTTTTCAATGGCAAAAATCAATGAATATTGTAAATGCACAAACAGTAATTTCTCCGCATTGCAATGTGCAATTCTGAAATTTTTTGCTTTTTCCTGCTCCTCTTAGCATGATAAAGAAGATTCAAAGAGAGTGAGATGCCAGCTCCTTTCATTCAGTCAGTAGCTTCAAACATTTCTGGTACATGAATAACATGATGTTTTTCAATGGCAAAAATCAATGAATATTGTAAATGCACAAACAGTAATTTCTCCGCATTGCAAGGTGCAATTCTGAAATTTTTTGCTTTTTCCTGCTCCTCTTAGCATGATAAAGAAGATTCAAAGAGAGTGAGATGCCAGCTCCTTTCGTTCAGTCAGTAGCTTCAATCATTTCTGGACGTTTTTCAATGGCAAAAATCATTGAATATTATAAATGCACAAACAGTAATTTCTCCGCATTGCAAGGTGCAATTCTGAAATTTTTTACTTTTTCCTGCTCCTCTTAGCATGATAAAGAAGATTCAAAGAGAGTGAGATGCCAGCTCCTTTCATTCAGTCAGTAGCTTCAATCATTTCTGGTATATGAATAACATGATGTTTTTCAATGGCAAAAATCAATGAATATTGTAAATGCACAAACAGTAATTTCTCCGCATTGCAAGGTGCAATTCTGAAATTTTTTGCTTTTTCCTGCTCCTCTTAGCATGATAAAGAAGATTCAAAGAGAGTGAGATGCCAGCTCCTTTCATTCAGTCAGTAGCTTCAATCATTTCTGGACGTTTTTCAATGGCAAAAATCAATGAATATTGTAAATGCACAAACAGTAATTTCTCCGCATTGCAAGGTGCAATTCTGAAATTTTTTGCTTTTTCCTGCTCCTCTTAGCATGATAAACAAGATTCAAAGAGAGTGAGATGCCAGCTCATTTCATTCAGTCAGTAGCTTCAATCATTTCTGGACGTTTTTCAATGGCAAAAATCATTGAATATTGTAAATGCACAAACAGTAATTTCTCCGCATTGCAAGGTGCAATTCTGAAATTTTTTACTTTTTCCTGCTCCTCTTAGCATGATAAAGAAGATTCAAAGAGAGTGAGATGCCAGCTCCTTTCATTCAGTCAGTAGCTTCAATCATTTCTGGTATATGAATAACATGATGTTTTTCAATCGCAAAAATCAATGAATATTGTAAATGCACAAACAGTAATTTCTCCGCATTGCAAGGTGCAATTCTGAAATTTTTTGCTTTTTCCTGCTCCTCTTAGCATGATAAAGAAGATTCAAAGAGAGTGAGATGCCAGCTCCTTTCATTCAGTCAGTAGCTTCAATCATTTCTGGACGTTTTTCAATGGCAAAAATCAATGAATATTGTAAATGCACAAACAGTAATTTCTCCGCATTGCAAGGTGCAATTCTGAAATTTTTTGCTTTTTCCTGCTCCTCTAAGCATGATAAAGAAGATTCAAAGAGAGTGAGATGCCAGATCCTTTCCTTCAGTCAGTAGCTTCAATCATTTCTGGTATATGAATAACATGATGTTTTTCAATGGCAAAAATCAATGAATTTTGTAAATGCACAAACAGTAATTTCTCCGCATTGCAAGGCGCAATTCTGAAATTTTTTGCTTTTTCCTGCTCCTCTTAGCATGATAAAGAAGATTCAAAGAGAGTGAGATGCCAGCTCCTTTCATTCAGTCAGTAGCTTCAATCATTTCTGGACATTTTTCAATGGCAAAAATCAATGAATATTGTAAATGCACAAACAGTAATTTCTCCGCATTGCAAGGTGCAATTCCGAAATTTTTTGCTTTTTCCTGCTCCTCTTAGCATGATAAAGAAGATTCAGAGAGTGAGATGCCAGCTCCTTTCATTCAGTCAGTAGCTTCAATCATTTCTGGACGTTTTTCAATGGCAAAAATCAATGAATATTGTAAATGCACAAACAGTAATTTCTCCGCATTGCAAGGTGCAATTCTGAAATTTTTTGCTTTTTCCTGCTCCTCTTAGCATGATAAAGAAGATTCAAAGAGAGTGAGATGCCAGCTCCTTTCATTCAGTCAGTACCTTCAATCATTTCTGGACGTTTTTCAATGGCAAAAATCAATGAATATTGTAAATGCACAAACAGTAATTTCTCCGCATTGCAAGGTGCAATTCTGAAATTTTTTGCTTTTTCCTGCTCCTCTTAGCATGATAAAGAAGATTCAAAGAGAGTGAGATGCCAGCTCCTTTCATTCAGTCAGTAGCTTCAATCATTTCTGGACGTTTTTCAATGGCAAAAATCAATGAATATTGTAAATGCACAAACAGTAATTTCTCCGCATTGCAAGGTGCAATTCTGAAATTTTTTGCTTTTTCCTGCTCCTCTTAGCATGATAAAGAAGATTCAAAGAGAGTGAGATGCCAGCTCCTTTCATTCAGTCAGTAGCTTCAATCATTTCTGGTATATGAATAACATGATGTTTTTCAATAGCAAAAATCAATGAATATTGTAAATGCACAAACAGTAATTTCTCCGCATTGCAAGGTGCAATTCTGAAATTTTTTGCTTTTTCCTGCTCCTCTTAGCATGATAAAGAAGATTCAAAGAGAGTGAGATGCCAGCTCCTTTCATTCAGTCAGTAGCTTCAATCATTTCTGGGCGTTTTTCAATGGCAAAAATCAATGAATATTGTAAATGCACAAACAGTAATTTCTCCGCATTGCAAGGTGCAATTCTGAAATTTTTTGCTTTTTCCTGCTCCTCTAAGCATGATAAAGAAGATTCAAAGAGAGTGAGATGCCAGATCCTTTCCTTCAGTCAGTAGCTTCAATCATTTCTGGTATATGAATAACATGATGTCTTTCAATGGCAAAAATCAATGAATTTTGTAAATGCACAAACAGTAATTTCTCCGCATTGCAAGGCGCAATTCTGAAATTTTTTGCTTTTTCCTGCTCCTCTTAGCATGATAAAGAAGATTCAAAGAGAGTGAGATGCCAGCTCCTTTCATTCAGTCAGTAGCTTCAATCATTTCTGGACGTTTTTCAATGGCAAAAATCAATGAATATTGTAAATGCACAAACAGTAATTTCTCCGCATTGCAAGGTGCAATTCTGAAATTTTTTGCTTTTTCCTGCTCCTCTTAGCATGATAAAGAAGATTCAAAGAGAGTGAGATGCCAGCTCCTTTCATTCAGTCAGTAGCTTCAATCATTTCTGGTATATGAATAACATGATGTTTTTCAATCGCAAAAATCAATGAATATTGTAAATGCACAAACAGTAATTTCTCCGCATTGCAAGGTGCAATTCTGAAATTTTTTGCTTTTTCCTGCTCCTCTTAGCATGATAAAGAAGATTCAAAGAGAGTGAGATGCCAGCTCCTTTCCTTCAGTCAGTAGCTTCAATCATTTCTGGTATATGAATAACATGATGTTTTTCAATGGCAAAAATCAATGAATTTTGTAAATGCACAAACAGTAATTTCTCCGCATTGCAAGGCGCAATTCTGAAATTTTTTGCTTTTTCCTGCTCCTCTTAGCATGATAAAGAAGATTCAAAGAGAGTGAGATGCCAGCTCCTTTCATTCAGTCAGTAGCTTCAATCATTTCTGGACATTTTTCAGTGGCAAAAATCAATGAATATTGTAAATGCACAAACAGTAATTTCTCCGCATTGCAAGGTGCAATTCTGAAATTTTTTGCTTTTTCCTGCTCCTCTTAGCATGATAAAGAAGATTCAAAGAGAGTGAGATGCCAGCTCCTTTCATTCAGTCAGTAGCTTCAATCATTTCTGGACGTTTTTCAATGGCAAAAATCAATGAATATTGTAAATGCACAAACTGTAATTTCTCCGCATTGCAAGGTGCAATTCTGAAATTTTTTGCTTTTTCCTGCTCCTCTTAGCATGATAAAGAAGATTCAAAGAGAGTGAGATGCCAGCTCCTTTCATTCAGTCAGTAGCTTCAATCATTTCTGGACGTTTTTCAATGGCAAAAATCAATGAATATTGTAAATGCACAAACTGTAATTTCTCCGCATTGCAAGGTGCAATTCTGAAATTTTTTGCTTTTTCCTGCTCCTCTTAGCATGATAAAGAAGATTCAAAGAGAGTGAGATGCCAGCTCCTTTCATTCAGTCAGTAGCTTCAATCATTTCTGGACGTTTTTCAATGGCAAAAATCAATGAATATTGTAAATGCACAAACAGTAAATTCTCCGCATTGCAAGTTGCAATTCTGAAATTTTTTGCTTTTTCCTGCTCCTCTTAGCATGATAAAGAAGATTCAAAGAGAGTGAGATGCCAGCTCCTTTCCTTCAGTCAGTAGCTTCAATCATTTCTGGTATATGAATAACATGATGTTTTTCAATGGCAAAAATCAATGAATTTTGTAAATGCACAAACAGTAATTTCTCCGCATTGCAAGGCGCAATTCTGAAATTTTTTGCTTTTTCCTGCTCCTCTTAGCATGATAAAGAAGATTCAAAGAGAGTGAGATGCCAGCTCCTTTCATTCAGTCAGTAGCTTCAATCATTTCTGGACATTTTTCAATGGCAAAAATCAATGAATATTGTAAATGCACAAACAGTAATTTCTCCGCATTGCAAGGTGCAATTCTGAAATTTTTTGCTTTTTCCTGCTCCTCTTAGCATGATAAAGAAGATTCAAAGAGAGTGAGATGCCAGCTCCTTTCATTCAGTCAGTAGCTTCAATCATTTCTGGACGTTTTTCAATGGCAAAAATCAATGAATATTGTAAATGCACAAACAGTAATTTCTCCGCATTGCAAGGTGCAATTCTGAAATTTTTTGCTTTTTCCTGCTCCTCTTAGCATGATAAAGAAGATTCAAAGAGAGTGAGGTGCCAGCTCCTTTCATTCAGTCAGGAGCTTCAAACATTTCTGGTATATGAATAACATGTTTTTCAATGGCAAAAATCAATGAATATTGTAAATGCACATACAGTAAATTCTCCGCATTGCAAGGTGCAATTCTGAAATTTTTTGCTTTTTCCTGCTCCTCTTAGCATGATAAAGAAGATTCAAAGAGAGTGAGATGCCAGCTCCTTTCATTCAGTCAGTAGCTTCAATCATTTCTGGACGTTTTTCAAAGGCAAAAATCAATGAATATTGTAAATGCACAAACTGTAATTTCTCCGCATTGCAAGGTGCAATTCTGAAATTTTTTGCTTTTTCCTGCTCCTCTTAGCATGATAAAGAAGATTCAAAGAGAGTGAGATGCCAGCTCCTTTCATTCAGTCAGTAGCTTCAATCATTTCTGGACGTTTTTCAATGGCAAAAATCAACGAATATTGTAAATGCACAAACAGTAATTTCTCCGCATTGCAAGGTGCAATTCTGAAATTTTTTGCTTTTTCCTGCTCCTCTTAGCATGATAAAGAAGATTCAAAGAGAGTGAGATGCCAGCTCCTTTCATTCAGTCAGTAGCTTCAATCATTTCTGGACGTTTTTCAATGGCAAAAATCAATGAATATTGTAAATGCACAAACTGTAATTTCTCCGCATTGCAAGGTGCAATTCTGAAATTTTTTGCTTTTTCCTGCTCCACTTAGCATGATAAAGAAGATTCAAAGAGAGTGAGATGCCAGCTCCTTTCATTCAGTCAGTAGCTTCAATCATTTCTGGACGTTTTTCAATGGCAAAAATCAATGAATATTGTAAATGCACAAACAGTAATTTCTCCGCATTGCAAGTTGCAATTCTGAAATTTTTTGCTTTTTCCTGCTCCTCTTAGCATGATAAAGAAGATTCAAAGAGAGTGAGATGCCAGCTCCTTTCATTCAGTCAGTACCTTCAATCATTTCTGGACGTTTTTCAATGGCAAAAATCAATGAATATTGTAAATGCACAAACAGTAATTTCTCCGCATTGCAAGGTGCAATTCTGAAATTTTTTGCTTTTTCCTGCTCCTCTTAGCATGATAAAGAAGATTCAAAGAGAGTGAGATGCCAGCTCCTTTCATTCAGTCAGTAGCTTCAAACATTTCTGGTATATGAATAACATGATGTTTTTCAATGGCAAAAATCAATGAATATTGTAAATGCACAAACAGTAATTTCTCCGCATTGCAAGGTGCAAGTCTGAAATTTTTTGCTTTTTTCTGCTCCTCTTAGCATGATAAAGAAGATTCAAAGACAGTGAGATGCCAGCTCCTTTCATTCAGTCAGTAGCTTCAAACATTTCTGGTATATGAATAACATGATGTTTTTCAATGGCAAAAATCAATGAATATTGTAAATGCACAAACAGTAATTTCTCCGCATTGCAAGGTGCAAGTCTGAAATTTTTTGCTTTTTCCTGCTCCTCTTAGCATGATAAAGAAGATTCAAAGAGAGTGAGATGCCAGCTACTTTCATTCAGTCAGTAGCTTCAATCATTTCTGGACGTTTTTCAATGGTAAAAATCAATGAATATTGTAAATGCACAAACAGTAATTTCTCCACATTGCAAGGTGCAATTCTGAAATTTTTTGCTTTTTCATGCTCCTCTTAGCATGATAAAGAAGATTCAAAGAGATTGAGATGCCAGCTCCTTTCATTCAGTCAGTAGCTTCAAACATTTCTGGTATATGAATAACATTATGTTTTTCAATGGCAAAAATCAATGAATATTGTAAATGCACAAACAGTAATTTCTCCGCATTGCAAGGTGCAATTCTGAAATTTTTTGCTTTTTCCTGCTCCTCTTAGCATGATAAAGAAGATTCAAAGAGAGTGAGATGCCAGCTCCTTTCATTCAGTCAGTAGCTTCAAACATTTCTGGTATATGAATAACATGATGTTTTTCAATGGCAAAAATCAATGAATATTGTAAATGCACAAACAGTAATTTCTCCGCATTGCAAGGTGCAATTCTGAAATTTTTTGCTTTTTCCTGCTCCTCTTAGCATGATAAAGAAGATTCAAAGAGAGTGAGATGCCAGCTCCTTTCATTCAGTCAGTAGCTTCAATCATTTCTGGACGTTTTTCAATGGCAAAAATCAACGAATATTGTAAATGCACAAACAGTAATTTCTCCGCATTGCAAGGTGCAATTCTGAAATTTTTTGCTTTTTCCTGCTCCTCTTAGCATGATAAAGAAGATTCAAAGAGAGTGAGATGCCAGCTCCTTTCATTCAGTCAGTAGCTTCAATCATTTCTGGACGTTTTTCAATGGCAAAAATCAATGAATATTGTAAATGCACAAACTGTAATTTCTCCGCATTGCAAGGTGCAATTCTGAAATTTTTTGCTTTTTCCTGCTCCTCTTAGCATGATAAAGAAGATTCAAAGAGAGTGAGATGCCAGCTCCTTTCATTCAGTCAGTAGCTTCAATAATTTCTGGACGTTTTTCAATGGCAAAAATCAATGAATATTGTAAATGCACAAACAGTAAATTCTCCGCATTGCAAGGTGCAATTCTGAAATTTTTTGCTTTTTCCTGCTCCTCTTAGCATGATAAAGAAGATTCAAAGAGAGTGAGATGCCAGCTCCTTTCCTTCAGTCAGTAGCTTCAATCATTTCTGGTATATGAATAACATGATGTTTTTCAATGGCAAAAATCAATGAATTTTGTAAATGCACAAACAGTAATTTCTCCGCATTGCAAGGCGCAATTCTGAAATTTTTTGCTTTTTCCTGCTCCTCTTAGCATGATAAAGAAGATTCAAAGAGAGTGAGATGCCAGCTCCTTTCATTCAGTCAGTAGCTTCAATCATTTCTGGACATTTTTCAATGGCAAAAATCAATGAATATTGTAAATGCACAAACAGTAATTTCTCCGCATTGCAAGGTGCAATTCTGAAATTTTTTGCTTTTTCCTGCTCCTCTTAGCATGATAAAGAAGATTCAAAGAGAGTGAGATGCCAGCTCCTTTCATTCAGTCAGTAGCTTCAATCATTTCTGGACGTTTTTCAATGGCAAAAATCAATGAATATTGTAAATGCACAAACAGTAATTTCTCCGCATTGCAAGGTGCAATTCTGAAATTTTTTGCTTTTTCCTGCTCCTCTTAGCATGATAAAGAAGATTCAAAGAGAGTGAGGTGCCAGCTCCTTTCATTCAGTCAGGAGCTTCAAACATTTCTGGTATATGAATAACATGTTTTTCAATGGCAAAAATCAATGAATATTGTAAATGCACAAACAGTAAATTCTCCGCATTGCAAGGTGCAATTCTGAAATTTTTTGCTTTTTCCTGCTCCTCTTAGCATGATAAAGAAGATTCAAAGAGAGTGAGATGCCAGCTCCTTTCATTCAGTCAGTAGCTTCAATCATTTCTGGACGTTTTTCAATGGCAAAAATCAACGAATATTGTAAATGCACAAACAGTAATTTCTCCGCATTGCAAGGTGCAATTCTGAAATTTTTTGCTTTTTCCTGCTCCTCTTAGCATGATAAAGAAGATTCAAAGAGAGTGAGATGCCAGCTCCTTTCATTCAGTCAGTAGCTTCAATCATTTCTGGACGTTTTTCAATGGCAAAAATCAACGAATATTGTAAATGCACAAACAGTAATTTCTCCGCATTGCAAGGTGCAATTCTGAAATTTTTTGCTTTTTCCTGCTCCTCTTAGCATGATAAAGAAGATTCAAAGAGAGTGAGATGCCAGCTCCTTTCATTCAGTCAGTAGCTTCAATCATTTCTGGACGTTTTTCAATGGCAAAAATCAATGAATATTGTAAATGCACAAACTGTAATTTCTCCGCATTGCAAGGTGCAATTCTGAAATTTTTTGCTTTTTCCTGCTCCTCTTAGCATGATAAAGAAGATTCAAAGAGAGTGAGGTGCCAGCTCCTTTCATTCAGTCAGGAGCTTCAAACATTTCTGGTATATGAATAACATGTTTTTCAATGGCAAAAATCAATGAATATTGTAAATGCACATACAGTAAATTCTCCGCATTGCAAGGTGCAATTCTGAAATTTTTTGCTTTTTCCTGCTCCTCTTAGCATGATAAAGAAGATTCAAAGAGAGTGAGATGCCAGCTCCTTTCATTCAGTCAGTAGCTTCAATCATTTCTGGACGTTTTTCAAAGGCAAAAATCAATGAATATTGTAAATGCACAAACTGTAATTTCTCCGCATTGCAAGGTGCAATTCTGAAATTTTTTGCTTTTTCCTGCTCCTCTTAGCATGATAAAGAAGATTCAAAGAGAGTGAGATGCCAGCTCCTTTCATTCAGTCAGTAGCTTCAATCATTTCTGGACGTTTTTCAATGGCAAAAATCAACGAATATTGTAAATGCACAAACAGTAATTTCTCCGCATTGCAAGGTGCAATTCTGAAATTTTTTGCTTTTTCCTGCTCCTCTTAGCATGATAAAGAAGATTCAAAGAGAGTGAGATGCCAGCTCCTTTCATTCAGTCAGTAGCTTCAATCATTTCTGGACGTTTTTCAATGGCAAAAATCAATGAATATTGTAAATGCACAAACTGTAATTTCTCCGCATTGCAAGGTGCAATTCTGAAATTTTTTGCTTTTTCCTGCTCCACTTAGCATGATAAAGAAGATTCAAAGAGAGTGAGATGCCAGCTCCTTTCATTCAGTCAGTAGCTTCAATCATTTCTGGACGTTTTTCAATGGCAAAAATCAATGAATATTGTAAATGCACAAACAGTAATTTCTCCGCATTGCAAGTTGCAATTCTGAAATTTTTTGCTTTTTCCTGCTCCTCTTAGCATGATAAAGAAGATTCAAAGAGAGTGAGATGCCAGCTCCTTTCATTCAGTCAGTACCTTCAATCATTTCTGGACGTTTTTCAATGGCAAAAATCAATGAATATTGTAAATGCACAAACAGTAATTTCTCCGCATTGCAAGGTGCAATTCTGAAATTTTTTGCTTTTTCCTGCTCCTCTTAGCATGATAAAGAAGATTCAAAGAGAGTGAGATGCCAGCTCCTTTCATTCAGTCAGTAGCTTCAAACATTTCTGGTATATGAATAACATGATGTTTTTCAATGGCAAAAATCAATGAATATTGTAAATGCACAAACAGTAATTTCTCCGCATTGCAAGGTGCAAGTCTGAAATTTTTTGCTTTTTTCTGCTCCTCTTAGCATGATAAAGAAGATTCAAAGACAGTGAGATGCCAGCTCCTTTCATTCAGTCAGTAGCTTCAAACATTTCTGGTATATGAATAACATGATGTTTTTCAATGGCAAAAATCAATGAATATTGTAAATGCACAAACAGTAATTTCTCCGCATTGCAAGGTGCAAGTCTGAAATTTTTTGCTTTTTCCTGCTCCTCTTAGCATGATAAAGAAGATTCAAAGAGAGTGAGATGCCAGCTACTTTCATTCAGTCAGTAGCTTCAATCATTTCTGGACGTTTTTCAATGGTAAAAATCAATGAATATTGTAAATGCACAAACAGTAATTTCTCCACATTGCAAGGTGCAATTCTGAAATTTTTTGCTTTTTCATGCTCCTCTTAGCATGATAAAGAAGATTCAAAGAGATTGAGATGCCAGCTCCTTTCATTCAGTCAGTAGCTTCAAACATTTCTGGTATATGAATAACATTATGTTTTTCAATGGCAAAAATCAATGAATATTGTAAATGCACAAACAGTAATTTCTCCGCATTGCAAGGTGCAATTCTGAAATTTTTTGCTTTTTCCTGCTCCTCTTAGCATGATAAAGAAGATTCAAAGAGAGTGAGATGCCAGCTCCTTTCATTCAGTCAGTAGCTTCAAACATTTCTGGTATATGAATAACATGATGTTTTTCAATGGCAAAAATCAATGAATATTGTAAATGCACAAACAGTAATTTCTCCGCATTGCAAGGTGCAATTCTGAAATTTTTTGCTTTTTCCTGCTCCTCTTAGCATGATAAAGAAGATTCAAAGAGAGTGAGATGCCAGCTCCTTTCATTCAGTCAGTAGCTTCAATCATTTCTGGACGTTTTTCAATGGCAAAAATCAACGAATATTGTAAATGCACAAACAGTAATTTCTCCGCATTGCAAGGTGCAATTCTGAAATTTTTTGCTTTTTCCTGCTCCTCTTAGCATGATAAAGAAGATTCAAAGAGAGTGAGATGCCAGCTCCTTTCATTCAGTCAGTAGCTTCAATCATTTCTGGACGTTTTTCAATGGCAAAAATCAATGAATATTGTAAATGCACAAACTGTAATTTCTCCGCATTGCAAGGTGCAATTCTGAAATTTTTTGCTTTTTCCTGCTCCTCTTAGCATGATAAAGAAGATTCAAAGAGAGTGAGATGCCAGCTCCTTTCATTCAGTCAGTAGCTTCAATAATTTCTGGACGTTTTTCAATGGCAAAAATCAATGAATATTGTAAATGCACAAACAGTAAATTCTCCGCATTGCAAGGTGCAATTCTGAAATTTTTTGCTTTTTCCTGCTCCTCTTAGCATGATAAAGAAGATTCAAAGAGAGTGAGATGCCAGCTCCTTTCCTTCAGTCAGTAGCTTCAATCATTTCTGGTATATGAATAACATGATGTTTTTCAATGGCAAAAATCAATGAATTTTGTAAATGCACAAACAGTAATTTCTCCGCATTGCAAGGCGCAATTCTGAAATTTTTTGCTTTTTCCTGCTCCTCTTAGCATGATAAAGAAGATTCAAAGAGAGTGAGATGCCAGCTCCTTTCATTCAGTCAGTAGCTTCAATCATTTCTGGACATTTTTCAATGGCAAAAATCAATGAATATTGTAAATGCACAAACAGTAATTTCTCCGCATTGCAAGGTGCAATTCTGAAATTTTTTGCTTTTTCCTGCTCCTCTTAGCATGATAAAGAAGATTCAAAGAGAGTGAGATGCCAGCTCCTTTCATTCAGTCAGTAGCTTCAATCATTTCTGGACGTTTTTCAATGGCAAAAATCAATGAATATTGTAAATGCACAAACAGTAATTTCTCCGCATTGCAAGGTGCAATTCTGAAATTTTTTGCTTTTTCCTGCTCCTCTTAGCATGATAAAGAAGATTCAAAGAGAGTGAGGTGCCAGCTCCTTTCATTCAGTCAGGAGCTTCAAACATTTCTGGTATATGAATAACATGTTTTTCAATGGCAAAAATCAATGAATATTGTAAATGCACAAACAGTAAATTCTCCGCATTGCAAGGTGCAATTCTGAAATTTTTTGCTTTTTCCTGCTCCTCTTAGCATGATAAAGAAGATTCAAAGAGAGTGAGATGCCAGCTCCTTTCATTCAGTCAGTAGCTTCAATCATTTCTGGACGTTTTTCAATGGCAAAAATCAACGAATATTGTAAATGCACAAACAGTAATTTCTCCGCATTGCAAGGTGCAATTCTGAAATTTTTTGCTTTTTCCTGCTCCTCTTAGCATGATAAAGAAGATTCAAAGAGAGTGAGATGCCAGCTCCTTTCATTCAGTCAGTAGCTTCAATCATTTCTGGACGTTTTTCAATGGCAAAAATCAACGAATATTGTAAATGCACAAACAGTAATTTCTCCGCATTGCAAGGTGCAATTCTGAAATTTTTTGCTTTTTCCTGCTCCTCTTAGCATGATAAAGAAGATTCAAAGAGAGTGAGATGCCAGCTCCTTTCATTCAGTCAGTAGCTTCAATCATTTCTGGACGTTTTTCAATGGCAAAAATCAATGAATATTGTAAATGCACAAACTGTAATTTCTCCGCATTGCAAGGTGCAATTCTGAAATTTTTTGCTTTTTCCTGCTCCACTTAGCATGATAAAGAAGATTCAAAGAGAGTGAGATGCCAGCTCCTTTCATTCAGTCAGTAGCTTCAATCATTTCTGGACGTTTTTCAATGGCAAAAATCAATGAATATTGTAAATGCACAAACTGTAATTTCTCCGCATTGCAAGGTGCAATTCTGAAATTTTTTGCTTTTTCCTGCTCCTCTTAGCATGATAAAGAAGATTCAAAGAGAGTGAGATGCCAGCTCCTTTCATTCAGTCAGTAGCTTCAATCATTTCTGGACGTTTTTCAATGGCAAAAATCAACGAATATTGTAAATGCACAAACAGTAATTTCTCCGCATTGCAAGGTGCAATTCTGAAATTTTTTGCTTTTTCCTGCTCCTCTTAGCATGATAAAGAAGATTCAAAGAGAGTGAGATGCCAGCTCCTTTCATTCAGTCAGTAGCTTCAATCATTTCTGGACGTTTTTCAATGGCAAAAATCAATGAATATTGTAAATGCACAAACTGTAATTTCTCCGCATTGCAAGGTGCAATTCTGAAATTTTTTGCTTTTTCCTGCTCCACTTAGCATGATAAAGAAGATTCAAAGAGAGTGAGATGCCAGCTCCTTTCATTCAGTCAGTAGCTTCAATCATTTCTGGACGTTTTTCAATGGCAAAAATCAATGAATATTGTAAATGCACAAACAGTAATTTCTCCGCATTGCAAGTTGCAATTCTGAAATTTTTTGCTTTTTCCTGCTCCTCTTAGCATGATAAAGAAGATTCAAAGAGAGTGAGATGCCAGCTCCTTTCATTCAGTCAGTACCTTCAATCATTTCTGGACGTTTTTCAATGGCAAAAATCAATGAATATTGTAAATGCACAAACAGTAATTTCTCCGCATTGCAAGGTGCAATTCTGAAATTTTTTGCTTTTTCCTGCTCCTCTTAGCATGATAAAGAAGATTCAAAGAGAGTGAGATGCCAGCTCCTTTCATTCAGTCAGTAGCTTCAAACATTTCTGGTATATGAATAACATGATGTTTTTCAATGGCAAAAATCAATGAATATTGTAAATGCACAAACAGTAATTTCTCCGCATTGCAAGGTGCAAGTCTGAAATTTTTTGCTTTTTTCTGCTCCTCTTAGCATGATAAAGAAGATTCAAAGAGAGTGAGATGCCAGCTCCTTTCATTCAGTCAGTAGCTTCAAACATTTCTGGTATATGAATAACATGATGTTTTTCAATGGCAAAAATCAATGAATATTGTAAATGCACAAACAGTAATTTCTCCGCATTGCAAGGTGCAAGTCTGAAATTTTTTGCTTTTTCCTGCTCCTCTTAGCATGATAAAGAAGATTCAAAGAGAGTGAGATGCCAGCTACTTTCATTCAGTCAGTAGCTTCAATCATTTCTGGACGTTTTTCAATGGTAAAAATCAATGAATATTGTAAATGCACAAACAGTAATTTCTCCACATTGCAAGGTGCAATTCTGAAATTTTTTGCTTTTTCATGCTCCTCTTAGCATGATAAAGAAGATTCAAAGAGATTGAGATGCCAGCTCCTTTCATTCAGTCAGTAGCTTCAAACATTTCTGGTATATGAATAACATTATGTTTTTCAATGGCAAAAATCAATGAATATTGTAAATGCACAAACAGTAATTTCTCCGCATTGCAAGGTGCAATTCTGAAATTTTTTGCTTTTTCCTGCTCCTCTTAGCATGATAAAGAAGATTCAAAGAGAGTGAGATGCCAGCTCCTTTCATTCAGTCAGTAGCTTCAAACATTTCTGGTTTATGAATAACATGATGTTTTTCAATGGCAAAAATCAATGAATATTGTAAATGCACAAACAGTAATTTCTCCGCATTGCAAGGTGCAATTCTGAAATTTTTTGCTTTTTCCTGCTCCTCTTAGCATGATAAAGAAGATTCAAAGAGAGTGAGATGCCAGCTCCTTTCATTCAGTCAGTAGCTTCAATCATTTCTGGACGTTTTTCAATGGCAAAAATCAACGAATATTGTAAATGCACAAACAGTAATTTCTCCGCATTGCAAGGTGCAATTCTGAAATTTTTTGCTTTTTCCTGCTCCTCTTAGCATGATAAAGAAGATTCAAAGAGAGTGAGATGCCAGCTCCTTTCATTCAGTCAGTAGCTTCAATCATTTCTGGACGTTTTTCAATGGCAAAAATCAATGAATATTGTAAATGCACAAACTGTAATTTCTCCGCATTGCAAGGTGCAATTCTGAAATTTTTTGCTTTTTCCTGCTCCTCTTAGCATGATAAAGAAGATTCAAAGAGAGTGAGATGCCAGCTCCTTTCATTCAGTCAGTAGCTTCAAACATTTCTGGTATATGAATAACATGATGTTTTTCAATGGCAAAAATCAATGAATATTGTAAATGCACAAACAGTAATTTCTCCGCATTGCAAGGTGCAAGTCTGAAATTTTTTGCTTTTTCCTGCTCCTCTTAGCATGATAAAGAAGATTCAAAGAGAGTGAGATGCCAGCTACTTTCATTCAGTCAGTAGCTTCAATCATTTCTGGACGTTTTTCAATGGTAAAAATCAATGAATATTGTAAATGCACAAACAGTAATTTCTCCACATTGCAAGGTGCAATTCTGAAATTTTTTGCTTTTTCATGCTCCTCTTAGCATGATAAAGAAGATTCAAAGAGATTGAGATGCCAGCTCCTTTCATTCAGTCAGTAGCTTCAAACATTTCTGGTATATGAATAACATTATGTTTTTCAATGGCAAAAATCAATGAATATTGTAAATGCACAAACAGTAATTTCTCCGCATTGCAAGGTGCAATTCTGAAATTTTTTGCTTTTTCCTGCTCCTCTTAGCATGATAAAGAAGATTCAAAGAGAGTGAGATGCCAGCTCCTTTCATTCAGTCAGTAGCTTCAAACATTTCTGGTTTATGAATAACATGATGTTTTTCAATGGCAAAAATCAATGAATATTGTAAATGCACAAACAGTAATTTCTCCGCATTGCAAGGTGCAATTCTGAAATTTTTTGCTTTTTCCTGCTCCTCTTAGCATGATAAAGAAGATTCAAAGAGAGTGAGATGCCAGCTCCTTTCATTCAGTCAGTAGCTTCAATCATTTCTGGACGTTTTTCAATGGCAAAAATCAACGAATATTGTAAATGCACAAACAGTAATTTCTCCGCATTGCAAGGTGCAATTCTGAAATTTTTTGCTTTTTCCTGCTCCTCTTAGCATGATAAAGAAGATTCAAAGAGAGTGAGATGCCAGCTCCTTTCATTCAGTCAGTAGCTTCAATCATTTCTGGACGTTTTTCAATGGCAAAAATCAATGAATATTGTAAATGCACAAACTGTAATTTCTCCGCATTGCAAGGTGCAATTCTGAAATTTTTTGCTTTTTCCTGCTCCTCTTAGCATGATAAAGAAGATTCAAAGAGAGTGAGATGCCAGCTCCTTTCATTCAGTCAGTAGCTTCAATAATTTCTGGACGTTTTTCAATGGGCAAAAATCAATGAATATTGTAAATGCACAAACAGTAAATTCTCCGCATTGCAAGGTGCAATTCTGAAATTTTTTGCTTTTTCCTGCTCCTCTTAGCATGATAAAGAAGATTCAAAGAGAGTGAGATGCCAGCTCCTTTCCTTCAGTCAGTAGCTTCAATCATTTCTGGTATATGAATAACATGATGTTTTTCAATGGCAAAAATCAATGAATTTTGTAAATGCACAAACAGTAATTTCTCCGCATTGCAAGGCGCAATTCTGAAATTTTTTGCTTTTTCCTGCTCCTCTTAGCATGATAAAGAAGATTCAAAGAGAGTGAGATGCCAGCTACTTTCATTCAGTCAGTAGCTTCAATCATTTCTGGACGTTTTTCAATGGTAAAAATCAATGAATATTGTAAATGCACAAACAGTAATTTCTCCACATTGCAAGGTGCAATTCTGAAATTTTTTGCTTTTTCATGCTCCTCTTAGCATGATAAAGAAGATTCAAAGAGATTGAGATGCCAGCTCCTTTCATTCAGTCAGTAGCTTCAAACATTTCTGGTATATGAATAACATTATGTTTTTCAATGGCAAAAATCAATGAATATTGTAAATGCACAAACAGTAATTTCTCCGCATTGCAAGGTGCAATTCTGAAATTTTTTGCTTTTTCCTGCTCCTCTTAGCATGATAAAGAAGATTCAAAGAGAGTGAGATGCCAGCTCCTTTCATTCAGTCAGTAGCTTCAAACATTTCTGGTTTATGAATAACATGATGTTTTTCAATGGCAAAAATCAATGAATATTGTAAATGCACAAACAGTAATTTCTCCGCATTGCAAGGTGCAATTCTGAAATTTTTTGCTTTTTCCTGCTCCTCTTAGCATGATAAAGAAGATTCAAAGAGAGTGAGATGCCAGCTCCTTTCATTCAGTCAGTAGCTTCAATCATTTCTGGACGTTTTTCAATGGCAAAAATCAACGAATATTGTAAATGCACAAACAGTAATTTCTCCGCATTGCAAGGTGCAATTCTGAAATTTTTTGCTTTTTCCTGCTCCTCTTAGCATGATAAAGAAGATTCAAAGAGAGTGAGATGCCAGCTCCTTTCATTCAGTCAGTAGCTTCAATCATTTCTGGACGTTTTTCAATGGCAAAAATCAATGAATATTGTAAATGCACAAACTGTAATTTCTCCGCATTGCAAGGTGCAATTCTGAAATTTTTTGCTTTTTCCTGCTCCTCTTAGCATGATAAAGAAGATTCAAAGAGAGTGAGATGCCAGCTCCTTTCATTCAGTCAGTAGCTTCAATAATTTCTGGACGTTTTTCAATGGGCAAAAATCAATGAATATTGTAAATGCACAAACAGTAAATTCTCCGCATTGCAAGGTGCAATTCTGAAATTTTTTGCTTTTTCCTGCTCCTCTTAGCATGATAAAGAAGATTCAAAGAGAGTGAGATGCCAGCTCCTTTCCTTCAGTCAGTAGCTTCAATCATTTCTGGTATATGAATAACATGATGTTTTTCAATGGCAAAAATCAATGAATTTTGTAAATGCACAAACAGTAATTTCTCCGCATTGCAAGGCGCAATTCTGAAATTTTTTGCTTTTTCCTGCTCCTCTTAGCATGATAAAGAAGATTCAAAGAGAGTGAGATGCCAGCTCCTTTCATTCAGTCAGTAGCTTCAATCATTTCTGGACATTTTTCAATGGCAAAAATCAATGAATATTGTAAATGCACAAACAGTAATTTCTCCGCATTGCAAGGTGCAATTCTGAAATTTTTTGCTTTTTCCTGCTCCTCTTAGCATGATAAAGAAGATTCAAAGAGAGTGAGATGCCAGCTCCTTTCATTCAGTCAGTAGCTTCAATCATTTCTGGACGTTTTTCAATGGCAAAAATCAATGAATATTGTAAATGCACAAACAGTAATTTCTCCGCATTGCAAGGTGCAATTCTGAAATTTTTTGCTTTTTCCTGCTCCTCTTAGCATGATAAAGAAGATTCAAAGAGAGTGAGGTGCCAGCTCCTTTCATTCAGTCAGGAGCTTCAAACATTTCTGGTATATGAATAACATGTTTTTCAATGGCAAAAATCAATGAATATTGTAAATGCACAAACAGTAAATTCTCCGCATTGCAAGGTGCAATTCTGAAATTTTTTGCTTTTTCCTGCTCCTCTTAGCATGATAAAGAAGATTCAAAGAGAGTGAGATGCCAGCTCCTTTCATTCAGTCAGTAGCTTCAATCATTTCTGGACGTTTTTCAATGGCAAAAATCAATGAATATTGTAAATGCACAAACTGTAATTTCTCCGCATTGCAAGGTGCAATTCTGAAATTTTTTGCTTTTTCCTGCTCCTCTTAGCATGATAAAGAAGATTCAAAGAGAGTGAGATGCCAGCTCCTTTCATTCAGTCAGTAGCTTCAATCATTTCTGGACGTTTTTCAATGGCAAAAATCAACGAATATTGTAAATGCATAAACAGTAATTTCTCCGCATTGCAAGGTGCAATTCTGAAATTTTTTGCTTTTTCCTGCTCCTCTTAGCATGATAAAGAAGATTCAAAGAGAGTGAGATGCCAGCTCCTTTCATTCAGTCAGTAGCTTCAATCATTTCTGGACGTTTTTCAATGGCAAAAATCAATAAATATTGTAAATGCACAAACTGTAATTTCTCCGCATTGCAAGGTGCAATTCTGAAATTTTTTGCTTTTTCCTGCTCCACTTAGCATGATAAAGAAGATTCAAAGAGAGTGAGATGCCAGCTCCTTTCATTCAGTCAGTAGCTTCAATCATTTCTGGACGTTTTTCAATGGCAAAAATCAATGAATATTGTAAATGCACAAACAGTAATTTCTCCGCATTGCAAGTTGCAATTCTGAAATTTTTTGCTTTTTCCTGCTCCTCTTAGCATGATAAAGAAGATTCAAAGAGAGTGAGATGCCAGCTCCTTTCATTCAGTCAGTACCTTCAATCATTTCTGGACGTTTTTCAATGGCAAAAATCAATGAATATTGTAAATGCACAAACAGTAATTTCTCCGCATTGCAAGGTGCAATTCTGAAATTTTTTGCTTTTTCCTGCTCCTCTTAGCATGATAAAGAAGATTCAAAGAGAGTGAGATGTCAGCTCCTTTCATTCAGTCAGTAGCTTCAAACATTTCTGGTATATGAATAACATGATGTTTTTCAATGGCAAAAATCAATGAATATTGTAAATGCACAAACAGTAATTTCTCCGCATTGCAAGGTGCAAGTCTGAAATTTTTTGCTTTTTTCTGCTCCTCTTAGCATGATAAAGAAGATTCAAAGAGAGTGAGATGCCAGCTCCTTTCATTCAGTCAGTAGCTTCAAACATTTCTGGTATATGAATAACATGATGTTTTTCAATGGCAAAAATCAATGAATATTGTAAATGCACAAACAGTAATTTCTCCGCATTGCAAGGTGCAAGTCTGAAATTTTTTGCTTTTTCCTGCTCCTCTTAGCATGATAAAGAAGATTCAAAGTGAGTGAGATGCCAGCTACTTTCATTCAGTCAGTAGCTTCAATCATTTCTGGACGTTTTTCAATGGTAAAAATCAATGAATATTGTAAATGCACAAACAGTAATTTCTCCACATTGCAAGGTGCAATTCTGAAATTTTTTGCTTTTTCCTGCTCCTCTTAGCATGATAAAGAAGATTCAAAGAGAGTGAGATGCCAGCTCCTTTCATTCAGTCAGTAGCTTCAAACATTTCTGGTATATGAATAACATGATGTTTTTCAATGGCAAAAATCAATGAATATTGTAAATGCACAAACAGTAATTTCTCCGCATTGCAAGGTGCAATTCTGAAATTTTTTGCTTTTTCCTGCTCCTCTTAGCATGATAAAGAAGATTCAAAGAGAGTGAGATGCCAGCTCCTTTCATTCAGTCAGTAGCTTCAATCATTTCTGGACGTTTTTCAATGGCAAAAATCAATGAATATTGTAAATGCACAAACAGTAATTTCTCCGCATTGCAAGGTGCAATTCTGAAATTTTTTGCTTTTTCCTGCTCCTCTTAGCATGATAAAGAAGATTCAAAGAGAGTGAGATGCCAGCTCCTTTCATTCAGTCAGTAGCTTCAAACATTTCTGGTATATGAATAACATGATGTTTTTCAATGGCAAAAATCAATGAATATTGTAAATGCACAAACAGTAATTTCTCCGCATTGCAAGGTGCAAGTCTGAAATTTTTTGCTTTTTTCTGCTCCTCTTAGCATGATAAAGAAGATTCAAAGAGAGTGAGATGCCAGCTCCTTTCATTCAGTCAGTAGCTTCAAACATTTCTGGTATATGAATAACATGATGTTTTTCAATGGCAAAAATCAATGAATATTGTAAATGCACAAACAGTAATTTCTCCGCATTGCAAGGTGCAAGTCTGAAATTTTTTGCTTTTTCCTGCTCCTCTTAGCATGATAAAGAAGATTCAAAGAGAGTGAGATGCCAGCTACTTTCATTCAGTCAGTAGCTTCAATCATTTCTGGACGTTTTTCAATGGTAAAAATCAATGAATATTGTAAATGCACAAACAGTAATTTCTCCACATTGCAAGGTGCAATTCTGAAATTTTTTGCTTTTTCCTGCTCCTCTTAGCATGATAAAGAAGATTCAAAGAGAGTGAGATGCCAGCTCCTTTCATTCAGTCAGTAGCTTCAAACATTTCTGGTATATGAATAACATGATGTTTTTCAATGGCAAAAATCAATGAATATTGTAAATGCACAAACAGTAATTTCTCCGCATTGCAAGGTGCAATTCTGAAATTTTTTGCTTTTTCCTGCTCCTCTTAGCATGATAAAGAAGATTCAAAGAGAGTGAGATGCCAGCTCCTTTCATTCAGTCAGTAGCTTCAATCATTTCTGGATGTTTTTCAATGGCAAAAATCAATGAATATTGTAAATGCACAAACAGTAATTTCTCCGCATTGCAAGGTGCAATTCTGAAATTTTTTGCTTTTTCCTGCTCCTCTTAGCATGATAAAGAAGATTCAAAGAGAGTGAGATGCCAGCTCCTTTCATTCAGTCAGTAGCTTCAATCATTTCTGGACGTTTTTCAATGGCAAAAATCAATGAATATTGTAAATGCACAAACAGTAATTTCTCCGCATTGCAAGGTGCAATTCTGAAATTTTTTGCTTTTTCCTGCTCCTCTTAGCATGATAAAGAAGATTCAAAGAGATTGAGATGCCAGCTCCTTTCATTCAGTCAGTACCTTCAATCATTTCTGGACGTTTTTCAATGGCAAAAATCAATGAATATTGTAAATGCACAAACAGTAATTTCTCCGCATTGCAAGGTGCAATTCTGAAATTTTTTGCTTTTTCCCGCTCCTCTTAGCATGATAAAGAAGATTCAAAGAGATTGAGGTGCCAGCTCCTTTCATTCAGTCAGTAGCTTCAAACATTTCTGGTATAAGAATAACATGTTTTTCAATGGCAAAAATCAATGAATATTGTAAATGCACAAACAGTAATTTCTCCGCATTGCAAGGTGCAATTCTGAAATTTTTTGCTTTTTCCTGCTCCTCTTAGCATGATAAAGAAGATTCAAAGAGAGTGAGATGCCAGCTCCTTTCATTCAGTCAGTAGCTTCAATCATTTCTGGACGTTTTTCAATGGCAAAAATCAATGAATATTGTAAATGCACAAACAGTAATTTCTCCGCATTGCAAGGTGCAATTCTGAAATTTTTTGCTTTTTCCTGCTCCTCTTAGCATGATAAAGAAGATTCAAAGAGAGTGAGATGCCAGCTCCTTTCATTCAGTCAGTAGCTTCAATCATTTCTGGACGTTTTTCAATGGCAAAAATCAATGAATATTGTAAATGCACAAACAGTAATTTCTCCGCATTGCAAGGTGCAATTCTGAAATTTTTTGCTTTTTCCTGCTCCTCTTAGCATGATAAAGAAGATTCAAAGAGAGTGAGATGCCAGCTCCTTTCATTCAGTCAGTAGCTTCAAACATTTCTGGTATATGAATAACATGATGTTTTTCAATGGCAAAAATCAATGAATATTGTAAATGCACAAACAGTAATTTCTCCGCATTGCAAGGTGCAAGTCTGAAATTTTTTGCTTTTTCCTGCTCCTCTTAGCATGATAAAGAAGATTCAAAGAGAGTGAGATGCCAGCTACTTTCATTCAGTCAGTAGCTTCAATCATTTCTGGACGTTTTTCAATGGTAAAAATCAATGAATATTGTAAATGCACAAACAGTAATTTCTCCACATTGCATGGTGCAATTCTAGAATTTTTTGCTTTTTCCTGCTCCTCTTTGCATGATAAAGAAGATTCAAAGAGAGTGAGATGCCAGCTCCTTTCATTCAGTCAGTAGCTTCAAACATTTCTGGTATATGAATAACATGATGTTTTTCAATGGCAAAAATCAATGAATATTGTAAATGCACAAACAGTAATTTCTCCGCATTGCAAGGTGCAATTCTGAAATTTTTTGCTTTTTCCTGCTCCTCTTAGCATGATTCAAAGAGAGTGAGATGCCAGCTCCTTTCATTCAGTCAGTAGCTTCAATCATTTCTGGACGTTTTTCAATGGCAAAAATCAATGAATATTGTAAATGCACAAACAGTAATTTCTCCGCATTGCAAGGTGCAATTCTGAAATTTTTTGCTTTTTCCTGCTCCTCTTAGCATGATAAAGAAGATTCAAAGAGAGTGAGATGTCAGCTCCTTTCATTCAGTCAGTAGCTTCAAACATTTCTGGTATATGAATAACATGATGTTTTTCAATGGCAAAAATCAATGAATATTGTAAATGCACAAACAGTAATTTCTCCGCATTGCAAGGTGCAATTCTGAAATTTTTTGCTTTTTCCTGCTCCTCTTAGCATGATAAAGAAGATTCAAAGAGAGTGAGATGCCAGCTCCTTTCATTCAGTCAGTAGCTACAATCATTTCTGGACGTTTTTCAATGGCAAAAATCAATGAATATTGTAAATGCACAAACAGTAATTTCTCCGCATTGCAAGGTGCAATTCTGAAATTTTTTGCTTTTTCCTGCTCCTCTTAGCATGATAAAGAAGATTCAAAGAGAGTGAGGTGCCAGCTCCTTTCATTCAGTCAGGAGCTTCAAACATTTCTGGTATATGAATAACATGTTTTTCAATGGCAAAAATCAATGAATATTGTAAATGCACAAACAGTAATTTCTCCGCATTGCAAGGTGCAATTCTGAAATTTTTTGCTTTTTCCTGCTCCTCTTAGCATGATAAAGAAGATTCAAAGAGAGTGAGATGCCAGCTCCTTTCATTCAGTCAGTAGCTTCAATCATTTCTGGACGTTTTTCAATGGCAAAAATCAATGAATATTGTAAATGCACAAACTGTAATTTCTCCGCATTGCAAGGTGCAATTCTGAAATTTTTTGCTTTTTCCTGCTCCTCTTAGCATGATAAAGAAGATTCAAAGAGAGTGAGATGCCAGCTCCTTTCATTCAGTCAGTAGCTTCAATCATTTCTGGACGTTTTTCAATGGCAAAAATCAACGAATATTGTAAATGCACAAACAGTAATTTCTCCGCATTGCAAGGTGCAATTCTGAAATTTTTTGCTTTTTCCTGCTCCTCTTAGCATGATAAAGAAGATTCAAAGAGAGTGAGATGCCAGCTCCTTTCATTCAGTCAGTAGCTTCAATCATTTCTGGACGTTTTTCAATGGCAAAAATCAATGAATATTGTAAATGCACAAACTGTAATTTCTCCGCATTGCAAGGTGCAATTCTGAAACTTTTTGCTTTTTCCTGCTCCTCTTAGCATGATAAAGAAGATTCAAAGAGAGTGAGATGCCAGCTCCTTTCATTCAGTCAGTAGCTTCAATCATTTCTGGACGTTTTTCAATGGCAAAAATCAATGAATATTGTAAATGCACAAACAGTAAATTCTCCGCATTGCAAGTTGCAATTCTGAAATTTTTTGCTTTTTCCTGCTCCTCTTAGCATGATAAAGAAGATTCAAAGAGAGTGAGATGCCAGCTCCTTTCCTTCAGTCAGTAGCTTCAATCATTTCTGGTATATGAATAACATGATGTTTTTCAATGGCAAAAATCAATGAATTTTGTAAATGCACAAACAGTAATTTCTCCGCATTGCAAGGCGCAATTCTGAAATTTTTTGCTTTTTCCTGCTCCTCTTAGCATGATAAAGAAGATTCAAAGAGAGTGAGATGCCAGCTCCTTTCATTCAGTCAGTAGCTTCAATCATTTCTGGACATTTTTCAATGGCAAAAATCAATGAATATTGTAAATGCACAAACAGTAATTTCTCCGCATTGCAAGGTGCAATTCTGAAATTTTTTGCTTTTTCCTGCTCCTCTTAGCATGATAAAGAAGATTCAAAGAGAGTGAGATGCCAGCTCCTTTCATTCAGTCAGTAGCTTCAATCATTTCTGGACGTTTTTCAATGGCAAAAATCAATGAATATTGTAAATGCACAAACAGTAATTTCTCCGCATTGCAAGGTGCAATTCTGAAATTTTTTGCTTTTTCCTGCTCCTCTTAGCATGATAAAGAAGATTCAAAGAGAGTGAGGTGCCAGCTCCTTTCATTCAGTCAGGAGCTTCAAACATTTCTGGTATATGAATAACATGTTTTTCAATGGCAAAAATCAATGAATATTGTAAATGCACAAACAGTAAATTCTCCGCATTGCAAGGTGCAATTCTGAAATTTTTTGCTTTTTCCTGCTCCACTTAGCATGATAAAGAAGATTCAAAGAGAGTGAGATGCCAGCTCCTTTCATTCAGTCAGTAGCTTCAATCATTTCTGGACGTTTTTCAATGGCAAAAATCAATGAATATTGTAAATGCACAAACTGTAATTTCTCCGCATTGCAAGGTGCAATTCTGAAATTTTTTGCTTTTTCCTGCTCCTCTTAGCATGATAAAGAAGATTCAAAGAGAGTGAGATGCCAGCTCCTTTCATTCAGTCAGTAGCTTCAATCATTTCTGGACGTTTTTCAATGGCAAAAATCAACGAATATTGTAAATGCACAAACAGTAATTTCTCCGCATTGCAAGGTGCAATTCTGAAATTTTTTGCTTTTTCCTGCTCCTCTTAGCATGATAAAGAAGATTCAAAGAGAGTGAGATGCCAGCTCCTTTCATTCAGTCAGTAGCTTCAATCATTTCTGGACGTTTTTCAATGGCAAAAATCAATGAATATTGTAAATGCACAAACTGTAATTTCTCCGCATTGCAAGGTGCAATTCTGAAATTTTTTGCTTTTTCCTGCTCCACTTAGCATGATAAAGAAGATTCAAAGAGAGTGAGATGCCAGCTCCTTTCATTCAGTCAGTAGCTTCAATCATTTCTGGACGTTTTTCAATGGCAAAAATCAATGAATATTGTAAATGCACAAACAGTAATTTCTCCGCATTGCAAGGTGCAATTCTGAAATTTTTTGCTTTTTCCTGCTCCTCTTAGCATGATAAAGAAGATTCAAAGAGAGTGAGATGCCAGCTCCTTTCATTCAGTCAGTAGCTTCAATCATTTCTGGACGTTTTTCAATGGCAAAAATCAATGAATATTGTAAATGCACAAACAGTAATTTCTCCGCATTGCAAGGTGCAATTCTGAAATTTTTTGCTTTTTCCTGCTCCTCTTAGCATGATAAAGAAGATTCAAAGAGAGTGAGGTGCCAGCTCCTTTCATTCAGTCAGGAGCTTCAAACATTTCTGGTATATGAATAACATGTTTTTCAATGGCAAAAATCAATGAATATTGTAAATGCACAAACAGTAAATTCTCCGCATTGCAAGGTGCAATTCTGAAATTTTTTGCTTTTTCCTGCTCCACTTAGCATGATAAAGAAGATTCAAAGAGAGTGAGATGCCAGCTCCTTTCATTCAGTCAGTAGCTTCAATCATTTCTGGACGTTTTTCAATGGCAAAAATCAATGAATATTGTAAATGCACAAACTGTAATTTCTCCGCATTGCAAGGTGCAATTCTGAAATTTTTTGCTTTTTCCTGCTCCTCTTAGCATGATAAAGAAGATTCAAAGAGAGTGAGATGCCAGCTCCTTTCATTCAGTCAGTAGCTTCAATCATTTCTGGACGTTTTTCAATGGCAAAAATCAACGAATATTGTAAATGCACAAACAGTAATTTCTCCGCATTGCAAGGTGCAATTCTGAAATTTTTTGCTTTTTCCTGCTCCTCTTAGCATGATAAAGAAGATTCAAAGAGAGTGAGATGCCAGCTCCTTTCATTCAGTCAGTAGCTTCAATCATTTCTGGACGTTTTTCAATGGCAAAAATCAATGAATATTGTAAATGCACAAACTGTAATTTCTCCGCATTGCAAGGTGCAATTCTGAAATTTTTTGCTTTTTCCTGCTCCACTTAGCATGATAAAGAAGATTCAAAGAGAGTGAGATGCCAGCTCCTTTCATTCAGTCAGTAGCTTCAATCATTTCTGGACGTTTTTCAATGGCAAAAATCAATGAATATTGTAAATGCACAAACAGTAATTTCTCCGCATTGCAAGTTGCAATTCTGAAATTTTTTGCTTTTTCCTGCTCCTCTTAGCATGATAAAGAAGATTCAAAGAGAGTGAGATGCCAGCTCCTTTCATTCAGTCAGTACCTTCAATCATTTCTGGACGTTTTTCAATGGCAAAAATCAATGAATATTGTAAATGCACAAACAGTAATTTCTCCGCATTGCAAGGTGCAATTCTGAAATTTTTTGCTTTTTCCTGCTCCTCTTAGCATGATAAAGAAGATTCAAAGAGAGTGAGATGCCAGCTCCTTTCATTCAGTCAGTAGCTTCAAACATTTCTGGTATATGAATAACATGATGTTTTTCAATGGCAAAAATCAATGAATATTGTAAATGCACAAACAGTAATTTCTCCGCATTGCAAGGTGCAAGTCTGAAATTTTTTGCTTTTTTCTGCTCCTCTTAGCATGATAAAGAAGATTCAAAGAGAGTGAGATGCCAGCTCCTTTCATTCAGTCAGTAGCTTCAAACATTTCTGGTATATGAATAACATGATGTTTTTCAATGGCAAAAATCAATGAATATTGTAAATGCACAAACAGTAATTTCTCCGCATTGCAAGGTGCAAGTCTGAAATTTTTTGCTTTTTCCTGCTCCTCTTAGCATGATAAAGAAGATTCAAAGAGAGTGAGATGCCAGCTACTTTCATTCAGTCAGTAGCTTCAATCATTTCTGGACGTTTTTCAATGGTAAAAATCAATGAATATTGTAAATGCACAAACAGTAATTTCTCCACATTGCAAGGTGCAATTCTGAAATTTTTTGCTTTTTCATGCTCCTCTTAGCATGATAAAGAAGATTCAAAGAGATTGAGATGCCAGCTCCTTTCATTCAGTCAGTAGCTTCAAACATTTCTGGTATATGAATAACATTATGTTTTTCAATGGCAAAAATCAATGAATATTGTAAATGCACAAACAGTAATTTCTCCGCATTGCAAGGTGCAATTCTGAAATTTTTTGCTTTTTCCTGCTCCTCTTAGCATGATAAAGAAGATTCAAAGAGAGTGAGATGCCAGCTCCTTTCATTCAGTCAGTAGCTTCAAACATTTCTGGTATATGAATAACATGATGTTTTTCAATTTCAAAAATCAATGAATATTGTAAATGCACAAACAGTAATTTCTCCGCATTGCAAGGTGCAATTCTGAAATTTTTTGCTTTTTCCTGCTCCTCTTAGCATGATAAAGAAGATTCAAAGAGAGTGAGATGCCAGCTCCTTTCATTCAGTCAGTAGCTTCAATCATTTCTGGACGTTTTTCAATGGCAAAAATCAACGAATATTGTAAATGCACAAACAGTAATTTCTCCGCATTGCAAGGTGCAATTCTGAAATTTTTTGCTTTTTCCTGCTCCTCTTAGCATGATAAAGAAGATTCAAAGAGAGTGAGATGCCAGCTCCTTTCATTCAGTCAGTAGCTTCAATCATTTCTGGACGTTTTTCAATGGCAAAAATCAATGAATATTGTAAATGCACAAACTGTAATTTCTCCGCATTGCAAGGTGCAATTCTGAAATTTTTTGCTTTTTCCTGCTCCTCTTAGCATGATAAAGAAGATTCAAAGAGAGTGAGATGCCAGCTCCTTTCATTCAGTCAGTAGCTTCAATAATTTCTGGACGTTTTTCAATGGCAAAAATCAATGAATATTGTAAATGCACAAACAGTAAATTCTCCGCATTGCAAGGTGCAATTCTGAAATTTTTTGCTTTTTCCTGCTCCTCTTAGCATGATAAAGAAGATTCAAAGAGAGTGAGATGCCAGCTCATTTCCTTCAGTCAGTAGCTTCAATCATTTCTGGTATATGAATAACATAATGTTTTTCAATGGCAAAAATCAATGAATTTTGTAAATGCACAAACAGTAATTTCTCCGCATTGCAAGGCGCAATTCTGAAATTTTTTGCTTTTTCCTGCTCCTCTTAGCATGATAAAGAAGATTCAAAGAGAGTGAGATGCCAGCTCCTTTCATTCAGTCAGTAGCTTCAATCATTTCTGGACATTTTTCAATGGCAAAAATCAATGAATATTGTAAATGCACAAACAGTAATTTCTCCGCATTGCAAGGTGCAATTCTGAAATTTTTTGCTTTTTCCTGCTCCTCTTAGCATGATAAAGAAGATTCAAAGAGAGTGAGATGCCAGCTCCTTTCATTCAGTCAGTAGCTTCAATCATTTCTGGACGTTTTTCAATGGCAAAAATCAATGAATATTGTAAATGCACAAACAGTAATTTCTCCGCATTGCAAGGTGCAATTCTGAAATTTTTTGCTTTTTCCTGCTCCTCTTAGCATGATAAAGAAGATTCAAAGAGAGTGAGGTGCCAGCTCCTTTCATTCAGTCAGGAGCTTCAAACATTTCTGGTATATGAATAACATGTTTTTCAATGGCAAAAATCAATGAATATTGTAAATGCACAAACAGTAAATTCTCCGCATTGCAAGGTGCAATTCTGAAATTTTTTGCTTTTTCCTGCTCCTCTTAGCATGATAAAGAAGATTCAAAGAGAGTGAGATGCCAGCTCCTTTCATTCAGTCAGTAGCTTCAATCATTTCTGGACGTTTTTCAATGGCAAAAATCAATGAATATTGTAAATGCACAAACTGTAATTTCTCCGCATTGCAAGGTGCAATTCTGAAATTTTTTGCTTTTTCCTGCTCCTCTTAGCATGATAAAGAAGATTCAAAGAGAGTGAGATGCCAGCTCCTTTTATTCAGTCAGTAGCTTCAATCATTTCTGGACGTTTTTCAATGGCAAAAATCAACGAATATTGTAAATGCACAAACAGTAATTTCTCCGCATTGCAAGGTGCAATTCTGAAATTTTTTGCTTTTTCCTGCTCCTCTTAGCATGATAAAGAAGATTCAAAGAGAGTGAGATGCCAGCTCCTTTCATTCAGTCAGTAGCTTCAATCATTTCTGGACGTTTTTCAATGGCAAAAATCAATGAATATTGTAAATGCACAAACTGTAATTTCTCCGCATTGCAAGGTGCAATTCTGAAATTTTTTGCTTTTTCCTGCTCCACTTAGCATGATAAAGAAGATTCAAAGAGAGTGAGATGCCAGCTCCTTTCATTCAGTCAGTAGCTTCAATCATTTCTGGACGTTTTTCAATGGCAAAAATCAATGAATATTGTAAATGCACAAACAGTAATTTCTCCGCATTGCAAGTTGCAATTCTGAAATTTTTTGCTTTTTCCTGCTCCTCTTAGCATGATAAAGAAGATTCAAAGAGAGTGAGATGCCAGCTCCTTTCATTCAGTCAGTACCTTCAATCATTTCTGGACGTTTTTCAATGGCAAAAATCAATGAATATTGTAAATGCACAAACAGTAATTTCTCCGCATTGCAAGGTGCAATTCTGAAATTTTTTGCTTTTTCCTGCTCCTCTTAGCATGATAAAGAAGATTCAAAGAGAGTGAGATGCCAGCTCCTTTCATTCAGTCAGTAGCTTCAAACATTTCTGGTATATGAATAACATGATGTTTTTCAATGGCAAAAATCAATGAATATTGTAAGTGCACAAACAGTAATTTCTCCGCATTGCAAGGTGCAAGTCTGAAATTTTTTGCTTTTTTCTGCTCCTCTTAGCATGATAAAGAAGATTCAAAGAGAGTGAGATGCCAGCTCCTTTCATTCAGTCAGTAGCTTCAAACATTTCTGGTATATGAATAACATGATGTTTTTCAATGGCAAAAATCAATGAATATTGTAAATGCACAAACAGTAATTTCTCCGCATTGCAAGGTGCAAGTCTGAAATTTTTTGCTTTTTCCTGCTCCTCTTAGCATGATAAAGAAGATTCAAAGAGAGTGAGATGCCAGCTACTTTCATTCAGTCAGTAGCTTCAATCATTTCTGGACGTTTTTCAATGGTAAAAATCAATGAATATTGTAAATGCACAAACAGTAATTTCTCCACATTGCAAGGTGCAATTCTGAAATTTTTTGCTTTTTCATGCTCCTCTTAGCATGATAAAGAAGATTCAAAGAGATTGAGATGCCAGCTCCTTTCATTCAGTCAGTAGCTTCAAACAATTCTGGTATATGAATAACATTATGTTTTTCAATGGCAAAAATCAATGAATATTGTAAATGCACAAACAGTAATTTCTCCGCATTGCAAGGTGCAATTCTGAAATTTTTTGCTTTTTCCTGCTCCTCTTAGCATGATAAAGAAGATTCAAAGAGAGTGAGATGCCAGCTCCTTTCATTCAGTCAGTAGCTTCAAACATTTCTGGTATATGAATAACATGATGTTTTTCAATGGCAAAAATCAATGAATATTGTAAATGCACAAACAGTAATTTCTCCGCATTGCAAGGTGCAAGTCTGAAATTTTTTGCTTTTTCCTGCTCCTCTTAGCATGATAAAGAAGATTCAAAGAGAGTGAGATGCCAGCTACTTTCATTCAGTCAGTAGCTTCAATCATTTCTGGACGTTTTTCAATGGTAAAAATCAATGAATATTGCAAATGCACAAACAGTAATTTCTCCACATTGCAAGGTGCAATTCTGAAATTTTTTGCTTTTTCCTGCTCCTCTTAGCATGATAAAGAAGATTCAAAGAGAGTGAGATGCCAGCTCCTTTCATTCAGTCAGTAGCTTCAAACATTTCTGGTATATGAATAACATGATGTTTTTCAATGGCAAAAATCAATGAATATTGTAAATGCACAAACAGTAATTTCTCCGCATTGCAAGGTGCAATTCTGAAATTTTTTGCTTTTTCCTGCTCCTCTTAGCATGATAAAGAAGATTCAAAGAGAATGAGATGCCAGCTCCTTTCATTCAGTCAGTAGCTTCAATCATTTCTGGATGTTTTTCAATGGCAAAAATCAATGAATATTGTAAATGCACAAACAGTAATTTCTCCGCATTGCAAGGTGCAATTCTGAAATTTTTTGCTTTTTCCTGCTCCTCTTAGCATGATAAAGAAGATTCAAAGAGAGTGAGATGCCAGCTCCTTTCATTCAGTCAGTAGCTTCAATCATTTCTGGACGTTTTTCAATGGCAAAAATCAATGAATATTGTAAATGCACAAACAGTAATTTCTCCGCATTGCAAGGTGCAATTCTGAAATTTTTTGCTTTTTCCTGCTCCTCTTAGCATGATAAAGAAGATTCAAAGAGAGTGAGATGCCAGCTACTTTCATTCAGTCAGTAGCTTCAATCATTTCTGGACGTTTTTCAATGGTAAAAATCAATGAATATTGTAAATGCACAAACAGTAATTTCTCCACATTGCAAGGTGCAATTCTGAAATTTTTTGCTTTTTCCTGCTCCTCTTAGCATGATAGAGAAGATTCAAAGAGAGTGAGATGCCAGCTCCTTTCATTCAGTCAGTAGCTTCAAACATTTCTGGTATATGAATAACATGATGTTTTTCAATGGCAAAAATCAATGAATATTGTAAATGCACAAACAGTAATTTCTCCGCATTGCAAGGTGCAATTCTGAAATTTTTTGTTTTTTCCTGCTCCTCTTAGCATGATAAAGAAGATTCAAAGAGAGTGAGATGCCAGCTCCTTTCATTCAGTCAGTAGCTTCAATCATTTCTGGATGTTTTTCAATGGCAAAAATCAATGAATATTGTAAATGCACAAACAGTAATTTCTCCGCATTGCAAGGTGCAATTCTGAAATTTTTTGCTTTTTCCTGCTCCTCTTAGCATAATAAAGAAGATTCAAAGAGAGTGAGATGCCAGCTCCTTTCATTCAGTCAGTAGCTTCAATCATTTCTGGACGTTTTTCAATGGCAAAAATCAATGAATATTGTAAATGCACAAACAGTAATTTCTCCGCATTGCAAGGTGCAATTCTGAAATTTTTTGCTTTTTCCTGCTCCTCTTAGCATGATAAAGAAGATTCAAAGAGAGTGAGATGCCAGCTCCTTTCATTCAGTCAGTACCTTCAATCATTTCTGGACGTTTTTCAATGGCAAAAATCAATGAATATTGTAAATGCACAAACAGTAATTTCTCCGCATTGCAAGGTGCAATTCTGAAATTTTTTGCTTTTTCCCGCTCCTCTTAGCATGATAAAGAAGATTCAAAGAGATTGAGGTGCCAGCTCCTTTCATTCAGTCAGTAGCTTCAAACATTTCTGGTATATGAATAACATGTTTTTCAATGGCAAAAATCAATGAATATTGTAAATGCACAAACAGTAATTTCTCCGCATTGCAAGGTGCAATTCTGAAATTTTTTGCTTTTTCCTGCTCCTCTTAGCATGATAAAGAAGATTCAAAGAGAGTGAGATGCCAGCTCCTTTCATTCATTCAGTAGCTTCAATCATTTCTGGACGTTTTTCAATGGCAAAAATCAATGAATATTGTAAATGCACAAACAGTAATTTCTCCGCATTGCAAGGTGCAATTCTGAAATTTTTTGCTTTTTCCTGCTCCTCTTAGCATGATAAAGAAGATTCAAAGAGAGTGAGATGCCAGCTCCTTTCATTCAGTCAGTAGCTTCAATCATTTCTGGACGTTTTTCAATGGCAAAAATCAATGAATATTGTAAATGCACAAACAGTAATTTCTCCGCATTGCAAGGTGCAATTCTGAAATTTTTTGCTTTTTCCTGCTCCTCTTAGCATGATAAAGAAGATTCAAAGAGAGTGAGATGCCAGCTCCTTTCATTCAGTCAGTAGCTTCAAACATTTCTGGTATATGAATAACATGATGTTTTTCAATGGCAAAAATCAATGAATATTGTAAATGCACAAACAGTAATTTCTCCGCATTGCAAGGTGCAAGTCTGAAATTTTTTGCTTTTTCCTGCTCCTCTTAGCATGATAAAGAAGATTCAAAGAGAGTGAGATGCCAGCTACTTTCATTCAGTCAGTAGCTTCAATCATTTCTGGACGTTTTTCAATGGTAAAAATCAATGAATATTGTAAATGCACAAACAGTAATTTCTCCACATTGCAAGGTGCAATTCTAAAATTTTTTGCTTTTTCCTGCTCCTCTTAGCATGATAAAGAAGATTCAAAGAGAGTGAGATGCCAGCTCCTTTCATTCAGTCAGTAGCTTCAAACATTTCTGGTATATGAATAACATGATGTTTTTCAATGGCAAAAATCAATGAATATTGTAAATGCACAAACAGTAATTTCTCCGCATTGCAAGGTGCAATTCTGAAATTTTTTGCTTTTTCCTGCTCCTCTTAGCATGATTCAAAGAGAGTGAGATGCCAGCTCCTTTCATTCAGTCAGTAGCTTCAATCATTTCTGGACGTTTTTCAATGGCAAAAATCAATGAATATTGTAAATGCACAAACAGTAATTTCTCCGCATTGCAAGGTGCAATTCTGAAATTTTTTGCTTTTTCCTGCTCCTCTTAGCATGATAAAGAAGATTCAAAGAGAGTGAGATGTCAGCTCCTTTCATTCAGTCAGTAGCTTCAAACATTTCTGGTATATGAATAACATGATGTTTTTCAATGGCAAAAATCAATGAATATTGTAAATGCACAAACAGTAATTTCTCCGCATTGCAAGGTGCAATTCTGAAATTTTTTGCTTTTTCCTGCTCCTCTTAGCATGATAAAGAAGATTCAAAGAGAGTGAGATGCCAGCTCCTTTCATTCAGTCAGTAGCTTCAAACATTTCTGGTATATGAATAACATGATGTTTTTCAATGGCAAAAATCAATGAATTTTGTAAATGCACAAACAGTAATTTCTCCGCATTGCAAGGTGCAAGTCTGAAATTTTTTGCTTTTTCCTGCTCCTCTTAGCATGATAAAGAAGATTCAAAGAGAGTGAGATGCCAGCTACTTTCATTCAGTCAGTAGCTTCAATCATTTCTGGACGTTTTTCAATGGTAAAAATCAATGAATATTGTAAATGCACAAACAGTAATTTCTCCACATTGCAAGGTGCAATTCTGAAGTTTTTTGCTTTTTCCTGCTCCTCTTAGCATGATAAAGAAGATTCAAAGAGATTGAGATGCCAGCTCCTTTCATTCAGTCAGTAGCTTCAAACATTTCTGGTATATGAATAACATGATGTTTTTCAATGGAAAAAATCAATGAATATTGTAAATGCACAAACAGTAATTTCTCCGCATTGCAAGGTGCAATTCTGAAATTTTTTGCTTTTTCCTGCTCCTCTTAGCATGATAAAGAAGATTCAAAGAGAGTGAGATGCCAGCTCCTTTCATTCAGTCAGTAGCTTCAAACATTTCTGGTATATCAATAACATGATGTTTTTCAATGGCAAAAATCAATGAATATTGTAAATGCACAAACAGTAATTTCTCCGCATTGCAAGGTGCAAGTCTGAAATTTTTTGCTTTTTCCTGCTCCTCTTAGCATGATAAAGAAGATTCAAAGAGAGTGAGATGCCAGCTACTTTCATTCAGTCAGTAGCTTCAATCATTTCTGGACGTTTTTCAATGGTAAAAATCAATGAATATTGTAAATGCACAAACAGTAATTTCTCCACATTGCAAGGTGCAATTCTGAAATTTTTTGCTTTTTCCTGCTCCTCTTAGCATGATAAAGAAGATTCAAAGAGAGTGAGATGCCAGCTCCTTTCATTCAGTCAGTAGCTTCAAACATTTCTGGTATATGAATAACATGATGTTTTTCAATGGCAAAAATCAATGAATATTGTAAATGCACAAACAGTAATTTCTCCGCATTGCAAGGTGCAATTCTGAAATTTTTTGCTTTTTCCTGCTCCTCTTAGCATGATAAAGATTCAAAGAGAGTGAGATGCCAGCTCCTTTCATTCAGTCAGTAGCTTCAATCATTTCTGGACGTTTCTCAATGGCAAAAATCAATGAATATTGTAAATGCACAAACTGTAATTTCTCCGCATTGCAAGGTGCAATTCTGAAATTTTTTGCTTTTTCCTGCTCCTCTTAGCATGATAAAGAAGATTCAAAGAGAGTGAGATGCCAGCTCCTTTCATTCAGTCAGTAGCTTCAATCATTTCTGGACGTTTTTCAATGGCAAAAATCAATGAATTTTGTAAATGCACAAACAGTAATTTCTCCGCATTGCAAGGTGCAATTCTGAAATTTTTTGCTTTTTCCTGCTCCTCTTAGCATGATAAAGAAGATTCAAAGAGAGTGAGATGCCAGCTCCTTTCATTCAGTCAGTACCTTCAATCATTTCTGGACGTTTTTCAATGGCAAAAATCAATGAATATTGTAAATGCACAAACAGTAATTTCTCCGCATTGCAAGGTGCAATTCTGAAATTTTTTGCTTTTTCCCGCTCCTCTTAGCATGATAAAGAAGATTCAAAGAGAGTGAGGTGCCAGCTCCTTTCATTCAGTCAGTAGCTTCAAACATTTCTGGTATATGAATAACATGTTTTTCAATGGCAAAAATCAATGAATATTGTAAATGCACAAACAGTAATTTCTCCGCATTGCAAGGTGCAATTCTGAAATTTTTTGCTTTTTCCTGCTCCTCTTAGCATGATAAAGAAGATTCAAAGAGAGTGAGATGCCAGCTCCTTTCATTCAGTCAGTAGCTTCAATCATTTCTGGACGTTTTTCAATGGCAAAAATCAATGAATATTGTAAATGCACAAACAGTAATTTCTCCGCATTGCAAGGTGCAATTCTGAAATTTTTTGCTTTTTCCTGCTCCTCTTAGCATGATAAAGAAGATTCAAAGAGAGTGAGATGCCAGCTCCTTTCATTCAGTCAGTAGCTTCAATCATTTCTGGACGTTTTTCAATGGCAAAAATCAATGAATATTGTAAATGCACAAACAGTAATTTCTCCGCATTGCAAGGTGCAATTCTGAAATTTTTTGCTTTTTCCTGCTCCTCTTAGCATGATAAAGAAGATTCAAAGAGAGTGAGATGCCAGCTCCTTTCATTCAGTCAGTAGCTTCAAACATTTCTGGTATATGAATAACATGATGTTTTTCAATGGCAGAAATCAATGAATATTGTAAATGCACAAACAGTAATTTCTCCGCATTGCAAGGTGCAAGGTGGAAATTTTTTGCTTTTTCCTGCTCCTCTTAGCATGATAAAGAAGATTCAAAGAGAGTGAGATGCCAGCTCCTTTCATTCAGTCAGTACCTTCAATCATTTCTGGACGTTTTTCAATGGCAAAAATCAATGAATATTGTAAATGCACAAACAGTAATTTCTCCGCATTGCAAGGTGCAATTCTGAAATTTTTTGCTTTTTCCTGCTCCTCTTAGCATGATAAAGAAGATTCAAAGAGAGTGAGGTGCCAGCTCCTTTCATTCAGTCAGTAGCTTCAAACATTTCTGGTATATGAATAACATGTTTTTCAATGGCAAAAATCAATGAATATTGTAAATGCACAAACAGTAATTTCTCCGCATTGCAAGGTGCAATTCTGAAATTTTTTGCTTTTTCCTGCTCCTCTTAGCATGATAAAGAAGATTCAAAGAGAGTGAGATGCCAGCTCCTTTCATTCAGTCAGTAGCTTCAATCATTTCTGGACGTTTTTCAATGGCAAAAATCAATGAATATTGTAAATGCACAAACAGTAATTTCTCCGCATTGCAAGGTGCAATTCTGAAATTTTTTGCTTTTTCCTGCTCCTCTTAGCATGATAAAGAAGATTCAAAGAGAGTGAGATGCCAGCTCCTTTCATTCAGTCAGTAGCTTCAATCATTTCTGGACGCTTTTCAATGGCAAAAATCAATGAATATTGTAAATGCACAAACAGTAATTTCTCCGCATTGCAAGGTGCAATTCTGAAATTTTTTGCTTTTTCCTGCTCCTCTTAGCATGATAAAGAAGATTCAAAGAGAGTGAGATGCCAGCTCCTTTCATTCAGTCAGTAGCTTCAAACATTTCTGGTATATGAATAACATGATGTTTTTCAATGGCAGAAATCAATGAATATTGTAAATGCACAAACAGTAATTTCTCCGCATTGCAAGGTGCAAGTCTGAAATTTTTTGCTTTTTCCTGCTCGTCTTAGCATGATAAAGAAGATTCAAAGAGAGTGAGATGCCAGCTACTTTCATTCAGTCAGTAGCTTCAATCATTTCTGGACGTTTTTCAATGGTAAAAATCAATGAATATTGTAAATGCACAAACAGTAATTTCTCCACATTGCAAGGTGCAATTCTGAAATTTTTTGCTTTTTCCTGCTCCTCTTAGCATGATAAAGAAGATTCAAAGAGTGAGGTGCCAGCTCCTTTCATTCAGTCAGTAGCTTCAAACATTTCTGGTATATGAATAACATGTTTTTCAATGGCAAAAATCAATGAATATTGTAAATGCACAAACAGTAATTTCTCCGCATTGCAAGGTGCAATTCTGAAATTTTTTGCTTTTTCCTGCTCCTCTTAGCATGATAAAGAAGATTCAAAGAGAGTGAGATGCCAGCTCCTTTCATTCAGTCAGTAGCTTCAATAATTTCTGGACGTTTTTCAATGGCAAAAATCAATGAATATTGTAAATGCACAAACAGTAATTTCTCCGCATTGCAAGGTGCAATTCTGAAATTTTTTGCTTTTTCCTGCTCCTCTTAGCATGATAAAGAAGATTCAAAGAGAGTGAGATGCCAGCTCCTTTCATTCAGTCAGTAGCTTCAATCATTTCTGGACGTTTTTCAATGGCAAAAATCAATGAATATTGTAAATGCACAAACAGTAATTTCTCCGCATTGCAAGGTGCAATTCTGAAATTTTTTGCTTTTTCCTGCTCCTCTTAGCATGATAAAGAAGATTCAAAGAGAGTGAGATGCCAGCTCCTTTCATTCAGTCAGTAGCTTCAAACATTTCTGGTATATGAATAACATGATGTTTTTCAATGGCAAAAATCAATGAATATTGTAAATGCACAAACAGTAATTTCTCCGCATTGCAAGGTGCAAGTCTGAAATTTTTTGCTTTTTCCTGCTCGTCTTAGCATGATAAAGAAGATTCAAAGAGAGTGAGATGCCAGCTACTTTCATTCAGTCAGTAGCTTCAATCATTTCTGGACGTTTTTCAATGGTAAAAATCAATGAATATTGTAAATGCACAAACAGTAATTTCTCCACATTGCAAGGTGCAATTCTGAAATTTTTTGCTTTTCCCTGCTCCTCTTAGCATGATAAAGAAGATTCAAAGAGAGTGAGATGCCAGCTCCTTTCATTCAGTCAGTAGCTTCAAACATTTCTGGTATATGAATAACATGATGTTTTTCAATGGCAAAAATCAATGAATATTGTAAAAGCACAAACAGTAATTTCTCCGCATTGCAAGGTGCAATTCTGAAATTTTTTGCTTTTTCCTGCTCCTCTTAGCATGATAAAGAAGATTCAAAGAGAGTGAGATGCCAGCTCCTTTCATTCAGTCAGTAGCTTCAAACATTTCTGGTATATGAATAACATGATGTTTTTCAATGGCAAAAATCAATGAATATTGTAAATGCACAAACAGTAATTTCTCCGCATGGCAAGGTGCAATTCTGAAATTTTTTGCTTTTTCCTGCTCCTCTTAGCATGATAAAGAAGATTCAAAGAGAGTGAGATGCCAGCTCCTTTCATTCAGTCAGTAGCTTCAATCAATTCTGGACGTTTTTCAATGGCAAAAATCAATGAATATTGTAAATGCACAAACAGTAATTTCTCCGCATTGCAAGGTGCAATTCTGAAATTTTTTGCTTTTTCCTGCTCCTCTTAGCATGATAAAGAAGATTCAAAGAGCGTGAGATGTCAGCTCCTTTCATTCAGTCAGTAGCTTCAAACATTTCTGGTATATGAATAACATGATGTTTTTCAATGGCAAAAATCAATGAATATTGTAAATGCACAAACAGTAATTTCTCCGCATTGCAAGGTGCAATTCTGAAATTTTTTGCTTTTTCCTGCTCCTCTTAGCATGATAAAGAAGATTCAAAGAGAGTGAGATGCCAGCTCCTTTCATTCAGTCAGTAGCTTCAATCATTTCTGGACGTTTTTCAATGGCAAAAATCAATGAATATTGTAAATGCACAAACAGTAATTTCTCCGCATTGCAAGGTGCAATTCTGAAATTTTTTGCTTTTTCCTGCTCCTCTTAGCATGATAAAGAAGATTCAAAGAGAGTGAGATGCCAGCTCCTTTCGTTCAGTCAGTAGCTTCAATCATTTCTGGACGTTTTTCAAAGGCAAAAATCATTGAATATTATAAATGCACAAACAGTAATTTCTCCGCATTGCAAGGTGCAATTCTGAAATTTTTTACTTTTTCCTGCTCCTCTTAGCATGATAAAGAAGATTCAAAGAGAGTGAGATGCCAGCTCCTTTCATTCAGTCAGTAGCTTCAATCATTTCTGGTATATGAATAACATGATGTTTTTCAATGGCAAAAATCAATGAATATTGTAAATGCACAAACAGTAATTTCTCCGCATTGCAAGGTGCAATTCTGAAATTTTTTGCTTTTTCCTGCTCCTCTTAGCATGATAAACAAGATTCAAAGAGAGTGAGATGCCAGCTCCTTTCATTCAGTCAGTAGCTTCAATCATTTCTGGACGTTTTTCAATGGCAAAAATCAATGAATATTGTAAATGCACAAACAGTAATTTCTCCGCATTGCAAGGTGCAATTCTGAAATTTTTTGCTTTTTCCTGCTCCTCTTAGCATGATAAAGAAGATTCAAAGAGAGTGAGATGCCAGCTCCTTTCATTCAGTCAGTAGCTTCAAACATTTCTGGTATATGAATAACATGATGTTTTTCAATGGCAAAAATCAATGAATATTGTAAATGCACAAACAGTAATTTCTCCGCATTGCAAGGTGCAATTCTGAAATTTTTTGCTTTTTCCTGCTCCTCTTAGCATGATAAAGAAGATTCAAAGAGAGTGAGATGCCAGCTCCTTTCATTCAGTCAGTAGCTTCAATCATTTCTGGACGTTTTTCAATGGCAAAAATCAATGAATATTGTAAATGCACAAACAGTAATTTCTCCGCATTGCAAGGTGCAATTCTGAAATTTTTTGCTTTTTCCTGCTCCTCTTAGCATGATAAAGAAGATTCAAAGAGAGTGAGATGCCAGCTCCTTTCATTCAGTCAGTAGCTTCAATCATTTCTGGACGTTTTTCAATGGCAAAAATCAATGAATATTGTAAATGCACAAACAGTAATTTCTCCGCATTGCAAGGTGCAATTCTGAAATGTTTTGCTTTTTCCTGCTCCTCTTAGCATGATAAAGAAGATTCAAAGAGAGTGAGATGCCAGCTCCTTTCATTCAGTCAGTAGCTTCAATCATTTCTGGACGTTTTTCAATGGCAAAAATCAATGAATATTGTAAATGCACAAACAGTAATTTCTCCGCATTGCAAGGTGCAATTCTGAAATTTTTTGCTTTTTCCTGCTCCTCTTAGCATGATAAAGAAGATTCAAAGAGAGTGAGATGCCAGCTCCTTTCATTCAGTCAGTAGCTGCAAACATTTCTGGTATATGAATAACATGATGTTTTTCAATGGCAAAAATCAATGAATATTGTAAATGCACAAACAGTAATTTCTCCGCATTGCAAGGTGCAATTCTGAAATTTTTTGCTTTTTCCTGCTCCTCTTAGCATGATAAAGAAGATTCAAAGAGAGTGAGATGCCAGCTCCTTTCATTCAGTCAGTAGCTTCAAACATTTCTGGTATATGAATAACATGATGTTTTTCAATGGCAAAAATCAATGAATATTGTAAATGCACAAACAGTAATTTCTCCGCATTGCAAGGTGCAATTCTGAAATTTTTTGCTTTTTCCTGCTCCTCTTAGCATGATAAAGAAGATTCAAAGAGAGTGAGATGCCAGCTCCTTTCATTCAGTCAGTAGCTTCAATCATTTCTGGACGTTTTTCAATGGCAAAAATCAATGAATATTGTAAATGCACAAACAGTAATTTCTCCGCATTGCAAGGTGCAATTCTGAAATTTTTTGCTTTTTCCTGCTCCTCTTAGCATGATAAAGAAGATTCAAAGAGCGTGAGATGTCAGCTCCTTTCATTCAGTCAGTAGCTTCAAACATTTCTGGTATATGAATAACATGATGTTTTTCAATGGCAAAAATCAATGAATATTGTAAATGCACAAACAGTAATTTCTCCGCATTGCAAGGTGCAATTCTGAAATTTTTTGCTTTTTCCTGCTCCTCTTAGCATGATAAAGAAGATTCAAAGAGAGTGAGATGCCAGCTCCTTTCATTCAGTCAGTAGCTTCAATCATTTCTGGACGTTTTTCAATGGCAAAAATCAATGAATATTGTAAATGCACAAACAGTAATTTCTCCGCATTGCAAGGTGCAATTCTGAAATTTTTTGCTTTTTCCTGCTCCTCTTAGCATGATAAAGAAGATTCAAAGAGAGTGAGATGCCAGCTCCTTTCATTCAGTCAGTAGCTTCAAACATTTCTGGTATATGAATAACATGATGTTTTTCAATGGCAAAAATCAATGAATATTGTAAATGCACAAACAGTAATTTCTCCGCATTGCAAGGTGCAATTCTGAAATTTTTTGCTTTTTCCTGCTCCTCTTAGCATGATAAAGAGATTCAAAGAGAGTGAGATGCCAGCTCCTTTCATTCAGTCAGTAGCTTCAATCATTTCTGGACGTTTTTCAATGGCAAAAATCAATGAATATTGTAAATGCACAAACAGTAATTTCTCCGCATTGCAAGGTGCAATTCTGAAATGTTTTGCTTTTTCCTGCTCCTCTTAGCATGATAAAGAAGATTCAAAGAGCGTGAGATGCCAGCTCCTTTCATTCAGTCAGTAGCTTCAAACATTTCTGGTATATGAATAAAATGATGTTTTTCAATGGCAAAAATCAATGAATATTGTAAATGCACAAACAGTAATTTCTCCGCATTGCAAGGTGCAAGTCTGAAATTTTTTGCTTTTTCCTGCTCCTCTTAGTATGATAAAGAAGATTCAAAGAGAGTGAGATGCCAGCTACTTTCATTCAGTCAGTAGCTTCAATCATTTCTGGACGTTTTTCAATGGTAAAAATCAATGAATATTGTAAATGCACAAACAGTAATTTCTCCACATTGCAAGGTGCAATTCTGAAATTTTTTGCTTTTTCCTGCTCCTCTTAGCATGATAAAGAAGATTCAAAGAGAGTGAGATGCCAGCTCCTTTCATTCAGTCAGTAGCTTCAAACATTTCTGGTATATGAATAACATGATGTTTTTCAATGGCAAAAATCAATGAATATTGTAAATGCACAAACAGTAATTTCTCCGCATTGCAAGGTGCAATTCTGAAATTTTTTGCTTTTTCCTGCTCCTCTTAGCATGATAAAGAAGATTCAAAGAGAGTGAGATGCCAGCTCCTTTCATTCAGTCAGTAGCTTCAAACATTTCTGGTATATGAATAACATGATGTTTTTCAATGGCAAAAATCAATGAATATTGTAAATGCACAAACAGTAATTTCTCCGCATTGCAAGGTGCAATTCTGAAATTTTTTGCTTTTTCCTGCTCCTCTTAGCATGATAAAGAAGATTCAAAGAGAGTGAGATGCCAGCTACTTTCATTCAGTCAGTAGATTCAATCATTTCTGGACGTTTTTCATTGTTAAAAATCAATGAATATTGTAAATGCACAAACAGTAATTTCTCCACATTGCAAGGTGCAATTCTGAAATTTTTTGCTTTTTCCTGCTCCTCTTAGCATGATAATGAAGATTCAAAGAGAGTGAGATGCCAGCTCCTTTCATTCAGTCAGTAGCTTCAAACATTTCTGGTATATGAATAACATGATGTTTTTCAATGGCAAAAATCAATGAATATTGTAAATGCACAAACAGTAATTTCTCCGCATTGCAAGGTGCAATTCTGAAATTTTTTGCTTTTTCCTGCTCCTCTTAGCATGATAAAGAAGATTCAAAGAGAGTGAGATGCCAGCTCCTTTCATTCAGTCAGTAGCTTCAATCATTTCTGGATGTTTTTCAATGGCAAAAATCAATGAATATTGTAAATGCACAAACTGTAATTTCTCCGCATTGCAAGGTGCAATTCTGAAATTTTTTACTTTTTCCTGCTCCTCTTAGCATGATAAAGAAGATTCAAAGAGAGTGAGATGCCAGCTCCTTTCATTCAGTCAGTAGCTTCAATCATTTCTGGACGTTTTTCAATGGCAAAAATCAATGAATATTGTAAATGCACAAACAGTAATTTCTCCGCATTGCAAGGTGCAATTCTGAAATTTTTTGCTTTTTCCTGCTCCTCTTAGCATGATAAAGAAGATTCAAAGAGAGTGAGATGCCAGCTCCTTTCATTCAGTCAGTACTTTCAATCATTTCTGGACGTTTTTCAATGGCAAAAATCAATGAATATTGTAAATGCACAAACAGTAATTTCTCCGCATTGCAAGGTGCAATTCTGAATTTTTTTGGTTTTTCCCGCTCCTCTTAGCATGATAAAGAAGATTCAAAGAGAGTGAGGTGCCAGCTCCTTTCATTCAGTCAGTAGCTTCAAACATTTCTGGTATATGAATAACATGTTTTTCAATGGCAAAAATCAATGAATATTGTAAATGCACAAACAGTAATTTCTCCGCATTGCAAGGTGCAATTCTGAAATTTTTTGCTTTTTCCTGCTCCTCTTAGCATGATAATGAAGATTCAAAGAGAGTGAGATGCCAGCTCCTTTCATTCAGTCAGTAGCTTCAAACATTTCTGGTATATGAATAACATGATGTTTTTCAATGGCAAAAATCAATGAAGATTGTAAATGCACAAACAGTAATTTCTCCGCATTGCAAGGTGCAATTCTGAAATTTTTTGCTTTTTCCTGCTCCTCTTAGCATGATAAAGAAGATTCAAAGAGAGTGAGATGCCAGCTCCTTTCATTCAGTCAGTAGCTTCAATCATTTCTGGATGTTTTTCAATGGCAAAAATCAATGAATATTGTAAATGCACAAACTGTAATTTCTCCGCATTGCAAGGTGCAATTCTGAAATTTTTTACTTTTTCCTGCTCCTCTTAGCATGATAAAGAAGATTCAAAGAGAGTGAGATGCCAGCTCCTTTCATTCAGTCAGTAGCTTCAATCATTTCTGGACGTTTTTCAATGGCAAAAATCAATGAATATTGTAAATGCACAAACAGTAATTTCTCCGCATTGCAAGGTGCAATTCTGAAATTTTTTGCTTTTTCCTGCTCCTCTTAGCATGATAAAGAAGATTCAAAGAGAGTGAGATGCCAGCTCCTTTCATTCAGTCAGTACTTTCAATCATTTCTGGACGTTTTTCAATGGCAAAAATCAATGAATATTGTAAATGCACAAACAGTAATTTCTCCGCATTGCAAGGTGCAATTCTGAATTTTTTTGCTTTTTCCCGCTCCTCTTAGCATGATAAAGAAGATTCAAAGAGAGTGAGGTGCCAGCTCCTTTCATTCAGTCAGTAGCTTCAATCATTTCTGGACGTTTTTCAATGGTAAAAATCAATGAATATTGTAAATGCACAAACAGTAATTTCTCCACATTGCAAGGTGCAATTCTGAAATTTTTTGCTTTTCCCTGCTCCTCTTAGCATGATAAAGAAGATTCAAAGAGAGTGAGATGCCAGCTCCTTTCATTCAGTCAGTAGCTTCAAACATTTCTGGTATATGAATAACATGATGTTTTTCAATGGCAAAAATCAATGAATATTGTAAATGCACAAACAGTAATTTCTCCGCATTGCAAGGTGCAATTCTGAAATTTTTTGCTTTTTCCTGCTCCTCTTAGCATGATAAAGAAGATTCAAAGAGAGTGAGATGCCAGCTCCTTTCATTCAGTCAGTAGCTTCAAACATTTCTGGTATATGAATAACATGATGTTTTTCAATGGCAAAAATCAATGAATATTGTAAATGCACAAACAGTAATTTCTCCGCATTGCAAGGTGCAATTCTGAAATTTTTTGCTTTTTCCTGCTCCTCTTAGCATGATAAAGAAGATTCAAAGAGAGTGAGATGCCAGCTCCTTTCATTCAGTCAGTAGCTTCAATCAATTCTGGACGTTTTTCAATGGCAAAAATCAATGAATATTGTAAATGCACAAACAGTAATTTCTCCGCATTGCAAGGTGCAATTCTGAAATTTTTTGCTTTTTCCTGCTCCTCTTAGCATGATAAAGAAGATTCAAAGAGCGTGAGATGTCAGCTCCTTTCATTCAGTCAGTAGCTTCAAACATTTCTGGTATATGAATAACATGATGTTTTTCAATGGCAAAAATCAATGAATATTGTAAATGCACAAACAGTAATTTCTCCGCATTGCAAGGTGCAATTCTGAAATTTTTTGCTTTTTCCTGCTCCTCTTAGCATGATAAAGAAGATTCAAAGAGAGTGAGATGCCAGCTCCTTTCATTCAGTCAGTAGCTTCAATCATTTCTGGACGTTTTTCAATGGCAAAAATCAATGAATATTGTAAATGCACAAACAGTAATTTCTCCGCATTGCAAGGTGCAATTCTGAAATTTTTTGCTTTTTCCTGCTCCTCTTAGCATGATAAAGAAGATTCAAAGAGAGTGAGATGCCAGCTCCTTTCGTTCAGTCAGTAGCTTCAATCATTTCTGGACGTTTTTCAATGGCAAAAATCATTGAATATTATAAATGCACAAACAGTAATTTCTCCGCATTGCAAGGTGCAATTCTGAAATTTTTTACTTTTTCCTGCTCCTCTTAGCATGATAAAGAAGATTCAAAGAGAGTGAGATGCCAGCTCCTTTCATTCAGTCAGTAGCTTCAATCATTTCTGGTATATGAATAACATGATGTTTTTCAATGGCAAAAATCAATGAATATTGTAAATGCACAAACAGTAATTTCTCCGCATTGCAAGGTGCAATTCTGAAATTTTTTGCTTTTTCCTGCTCCTCTTAGCATGATAAACAAGATTCAAAGAGAGTGAGATGCCAGCTCCTTTCATTCAGTCAGTAGCTTCAATCATTTCTGGACGTTTTTCAATGGCAAAAATCAATGAATATTGTAAATGCACAAACAGTAATTTCTCCGCATTGCAAGGTGCAATTCTGAAATTTTTTGCTTTTTCCTGCTCCTCTTAGCATGATAAAGAAGATTCAAAGAGAGTGAGATGCCAGCTCCTTTCATTCAGTCAGTAGCTTCAAACATTTCTGGTATATGAATAACATGATGTTTTTCAATGGCAAAAATCAATGAATATTGTAAATGCACAAACAGTAATTTCTCCGCATTGCAAGGTGCAATTCTGAAATTTTTTGCTTTTTCCTGCTCCTCTTAGCATGATAAAGAAGATTCAAAGAGAGTGAGATGCCAGCTCCTTTCATTCAGTCAGTAGCTTCAATCATTTCTGGACGTTTTTCAATGGCAAAAATCAATGAATATTGTAAATGCACAAACAGTAATTTCTCCGCATTGCAAGGTGCAATTCTGAAATTTTTTGCTTTTTCCTGCTCCTCTTAGCATGATAAAGAAGATTCAAAGAGAGTGAGATGCCAGCTCCTTTCATTCAGTCAGTAGCTTCAATCATTTCTGGACGTTTTTCAATGGCAAAAATCAATAAATATTGTAAATGCACAAACAGTAATTTCTCCGCATTGCAAGGTGCAATTCTGAAATGTTTTGCTTTTTCCTGCTCCTCTTAGCATGATAAAGAAGATTCAAAGAGAGTGAGATGCCAGCTCCTTTCATTCAGACAGTAGCTTCAATCATTTCTGGACGTTTTTCAATGGCAAAAATCAATGAATATTGTAAATGCACAAACAGTAATTTCTCCGCATTGCAAGGTGCAATTCTGAAATTTTTTGCTTTTTCCTGCTCCTCTTAGCATGATAAAGAAGATTCAAAGAGAGTGAGATGCCAGCTCCTTTCATTCAGTCAGTAGCTTCAAACATTTCTGGTATATGAATAACATGATGTTTTTCAATGGCAAAAATCAATGAATATTGTAAATGCACAAACAGTAATTTCTCCGCATTGCAAGGTGCAATTCTGAAATTTTTTGCTTTTTCCTGCTCCTCTTAGCATGATAAAGAAGATTCAAAGAGAGTGAGATGCCAGCTCCTTTCATTCAGTCAGTAGCTTCATTCATTTCTGGTATATGAATAACATGATGTTTTTCAATGGCAAAAATCAATGAATATTGTAAATGCACAAACAGTAATTTCTCCGCATTGCAAGGTGCAATTCTGAAATTTTTTGCTTTTTCCTGCTCCTATTAGCATGATAAAGAAGATTCAAAGAGAGTGAGATGCCAGCTCCTTTCATTCAGTCAGTAGCTTCAATCATTTCTGGACGTTTTTCAATGGCAAAAATCAATGAATATTGTAAATGCACAAACAGTAATTTCTCCGCATTGCAAGGTGCAATTCTGAAATTTTTTGCTTTTTCCTGCTCCTCTTAGCATGATAAAGAAGATTCAAAGAGCGTGAGATGTCAGCTCCTTTCATTCAGTCAGTAGCTTCAAACATTTCTGGTATATGAATAACATGATGTTTTTCAATGGCAAAAATCAATGAATATTGTAAATGCACAAACAGTAATTTCTCCGCATTGCAAGGTGCAATTCTGAAATTTTTTGCTTTTTCCTGCTCCTCTTAGCATGATAAAGAAGATTCAAAGAGAGTGAGATGCCAGCTCCTTTCATTCAGTCAGTAGCTTCAATCATTTCTGGACGTTTTTCAATGGCAAAAATCAATGAATATTGTAAATGCACAAACAGTAATTTCTCCGCATTGCAAGGTGCAATTCTGAAATTTTTTGCTTTTTCCTGCTCCTCTTATCATGATAAAGAAGATACAAAGAGAGTGAGATGCCAGCTCCTTTCATTCAGTCAGTAGCTTCAAACATTTCTGGTATATGAATAACATGATGTTTTTCAATGGCAAAAATCAATGAATATTGTAAATGCACAAACAGTAATTTCTCCGCATTGCAAAGTGCAATTCTGAAATTTTTTGCTTTTTCCTGCTCCTCTTAGCATGATAAAGAAGATTCAAAGAGAGTGAGATGCCAGCTCCTTTCATTCAGTCAGTAGCTTCAATCATTTCTGGACGTTTTTCAATGGCAAAAATCAATGAATATTGTAAATGCACAAACAGTAATTTCTCCGCATTGCAAGGTGCAATTCTGAAATGTTTTGCTTTTTCCTGCTCCTCTTAGCATGATAAAGAAGATTCAAAGAGCGTGAGATGTCAGCTCCTTTCATTCAGTCTGTAGCTTCAAACATTTCTGGTATATGAATAACATGATGTTTTTCAAAGGCAAAAATCAATGAATATTGTAAATGCACAAACAGTAATTTCTCCGCATTGCAAGGTGCAATTCTGAAATTATTTGCTTTTTCCTGCTCCTCTTAGCATGATAAAGAAGATTTAAAGAGAGTGAGATGCCAGCTCCTTTCATTCAGTCAGTAGCTTCAATCATTTCTGGACGTTTTTCAATGGCAAAAATCAATGAATATTGTAAATGCACAAACAGTAATTTCTCCGCATTGCAAGGTGCAATTCTGAAATTTTTTGCTTTTTCCTGCTCCTCTTAGCATGATAAAGAAGATTCAAAGAGAGTGAGATGCCAGCTCCTTTCGTTCAGTCAGTAGCTTCAATCATTTCTGGACGTTTTTCAATGGCAAAAATCATTGAATATTATAAATGCACAAACAGTAATTTCTCCGCATTGCAAGGTGCAATTCTGAAATTTTTTACTTTTTCCTGCTCCTCTTAGCATGATAAAGAAGATTCAAAGAGAGTGAGATGCCAGCTCCTTTCATTCAGTCAGTAGCTTCAATCATTTCTGGTATATGAATAACATGATGTTTTTCAATGGCAAAAATCAATGAATATTGTAAATGCACAAACAGTAATTTCTCCGCATTAGAAGGTGCAATTCTGAAATTTTTTGCTTTTTCCTGCTCCTCTTAGCATGATAAACAAGATTCAAAGAGAGTGAGATGCCAGCTCCTTTCATTCAGTCAGTAGCTTCAATCATTTCTGGACGTTTTTCAATGGCAAAAATCAATGAATATTGTAAATGCACAAACAGTAATTTCTCCGCATTGCAAGGTGCAATTCTGAAATTTTTTGCTTTTTCCTGCTCCTCTTAGCATGATAAAGAAGATTCAAAGAGAGTGAGATGCCAGCTCCTTTCATTCAGTCAGTAGCTTCAAACATTTCTGGTATATGAATAACATGATGTTTTTCAATGGCAAAAATCAATGAATATTGTAAATGCACAAACAGTAATTTCTCCGCATTGCAAGGTGCAATTCTGAAATTTTTTGCTTTTTCCTGCTCCTCTTAGCATGATAAAGAAGATTCAAAGAGAGTGAGATGCCAGCTCCTTTCATTCAGTCAGTAGCTTCAATCATTTCTGGACGTTTTTCAATGGCAAAAATCAATGAATATTGTAAATGCACAAACAGTAATTTCTCCGCATTGCAAGGTGCAATTCTGAAATTTTTTGCTTTTTCCTGCTCCTCTTAGCATGATAAAGAAGATTCAAAGAGAGTGAGATGCCAGCTCCTTTCATTCAGTCAGTAGCTTCAATCATTTCTGGACGTTTTTCAATGGCAAAAATCAATGAATATTGTAAATGCACAAACAGTAATTTCTCCGCATTGCAAGGTGCAATTCTGAAATTTTTTGCTTTTTCCTGCTCCTCTTAGCATGATAAAGAAGATTCAAAGAGAGTGAGATGCCAGCTCCTTTCATTCAGTCAGTAGCTTCAAACATTTCTGGTATATGAATAACATGATGTTTTTCAATGGCAAAAATCAATGAATATTGTAAATGCACAAACAGTAATTTCTCCGCATTGCAAGGTGCAAGTCTGAAATTTTTTGCTTTTTCCTGCTCCTCTTAGTATGATAAAGAAGATTCAAAGAGAGTGAGATGCCAGCTACTTTCATTGAGTCAGTAGCTTCAATCATTTCTGGACGTTTTTCAATGGTAAAAATCAATGAATATTGTAAATGCACAAACAGTAATTTCTCCACATTGCAAGGTGCAATTCTGAAATTTTTTGCTTTTTCCTGCTCCTCTTAGCATGATAAAGAAGATTCAAAGAGAGTGAGATGCCAGCTCCTTTCATTCAGTCAGTAGCTTCAAACATTTCTGGTATATGAATAACATGATGTTTTTCAATGGCAAAAATCAATGAATATTGTAAATGCACAAACAGTAATTTCTCCGCATTGCAAGGTGCAATTCTGAAATTTTTTGCTTTTTCCTGCTCCTCTTAGCATGATAAAGAAGATTCAAAGAGAGTGAGATGCCAGCTCCTTTCATTCAGTCAGTAGCTTCAAACATTTCTGGTATATGAATAACATGATGTTTTTCAATGGCAAAAATCAATGAATATTGTAAATGCACAAACAGTAATTTCTCCGCATTGCAAGGTGCAATTCTGAAATTTTTTGCTTTTTCCTGCTCCTCTTAGCATGATAAAGAAGATTCAAAGAGAGTGAGATGCCAGCTCCTTTCATTCAGTCAGTAGCTTCAATCATTTCTGGACGTTTTTCAATGGCAAAAATCAATGAATATTGTAAATGCACAAACAGTAATTTCTCCGCATTGCAAGGTGCAATTCTGAAATTTTTTGCTTTTTCCTGCTCCTCTTAGCATGATAAAGAAGATTCAAAGAGCGTGAGATGTCAGCTCCTTTCAGTCAGTCAGTAGCTTCAAACATTTCTGGTATATGAATAACATGATGTTTTTCAATGGCAAAAATCAATGAATATTGTAAATGCACAAACAGTAATTTCTCCGCATTGCAAGGTGCAATTCTGAAATTTTTTGCTTTTTCCTGCTCCTCTTAGCATGATAAAGAAGATTCAAAGAGAGTGAGATGCCAGCTCCTTTCATTCAGTCAGTAGCTTCAATCATTTCTGGACGTTTTTCAATGGCAAAAATCAATGAATATTGTAAATGCACAAACAGTAATTTCTCCGCATTGCAAGGTGCAATTCTGAAATTTTTTGCTTTTTCCTGCTCCTCTTATCATGATAAAGAAGATTCAAAGAGAGTGAGATGCCAGCTCCTTTCATTCAGTCAGTAGCTTCAAACATTTCTGGTATATGAATAACATGATGTTTTTCAATGGCAAAAATCAATGAATATTGTAAATGCACAAACAGTAATTTCTCCGCATTGCAAGGTGCAATTCTGAAATTTTTTGCTTTTTCCTGCTCCTCTTAGCATGATAAAGAAGATTCAAAGAGAGTGAGATGCCAGCTCCTTTCATTCAGTCAGTAGCTTCAATCATTTCTGGACGTTTTTCAATGGCAAAAATCAATGAATATTGTAAATGCACAAACAGTAATTTCTCCGCATTGCAAGGTGCAATTCTGAAATGTTTTGCTTTTTCCTGCTCCTCTTAGCATGATAAAGAAGATTCAAAGAGCGTGAGATGTCAGCTCCTTTCATTCAGTCAGTAGCTTCAAACATTTCTGGTATATGAATAACATGATGTTTTTCAAAGGCAAAAATCAATGAATATTGTAAATGCACAAACAGTAATTTCTCCGCATTGCAAGGTGCAATTCTGAAATTATTTGCTTTTTCCTGCTCCTCTTAGCATGATAAAGAAGATTCAAAGAGAGTGAGATGCCAGCTCCTTTCTTTCAGTCAGTAGCTTCAATCATTTCTGGACGTTTTTCAATGGCAAAAATCAATGAATATTGTAAATGCACAAACAGTAATTTCTCCGCATTGCAAGGTGCAATTCTGAAATTTTTTGCTTTTTCCTGCTCCTCTTAGCATGATAAAGAAGATTCAAAGAGAGTGAGATGCCAGCTCCTTTCGTTCAGTCAGTAGCTTCAATCATTTCTGGACGTTTTTCAATGGCAAAAATCATTGAATATTATAAATGCACAAACAGTAATTTCTCCGCATTGCAAGGTGCAATTCTGAAATTTTTTACTTTTTCCTGCTCCTCTTAGCATGATAAAGAAGATTCAAAGAGAGTGAGATGCCAGCTCCTTTCATTCAGTCAGTAGCTTCAATCATTTCTGGTATATGAATAACATGATGTTTTTCAATGGCAAAAATCAATGAATATTGTAAATGCACAAACAGTAATTTCTCCGCATTGCAAGGTGCAATTCTGAAATTTTTTGCTTTTTCCTGCTCCTCTTAGCATGATAAACAAGATTCAAAGAGAGTGAGATGCCAGCTCCTTTCATTCAGTCAGTAGCTTCAATCATTTCTGGACGTTTTTCAATGGCAAAAATCAATGAATATTGTAAATGCACAAACAGTAATTTCTCCGCATTGCAAGGTGCAATTCTGAAATTTTTTGCTTTTTCCTGCTCCTCTTAGCATGATAAAGAAGATTCAAAGAGAGTGAGATGCCAGCTCCTTTCATTCAGTCAGTAGCTTCAAACATTTCTGGTATATGAATAACATGATGTTTTTCAATGGCAAAAATCAATGAATATTGTAAATGCACAAACAGTAATTTCTCCGCATTGCAAGGTGCAATTCTGAAATTTTTTGCTTTTTCCTGCTCCTCTTAGCATGATAAAGAAGATTCAAAGAGAGTGAGATGCCAGCTCCTTTCATTCAGTCAGTAGCTTCAATCATTTCTGGACGTTTTTCAATGGCAAAAATCAATGAATATTGTAAATGCACAAACAGTAATTTCTCCGCATTGCAAGGTGCAATTCTGAAATTTTTTGCTTTTTCCTGCTCCTCTTAGCATGATAAAGAAGATTCAAAGAGAGTGAGATGCCAGCTCCTTTCATTCAGTCAGTAGCTTCAAACATTTCTGGTATATGAATAACATGATGTTTTTCAATGGCAAAAATCAATGAATATTGTAAATGCACAAACAGTAATTTCTCCGCATTGCAAGGTGCAATTCTGAAATTTTTTGCTTTTTCCTGCTCCTCTTAGCATGATAAAGAAGATTCAAAGAGAGTGAGATGCCAGCTCCTTTCATTCAGTCAGTAGCTTCAAACATTTCTGGTATATGAATAACATGATGTTTTTCAATGGCAAAAATCAATGAATATTGTAAATGCACAAACAGTAATTTCTCCGCATTGCAAGGTGCAAGTCTGAAATTTTTTGCTTTTTCCTGCTCCTCTTAGTATGATAAAGAAGATTCAAAGAGAGTGAGATGCCAGCTACTTTCATTCAGTCAGTAGCTTCAATCATTTCTGGACGTTTTTCAATGGTAAAAATCAATGAATATTGTAAATGCACAAACAGTAATTTCTCCACATTGCAAGGTGCAATTCTGAAATTTTTTGCTTTTTCCTGCTCCTCTTAGCATGATAAAGAAGATTCAAAGAGAGTGAGATGCCAGCTCCTTTCATTCAGTCAGTAGCTTCAAACATTTCTGGTATATGAATAACATGATGTTTTTCAATGGCAAAAATCAATGAATATTGTAAATGCACAAACAGTAATTTCTCCGCATTGCAAGGTGCAATTCTGAAATTTTTTGCTTTTTCCTGCTCCTCTTAGCATGATAAAGAAGATTCAAAGAGAGTGAGATGCCAGCTCCTTTCATTCAGTCAGTAGCTTCAAACATTTCTGGTATATGAATAACATGATGTTTTTCAATGGCAAAAATCAATGAATATTGTAAATGCACAAACAGTAATTTCTCCGCATTGCAAGGTGCAATTCTGAAATTTTTTGCTTTTTCCTGCTCCTCTTAGCATGATAAAGAAGATTCAAAGAGAGTGAGATGCCAGCTACTTTCATTCAGTCAGTAGATTCAATCATTTCTGGACGTTTTTCATTGTTAAAAATCAATGAATATTGTAAATGCACAAACAGTAATTTCTCCACATTGCAAGGTGCAATTCTGAAATTTTTTGCTTTTTCCTGCTCCTCTTAGCATGATAATGAAGATTCAAAGAGAGTGAGATGCCAGCTCCTTTCATTCAGTCAGTAGCTTCAAACATTTCTGGTATATGAATAACATGATGTTTTTCAATGGCAAAAATCAATGAATATTGTAAATGCACAAACAGTAATTTCTCCGCATTGCAAGGTGCAATTCTGAAATTTTTTGCTTTTTCCTGCTCCTCTTAGCCTGATAAAGAAGTTTCAAAGAGAGTGAGATGCCAGCTCCTTTCATTCAGTCAGTAGCTTCAATCATTTCTGGATGTTTTTCAATGGCAAAAATCAATGAATATTGTAAATGCACAAACTGTAATTTCTCCGCATTGCAAGGTGCAATTCTGAAATTTTTTACTTTTTCCTGCTCCTCTTAGCATGATAAGGAAGATTCAAAGAGAGTGAGATGCCAGCTCCTTTCATTCAGTCAGTAGCTTCAATCATTTCTGGACGTTTTTCAATGGCAAAAATCAATGAATATTGTAAATGCACAAACAGTAATTTCTCCGCATTGCAAGGTGCAATTCTGAAATTTTTTGCTTTTTCCTGCTCCTCTTAGCATGATAAAGAAGATTCAAAGAGAGTGAGATGCCAGCTCCTTTCATTCAGTCAGTACTTTCAATCATTTCTGGACGTTTTTCAATGGCAAAAATCAATGAATATTGTAAATGCACAAACAGTAATTTCTCCGCATTGCAAGGTGCAATTCTGAATTTTTTTGCTTTTTCCCGCTCCTCTTAGCATGATAAAGAAGATTCAAAGAGAGTGAGGTGCCAGCTCCTTTCATTCAGTCAGTAGCTTCAAACATTTCTGGTATATGAATAACATGTTTTTCAATGGCAAAAATCAATGAATATTGTAAATGCACAAACAGTAATTTCTCCGCATTGCAAGGTGCAATTCTGAAATTTTTTGCTTTTTCCTGCTCCTCTTAGCATGATAATGAAGATTCAAAGAGAGTGAGATGCCAGCTCCTTTCATTCAGTCAGTAGCTTCAAACATTTCTGGTATATGAATAACATGATGTTTTTCAATGGCAAAAATCAATGAATATTGTAAATGCACAAACAGTAATTTCTCCGCATTGCAAGGTGCAATTCTGAAATTTTTTGCTTTTTCCTGCTCCTCTTAGCATGATAAAGAAGATTCAAAGAGAGTGAGATGCCAGCTCCTTTCATTCAGTCAGTAGCTTCAATCATTTCTGGATGTTTTTCAATGGCAAAAATCAATGAATATTGTAAATGCACAAACTGTAATTTCTCCGCATTGCAAGGTGCAATTCTGAAATTTTTTACTTTTTCCTGCTCCTCTTAGCATGATAAAGAAGATTCAAAGAGAGTGAGATGCCAGCTCCTTTCATTCAGTCAGTAGCTTCAATCATTTCTGGACGTTTTTCAATGGCAAAAATCAATGAATATTGTAAATGCACAAACAGTAATTTCTCCGCATTGCAAGGTGCAATTCTGAAATTTTTTGCTTTTTCCTGCTCCTCTTAGCATGATAAAGAAGATTCAAAGAGAGTGAGATGCCAGCTCCTTTCATTCAGTCAGTACTTTCAATCATTTCTGGACGTTTTTCAATGGCAAAAATCAATGAATATTGTAAATGCACAAACAGTAATTTCTCCGCATTGCAAGGTGCAATTCTGAATTTTTTTGCTTTTTCCCGCTCCTCTTAGCATGATAAAGAAGATTCAAAGAGAGTGAGGTGCCAGCTCCTTTCATTCAGTCAGTAGCTTCAAACATTTCTGGTATATGAATAACATGTTTTTCAATGGCAAAAATCAATGAATATTGTAAATGCACAAACAGTAATTTCTCCGCATTGCAAGGTGCAATTCTGAAATTTTTTGCTTTTTCCTGCTCCGCTTAGCATGATAAAGAATATTCAAAGAGAGTGAGATGCCAGCTCCTTTCATTCAGTCAGTAGCTTCAAACATTTCTGGTATATGAATAACATGATGTTTTTCAATGTCAAAAATCAATGAATATTGTAAATGCACAAACAGTAATTTCTCTGCATTGCAAGGTGCAAGTCTGAAATTTTTTGCTTTTTCCTGCTCCTCTTAGCATGATAAAGAAGATTCAAAGAGAGTGAGATGCCAGCTACTTTCATTCAGTCAGTAGCTTCAATCATTTCTGGACGTTTTTCAATGGTAAAAATCAATGAATATTGTAAATGCACAGTAATTTCTCCACATTGCAAGGTGCAATTCTGAAATTTTTTGCTTTTTCCTGCTCCTCTTAGCATGATAAAGAAGATTCAAAGAGAGTGAGATGCCAGCTCCTTTCATTCAGTCAGTAGCTTCAAACATTTCTGGTATATGAATAACATGATGTTTTTCAATGGCAAAAATCAATGAATATTGTAAATGCACAAACAGTAATTTCTCCGCATTGCAAGGTGCAATTCTGAAATTTTTTGCTTTTTCCTGCTCCTCTTAGCATGATAAAGAAGATTCAAAGAGAGTGAGATGCCAGCTCCTTTCATTCAGTCAGTAGCTTCAAACATTTCTGGTATATGAATAACATGATGTTTTTCAATGGCAAAAATCAATGAATATTGTAAATGCACAAACAGTAATTTCTCCGCATTGCAAGGTGCAATTCTGAAATTTTTTGCTTTTTCCTGCTCCTCTTAGCATGATAAAGAAGATTCAAAGAGAGTGAGATGCCAGCTCCTTTCATTCAGTCAGTAGCTTCAATCATTTCTGGACGTTTTTCAATGGCAAAAATCAATGAATATTGTAAATGCACAAACAGTAATTTCTCTGCATTGCAAGGTGCAATTCTGAAATTTTTTGCTTTTTCCTGCTCCTCTTAGCATGATAAAGAAGATTCAAAGAGAGTGAGATGTCAGCTCCTTTCATTCAGTCAGTAGCTTCAAACATTTCTGGTATATGAATAACATGATGTTTTTCAATGGCAAAAATCAATGAATATTGTAAATGCACAAACAGTAATTTCTCCGCATTGCAAGGTGCAATTCTGAAATTTTTTGCTTTTTCCTGCTCCTCTTAGCATGATAAAGAAGATTCAAAGAGAGTGAGATGCCAGCTCCTTTCATTCAGTCAGTAGCTTCAATCATTTCTGGACGTTTTTCAATGGCAAAAATCAATGAATATTGTAAATGCACAAACAGTAATTTCTCTGCATTGCAAGGTGCAATTCTGAAATTTTTTGCTTTTTCCTGCTCCTCTTAGCATGATAAAGAAGATTCAAAGAGAGTGAGATGCCAGCTCCTTTCGTTCAGTCAGTAGCTTCAATCATTTCTGGACGTTTTTTAATGGCAAAAATCATTGAATATTATAAATGCACAAACAGTAATTTCTCCGCATTGCAAGGTGCAATTCTGAAATTTTTTACTTTTTCCTGCTCCTCTTAGCATGATAAAGAAGATTCAAAGAGAGTGAGATGCCAGCTCCTTTCATTCAGTCAGTAGCTTCATTCATTTCTGGTATATGAATAACATGATGTTTTTCAATGGCAAAAATCAATGAATATTGTAAATGCACAAACAGTAATTTCTCCGCATTGCAAGGTGCAATTCTGAAATTTTTTGCTTTTTCCTGCTCCTCTTAGCATGATAAAGAAGATTCAAAGAGAGTGAGATGCCAGCTCCTTTCATTCAGTCAGTAGCTTTAATCATTTCTGGACGTTTTTCAATGGCAAAAATAAATGAATATTGTAAATGCACAAACAGTAATTTCTCCGCATTGCAAGGTGCAATTCTGAAATTTTTTGATTTTTCCTGCTCCTCTTAGCATGGTAAAGAAGATTCAAAGAGAGTGAGATGCCAGCTACTTTCATTCAGTCAGTAGCTTCAAACATTTCTGGTATATGAATAACATAATGTTTTTCAATGGCAAAAATCAATGAATATTGTAAATGTACAAACAGTAATTTCTCCGCATTGCAAGGTGCAAGTCTGAAATTTTTTGCTTTTTCCTGCTCCTCTTAGCATGATAAAGAAGATTCAAAGAGAGTGAGATGCCAGCTACTTTCATTCAGTCAGTAGCTTCAATCATTTCTGGACGTTTTTCAATGGTAAAAATCAATGAATATTGTAAATGCACAAACAGTAATTTCTCCACATTGCAAGGTGCAATTCTGAAATTTTTTGCTTTTTCCTGCTCCTCTTAGCATGATAAAGAAGATTCAAAGAGAGTGAGATGCCAGCTCCTTTCATTCAGTCAGTAGCTTCAAACATTTCTGGTATATGAATAACATGATGTTTTTCAATGGCAAAAATCAATGAATATTGTAAATGCACAAACAGTAATTTCTCCGCATTGCAAGGTGCAATTCTGAAATTTTTTGCTTTTTCCTGCTCCTCTTAGCATGATAAAGAAGATTCAAAGAGAGTGAGATGCCAGCTCCTTTCATTCAGTCAGTAGCTTCAATCATTTCTGGATGTTTTTCAATGGCAAAAATCAATGAATATTGTAAATGCACAAACTGTAATTTCTCCGCATTGCAAGGTGCAATTCTGAAATTTTTTGCTTTTTCCTGCTCCTCTTAGCATGATAAAGAAGATTCAAAGAGAGTGAGATGCCAGCTCCTTTCATTCAGTCAGTAGCTTCAATCATTTCTGGACGTTTTTCAATGGCAAAAATCAATGAATATTGTAAATGCACAAACAGTAATTTCTCCGCATTGCAAGGTGCAATTCTGAAATTTTTTGCTTTTTCCTGCTCCTCTTAGCATGATAAAGAAGATTCAAAGAGAGTGAGATGCCAGCTCCTTTCATTCAGTCAGTACCTTCAATCATTTCTGGACGTTTTTCAATGGCAAAAATCAATGAATATTGTAAATGCACAAACAGTAATTTCTCCGCATTGCAAGGTGCAATTCTGAAATTTTTTGCTTTTTCCCGCTCCTCTTAGCATGATAAAGAAGATTCAAAGAGAGTGAGGTGCCAGCTCCTTTCATTCAGTCAGTAGCTTCAAACATTTCTGGTATATGAATAACATGTTTTTCAATGGCAAAAATCAATGAATATTGTAAATGCACAAACAGTAATTTCTCCGCATTGCAAGGTGCAATTCTGAAATTTTTTGATTTTTCCTGCTCCTCTTAGCATGATAAAGAAGATTCAAAGAGAGTGAGATGCCAGCTCCTTTCATTCAGTCAGTAGCTTCAATCATTTCTGGACGTTTTTCAATGGCAAAAATCAATGAATATTGTAAATGCACAAACAGTAATTTCTCCGCATTGCAAGGTGCAATTCTGAAATTTTTTGCTTTTTCCTGCTCCTCTTAGCATGATAAAGAAGATTCAAAGAGAGTGAGATGCCAGCTCCTTTCATTCAGTCAGTAGATTCAAACATTTCTGGTATATGAATAACATGATGTTTTTCAATGGCAAAAATCAATGAATATTGTAAATGCACAAACAGTAATTTCTCCGCATTGCAAGGTGCAATTCTGAAATTTTTTGCTTTTTCCTGCTCCTCTTAGCATGATAAAGAAGATTCAAAGAGAGTGAGATGCCAGCTCCTTTCATTCAGTCAGTAGCTTCAAACATTTCTGGTATATGAATAACATGATGTTTTTCAATGGCAAAAATCAATGAATATTGTAAATGCACAAACAGTAATTTCTCCGCATTGCAAGGTGCAAGTCTGAAATTTTTTGCTTTTTCCTGCTCCTCTTAGCATGATAAAGAAGATTCAAAGAGAGTGAGATGCCAGCTACTTTCATTCAGTCAGTAGCTTCAATCATTTCTGGATGTTTTTCAATGGCAAAAATCAATGAATATTGTAAATGCACAAACTGTAATTTCTCCGCATTGCAAGGTGCAATTCTGAAATTTTTTGCTTTTTCCTGCTCCTCTTAGCATGATAAAGAAGATTCAAAGAGAGTGAGATGCCAGCTCCTTTCATTCAGTCAGTAGCTTCAATCATTTCTGGATGTTTTTCAATGGCAAAAATCAATGAATATTGTAAATGCACAAACAGTAATTTCTCCGCATTGCAAGGTGCAAGTCTGAAATTTTTTGCTTTTTCCTGCTCCTCTTAGCATGATAAAGAAGATTCAAAGAGAGTGAGATGCCAGCTACTTTCATTCAGTCAGTAGCTTCAATCATTTCTGGACGTTTTTCAATGGTAAAAATCAATGAATATTGTAAATGCACAAACAGTAATTTCTCCACATTGCAAGGTGCAATTCTGAAATTTTTTGCTTTTTCCTGCTCCTCTTAGCATGATAAAGAAGATTCAAAGAGAGTGAGATGCCAGCTCCTTTCATTCAGTCAGTAGCTTCAAACATTTCTGGTATATGAATAACATGATGTTTTTCAATGGCAAAAATCAATGAATATTGTAAATGCACAAACAGTAATTTCTCCGCATTGCAAGGTGCAATTCTGAAATTTTTTGCTTTTTCCTGCTCCTCTTAGCATGATAAAGAAGATTCAAAGAGAGTGAGATGCCAGCTCCTTTCATTCAGTCAGTAGCTTCAATCATTTCTGGATGTTTTTCAATGGCAAAAATCAATGAATATTGTAAATGCACAAACTGTAATTTCTCCGCATTGCAAGGTGCAATTCTGAAATTTTTTGCTTTTTCCTGCTCCTCTTAGCATGATAAAGAAGATTCAAAGAGAGTGAGATGCCAGCTCCTTTCATTCAGTCAGTAGCTTCAATCATTTCTGGACGTTTTTCAATGGCAAAAAGCAATGAATATTGTAAATGCACAAACAGTAATTTCTCCGCATTGCAAGGTGCAATTCTGAAATTTTTTGCTTTTTCCTGCTCCTCTTAGCATGATAAAGAAGATTCAAAGAGAGTGAGATGCCAGCTCCTTTCATTCAGTCAGTACCTTCAATCATTTCTGGACGTTTTTCAATGGCAAAAATCAATGAATATTGTAAATGCACAAACAGTAATTTCTCCGCATTGCAAGGTGCAATTCTGAAATTTTTTGCTTTTTCCCGCTCCTCTTAGCATGATAAAGAAGATTCAAAGAGAGTGAGGTGCCAGCTCCTTTCATTCAGTCAGTAGCTTCAAACATTTCTGGTATATGAATAACATGTTTTTCAATGGCAAAAATCAATGAATATTGTAAATGCACAAACAGTAATTTCTCCGCATTGCAAGGTGCAATTCTGAAATTTTTTGATTTTTCCTGCTCCTCTTAGCATGATAAAGAAGATTCAAAGAGAGTGAGATGCCAGCTCCTTTCATTCAGTCAGTAGCTTCAATCATTTCTGGACGTTTTTCAATGGCAAAAATCAATGAATATTGTAAATGCACAAACAGTAATTTCTCCGCATTGCAAGGTGCAATTCTGAAATTTTTTGCTTTTTCCTGCTCCTCTTAGCATGATAAAGAAGATTCAAAGAGAGTGAGATGCCAGCTCCTTTCATTCAGTCAGTAGCTTCAAACATTTCTGGTATATGAATAACATGATGTTTTTCAATGGCAAAAATCAATGAATATTGTAAATGCACAAACAGTAATTTCTCCGCATTGCAAGGTGCAATTCTGAAATTTTTTGCTTTTTCCTGCTCCTCTTAGCATGATAAAGAAGATTCAAAGAGAGTGAGATGCCAGCTCCTTTCATTCAGTCAGTAGCTTCAAACATTTCTGGTATATGAATAACATGATGTTTTTCAATGGCAAAAATCAATGAATATTGTAAATGCACAAACAGTAATTTCTCCACATTGCAAGGTGCAATTCTGAAATTTTTTGCTTTTTCCTGCTCTTCTTAGCATGATAAAGAAGATTCAAAGAGAGTGAGATGCCAGCTACTTTCATTCAGTCAGTAGCTTCAAACATTTCTGGTATATGAATAACATGATGTTTTTCAATGGCAAAAATCAATGAATATTGTAAATGCACAAACAGTAATTTCTCCGCATTGCAAGGTGCAATTCTGAAATTTTTTGCTTTTTCCTGCTCCTCTTAGCATGATAAAGAAGATTCAAAGAGAGTGAGATGCCAGCTCCTTTCATTCAGTCAGTAGCTTCAATCATTTCTGGATGTTTTTCAATGGCAAAAATCAATGAATATTGTAAATGCACAAACTGTAATTTCTCCGCATTGCAAGGTGCAATTCTGAAATTTTTTGCTTTTTCCTGCTCCTCTTAGCATGATAAAGAAGATTCAAAGAGAGTGAGATGCCAGCTCCTTTCATTCAGTCAGTAGCTTCAAACATTTCTGGTATATGAATAACATGATTTCAATGGCAAAAATCAATGAATATTGTAAATGCACAAACAGTAATTTCTCCGCATTGCAAGGTGCAATTCTGAAATTTTTTGATTTTTCCTGCTCCTCTTAGCATGATAAAGAAGATTCAAAGAGAGTGAGATGCCGGCTCCTTTCATTCAGTCAGTAGCTTCAATCATTTCTGGACGTTTTTCAATGGCAAAAATCAATGAATATTGTAAATGCACAAACAGTAATTTCTCCGCATTGCAAGGTGCAATTCTGAAATTTTTTGCTTTTTCCTGCTCCTCTTAGCATGATAAAGAAGATTCAAAGAGAGTGAGATGCCAGCTCCTTTCATTCAGTCAGTAGCTTTAAACATTTCTGGTATATGAATAACATGATGTTTTTCAATGGCAAAAATCAATGAATATTGTAAATGCACAAACAGTAATTTCTCCGCATTGCAAGGTGCAATTCTGAAATTTTTTGCTTTTTCCTGCTCCTCTTAGCATGATAAAGAAGATTCAAAGAGAGTGAGATGCCAGCTCCTTTCATTCAGTCAGTAGCTTCAAACATTTCTGGTATATGAATAACATGATGTTTTTCAATGGCAAAAATCAATGAATATTGTAAATGCACAAACAGTAATTTCTCCGCATTGCAAGGTGCAAGTCTGAAATTTTTTGCTTTTTCCTGCTCCTCTTAGCATGATAAAGAAGATTCAAAGAGAGTGAGATGCCAGCTACTTTCATTCAGTCAGTAGCTTCAATCATTTCTGGACGTTTTTCAATGGTAAAAATCAATGAATATTGTAAATGCACAAACAGTAATTTCTCCACATTGCAAGGTGCAATTCTGAAATTTTTTGCTTTTTCCTGCTCCTCTTAGCATGATAAAGAAGATTCAAAGAGAGTGAGATGCCAGCTCCTTTCATTCAGTCAGTAGCTTCAAACATTTCTGGTATATGAATAACATGATGTTTTTCAATGGCAAAAATCAATGAATATTGTAAATGCACAAACAGTAATTTCTCCGCATTGCAAGGTGCAATTCTGAAATTTTTTGCTTTTTCCTGCTCCTCTTAGCATGATAAAGAAGATTCAAAGAGAGTGAGATGCCAGCTCCTTTCATTCAGTCAGTAGCTTCAATCATTTCTGGATGTTTTTCAATGGCAAAAATCAATGAATATTGTAAATGCACAAACTGTAATTTCTCCGCATTGCAAGGTGCAATTCTGAAATTTTTTGCTTTTTCCTGCTCCTCTTAGCATGATAAAGAAGATTCAAAGAGAGTGAGATGCCAGCTCCTTTCATTCAGTCAGTAGCTTCAATCATTTCTGGACGTTTTTCAGTGGCAAAAATCAATGAATATTGTAAATGCACAAACAGTAATTTCTCCGCATTGCAAGGTGCAATTCTGAAATTTTTTGCTTTTTCCTGCTCCTCTTAGCATGATAAAGAAGATTCAAAGAGAGTGAGATGCCAGCTCCTTTCATTCAGTCAGTACCTTCAATCATTTCTGGACGTTTTTCAATGGCAAAAATCAATGAATATTGTAAATGCACAAACAGTAATTTCTCCGCATTGCAAGGTGCAATTCTGAAATATTTTGCTTTTTCCCGCTCCTCTTAGCATGATAAAGAAGATTCAAAGAGAGTGAGGTGCCAGCTCCTTTCATTCAGTCAGTAGCTTCAAACATTTCTGGTATATGAATAACATGTTTTTCAATGGCAAAAATCAATGAATATTGTAAATGCACAAACAGTAATTTCTCCGCATTGCAAGGTGCAATTCTGAAATTTTTTGATTTTTCCTGCTCCTCTTAGCATGATAAAGAAGATTCAAAGAGAGTGAGATGCCAGCTCCTTTCATTCAGTCAGTAGCTTCAATCATTTCTGGACGTTTTTCAATGGCAAAAATCAATGAATATTGTAAATGCACAAACAGTAATTTCTCCGCATTGCAAGGTGCAATTCTGAAATTTTTTGCTTTTTCCTGCTCCTCTTAGCATGATAAAGAAGATTCAAAGAGAGTGAGATGCCAGCTCCTTTCATTCAGTCAGTAGCTTCAAACATTTCTGGTATATGAATAACATGATGTTTTTCAATGGCAAAAATCAATGAATATTGTAAATGCACAAACAGTAATTTCTCCGCATTGCAAGGTGCAAGTCTGAAATTTTTTGCTTTTTCCTGCTCCTCTTAGCATGATAAAGAAGATTCAAAGAGAGTGAGATGCCAGTTACTTTCATTCAGTCAGTAGCTTCAATCATTTCTGGACATTTTTCAATGGTAAAAATCAATGAATATTGTAAATGCACAAACAGTAATTTCTCCACATTGCAAGGTGCAATTCTGAAATTTTTTGCTTTTTCCTGCTCCTCTTAGCATGATAAAGAAGATTCAAAGGGAGTGAGATGCCAGCTCCTTTCATTCAGTCAGTAGCTTCAAACATTTCTGGTATATGAATAACATGATGTTTTTCAATGGCAAAAATCAATGAATATTGTAAATGCACAAACAGTAATTTCTCCGCATTGCAAGGTGCAATTCTGAAATTTTTTGCTTTTTCCTGCTCCTCCTAGCATGATAAAGAAGATTCAAAGAGAGTGAGATGCCAGCTCCTTTCATTCAGTCAGTAGCTTCAAACATTTCTGGTATATGAATAACATGATGTTTTTCAATGGCAAAAATCAATGAATATTGTAAATGCACAAAAAGTAATTTCTCCGCATTGCAAGGTGCAATTCTGAAATTTTTTGCTTTTTCCTGCTCCTCTTAGCATGATAAAGAAGATTCAAAGAGAGTGAGATGCCAGCTCCTTTCGTTCAGTCAGTAGCTTCAATCATTTCGGGACGTTTTTCAATGGCAAAAATCATTGAATATTATAAATGCACAAACAGTAATTTCTCCGCATTGCAAGGTGCAATTCTGAAATTTTTTACTTTTTCCTGCTCCTCTTAGCATGATAAAGAAGATTCAAAGAGAGTGAGATGCCAGCTCCTTTCATTCAGTCAGTAGCTTCAATCATTTCTGGTATATGAATAACATGATGTTTTTCAATGGCAAAAATCAATGAATATTGTAAATGCACAAACAGTAATTTCTCCGCATTGCAAGGTGCAATTCTGAAATTTTTTGCTTTTTCCTGCTCCTCTTAGCATGATAAAGAAGATTCAAAGAGAGTGAGATGCCAGCTCCTTTCATTCAGTCAGTAGCTTCAATCATTTCTGGACGTTTTTCAATGGCAAAAATCAATGAATATTGTAAATGCACAAACTGTAATTTCTCCGCATTGCAAGGTGCAATTCTGAAATTTTTTGCTTTTTCCTGCTCCTCTTAGCATGATAAACAAGATTCAAAGAGAGTGAGATGCCAGTTCCTTTCATTCAGTCAGTAGCTTCAATCATTTCTGGATGTTTTTCAATGGCAAAAATCAATGAATATTGTAAATGCACAAACAGTAATTTCTCCGCATTGCAAGGTGCAATTCTGAAATTTTTTGCTTTTTCCTGCTCCTCTTAGCATGATAAAGAAGATTCAAAGAAAGTGAGATGCCAGCTCCTTTCATTCAGTCAGTAGCTTCAATCATTTCTGGACGTTTTTCAATGGCAAAAATCAATGAATATTGTAAATTCACAAACAGTAATTTCTCCGCATTGCAAGGTGCAATTCTGAAATTTTTTGCTTTTTCCTGCTCCTCTTAGCATGATAAAGAAGATTCAAAGAGAGTGAGATGCCAGCTCCTTTCATTCAGTCAGTAGCTTCAAACATTTCTGGTATATGAATAACATGATGTTTTTCAATGGCAAAAATCAATGAATATTGTAAATGCACAAACAGTAATTTCTCCGCATTGCAAGGTGCAATTCTGAAATTTTTTGCTTTTTCCTGCTCCTCTTAGCATGATAAAGAAGATTCAAAGAGAGTGAGATGCCAGCTCCTTTCGTTCAGTCAGTAGCTTCAATCATTTCTGGACGTTTTTCAATGGCAAAAATCATTGAATATTATAAATGCACAAACAGTAATTTCTCCGCATTGCAAGGTGCAATTCTGAAATTTTTTACTTTTTCCTGCTCCTCTTAGCATGATAAAGAAGATTCAAAGAGAGTGAGATGCCAGCTCCTTTCATTCAGTCAGTAGCTTCAATCATTTCTGGTATATGAATAACATGATGTTTTTCAATGGCAAAAATCAATGAATATTGTAAATGCACAAACAGTAATTTCTCCGCATTGCAAGGTGCAATTCTGAAATTTTTTGCTTTTTCCTGCTCCTCTTAGCATGATAAAGAAGATTCAAAGAGAGTGAGATGCCAGCTCCTTTCATTCAGTCAGTAGCTTCAATCATTTCTGGACGTTTTTCAATGGCAAAAATCAATGAATATTGTAAATGCACAAACAGTAATTTCTCCGCATTGCAAGGTGCAATTCTGAAATTTTTTGCTTTTTCCTGCTCCTCTTAGCATGATAAACAAGATTCAAAGAGAGTGAGATGCCAGCTCCTTTCATTCAGTCAGTAGCTTCAATCATTTCTGGACGTTTTTCAATGGCAAAAATCAATGAATATTGTAAATGCACAAACAGTAATTTCTCCGCATTGCAAGGTGCAATTCTGAAATTTTTTGCTTTTTCCTGCTCCTCTTAGCATGATAAAGAAGATTCAAAGAGAGTGAGATGCCAGCTCCTTTCATTCAGTCAGTAGCTTCAATCATTTCTGGACGTTTTTCAATGGCAAAAATCAATGAATATTGTAAATGCACAAACAGTAATTTCTCCGCATTGCAAGGTGCAATTCTGAAATTTTTTGCTTTTTCCTGCTCCTCTTAGCATGATAAAGAAGATTCAAAGAGAGTGAGATGCCAGCTCCTTTCATTCAGTCAGTAGCTTCAAACATTTCTGGTATATGAATAACATGATGTTTTTCAATGGCAAAAATTAATGAATATTGTAAATGCACAAACAGTAATTTGTCCGCATTGCAAGGTGCAATTCTGAAATTTTTTGCTTTTTCCTGCTCCTCTTAGCATGATAAAGAAGATTCAAAGAGAGTGAGATGCCAGCTCCTTTCGTTCAGTCAGTAGCTTCAATCATTTCTGGACGTTTTTCAATGGCAAAAATCATTTAATATTATAAATGCACAAACAGTAATTTCTCCGCATTGCAAGGTGCAATTCTGAAATTTTTTACTTTTTCCTGCTCCTCTTAGCATGATAAAGAAGATTCAAAGAGAGTGAGATGCCAGCTCCTTTCATTCAGTCAGTAGCTTCAAACATTTCTGGTATATGAAAAACATGTTTTTCAATGGCAAAAATCAATGAATATTGTAAATGCACAAACAGTAATATCTCCACATTGCAAGGTGCAATTCTGAAATTTTTTGCTTTTTCCTGATAATCCTAGCATGATAAAGAAGATTCAAAGAGAGTGAGATGCCAGCTCCTTTCATTCAGTCAGTAGCTTCAAACATTTCTGGACGTTTTTCAATGGCAAAAATCAATGAATATTGTAAATGCACAAACAGTAATATCTCCACATTGCAAGGTGCAATTCTGAAATTTTTTGCTTTTTCCTGTTAATCCTAGCATGATAAAGAAGATTCAAAGAGAGTGAGATGCCAGCTTCTTTCATTCAGTCAGTAGCTTCAAACATTTCTGGTATATGAAAAACATGTTTTTCAATGGCAAAAATCAATGAATATTGTAAATGCACAAACAGTAATATCTCCACATTGCAAGGTGCAATTCTGAATTTTTTTGCTTTTTCCTGCTAATCCTAGCATGATAAAGAAGATTCAAAGAGAGTGAGATGCCAGCTCCTTTCATTCAGTCAGTAGCTTCAAACATTTCTGGTATATGAAAAACATGTTTTTCAATGGTAAAAATCAATGAATATTGTAAATGCACAAACAGTAATATCTCCACATTGCAAGGTGCAATTCTGAAATTTTTTGCTTTTTCCTGCTAATCCTAGCATGATAAAGAAGATTCAAAGAGAGTGAGATGCCAGCTCCTTTCATTCAGTCAGTAGCTTCAAACATTTCTGGTATATGAAAAACATGTTTTTCAATGGCAAAAATCAATGAATATTGTAAATGCACAAACAGTAATATCTCCACATTGCAAGGTGCAATTCTGAAATCTTTAGCTTTTTCCTGTTAATCCTAGCATGATAAAGAAGATTCAAAGAGAGTGAGATGCCAGCTCCTTTCAGTCAGTAGCTTCAAACATTTCTGGACGTTTTTCAATGGCAAAAATCAATGAATATTGTAAATGCACAAACAGTAATATCTCCACATTGCAAGGTGCAATTCTGAAATTTTTTGCTTTTTCCTGTTAATCCTAGCATGATAAAGAAGATTCAAAGAGAGTGAGATGCCAGCTCCTTTCATTCAGTCAGTAGCTTCAAACATTTCTGGTATATGAAAAACATGTTTTTCAATGGCAAAAATCAATGAATATTGTAAATGCACAAACAGTATTATCTCCACATTGCAAGGTGCAATTCTGAAATTTTTTGCTTTTTCCTGCTAATCCTAGCATGATAAAGAAGATTCAAAGAGAGTGAGATGCCAGCTCCTTTCATTCAGTCAGTAGCTTCAAACATTTCTGGTATATGAAAAACATGTTTTTCAATGGCAAAAATCAATGAATATTGTAAATGCACAAACAGTAATATCTCCACATTGCAAGGTGCAATTCTGAAATTTTTTGCTTTTTCCTGCTAATCCTAGCATGATAAAGAAGATTCAAAGAGAGTGAGATGCCAGCTCCTTTCATTCAGTCAGTAGCTTCAAACATTTCTGGCATATGAAAAACATGTTTTTCAATGGCAAAAATCAATGAATATTGTAAATGCACAAACAGTAATATCTCCACATTGCAAGGTGCAATTCTGAAATTTTTAGCTTTTTCCTGTTAATCCTAGCATGATAAAGAAGATTCAAAGAGAGTGAGATGCCTGCTCCTTTCATTCAGTCAGTAGCTTCAAACATTTCTGGACGTTTTTCAATGGCAAAAATCAATGAATATTGTAAATGCACAAACAGTAATATCTCCACATTGCAAGGTGCAATTCTGAAATTTTTTGCTTTTTCCTGTTAATCCTAGCATGATAAAGAAGATTCAAAGAGAGTGAGATGCCAGCTCATTTCATTCAGTCAGTAGCTTCAAACATTTCTGGTATATGAAAAACGTTTTTCAATGGCAAAAATCAATGAATATTGTAAATGCACAAACAGTAATATCTCCACATTGCAAGGTGCAATTCTGAAATTTTTTGCTTTTTCCTGCTAATCCTAGCATGATAAAGAAGATTCAAAGAGAGTGAGATGCCAGCTCCTTTCATTCAGTCAGTAGCTTCAATCATTTCTGGACGTTTTTCAATGGCAAAAATCAATGAATATTGTAAATGCACAAACAGTAATTTCTCCGCATTGCAAGGTGCAATTCTGAAATTTTTTGCTTTTTCCTGCTCCTCTTAGCATGATAAACAAGATTCAAAGAGAGTGAGATGCCAGCTCCTTTCATTCAGTCAGTAGCTTCAATCATTTCTGGACGTTTTTCAATGGCAAAAATCAATGAATATTGTAAATGCACAAACAGTAATTTCTCCGCATTGCAAGGTGCAATTCTGAAATTTTTTGCTTTTTCCTGCTCCTCTTAAAATGATAAAGAAGATTCAAAGAGAGTGAGATGCCAGCTCCTTTCATTCAGTCAGTAGCTTCAATCATTTCTGGACGTTTTTCAATGGCAAAAATCAATGAATATTGTAAATGCACAAACAGTAATTTCTCCGCATTGCAAGGTGCAATTCTGAAATTTTTTGCTTTTTCCTGCTCCTCTTAGCATGATAAACAAGATTCAAAGAGAGTGAGATGCCAGCTCCTTTCATTCAGTCAGTAGCTTCAATCATTTCTGGACGTTTTTCAATGGCAAAAATCAATGAATATTGTAAATGCACAAACAGTAATTTCTCCGCATTGCAAGGTGCAATTCTGAAATTTTTTGCTTTTTCCTGCTCCTCTTAGCATGATAAAGAAGATTCAAAGAGAGTGAGATGCCAGCTCCTTTCATTCAGTCAGTAGCTTCAATCATTTCTGGACGTTTTTCAATGGCAAAAATCAATGAATATTGTAAATGCACAAACAGTAATTTCTCCGCATTGCAAGGTGCAATTCTGAAATTTTTTGCTTTTTCCTGCTCCTCTTAGCATGATAAAGAAGATTCAAAGAGAGTGAGATGCCAGCTCCTTTCATTCAGTCAGTAGCTTCAAACATTTCTGGTATATGAATAACATGATGTTTTTCAATGGCAAAAATCAATGAATATTGTAAATGCACAAACAGTAATTTGTCCGCATTGCAAGGTGCAATTCTGAAATTTTTTGCTTTTTCCTGCTCCTCTTAGCATGATAAAGAAGATTCAAAGAGAGTGAGATGCCAGCTCCTTTCGTTCAGTCAGTAGCTTCAATCATTTCTGGACGTTTTTCAATGGCAAAAATCATTTAATATTATAAATGCACAAACAGTAATTTCTCCGCATTGCAAGGTGCAATTCTGAAATTTTTTACTTTTTCCTGCTCCTCTTAGCATGATAAAGAAGATTCAAAGAGAGTGAGATGCCAGCTCCTTTCATTCAGTCAGTAGCTTCAAACATTTCTGGTATATGAAAAACATGTTTTTCAATGGCAAAAATCAATGAATATTGTAAATGCACAAACAGTAATATCTCCACATTGCAAGGTGCAATTCTGAAATTTTTTGCTTTTTCCTGATAATCCTAGCATGATAAAGAAGATTCAAAGAGAGTGAGATGCCAGCTCCTTTCATTCAGTCAGTAGCTTCAAACATTTCTGGACGTTTTTCAATGGCAAAAATCAATGAATATTGTAAATGCACAAACAGTAATATCTCCACATTGCAAGGTGCAATTCTGAAATTTTTTGCTTTTTCCTGTTAATCCTAGCATGATAAAGAAGATTCAAAGAGAGTGAGATGCCAGCTTCTTTCATTCAGTCAGTAGCTTCAAACATTTCTGGTATATGAAAAACATGTTTTTCAATGGCAAAAATCAATGAATATTGTAAATGCACAAACAGTAATATCTCCACATTGCAAGGTGCAATTCTGAAATTTTTTGCTTTTTCCTGCTAATCCTAGCATGATAAAGAAGATTCAAAGAGAGTGAGATGCCAGCTCCTTTCATTCAGTCAGTAGCTTCAAACATTTCTGGTATATGAAAAACATGTTTTTCAATGGTAAAAATCAATGAATATTGTAAATGCACAAACAGTAATATCTCCACATTGCAAGGTGCAATTCTGAAATTTTTTGCTTTTTCCTGCTAATCCTAGCATGATAAAGAAGATTCAAAGAGAGTGAGATGCCAGCTCCTTTCATTCAGTCAGTAGCTTCAAACATTTCTGGTATATGAAAAACATGTTTTTCAATGGCAAAAATCAATGAATATTGTAAATGCACAAACAGTAATATCTCCACATTGCAAGGTGCAATTCTGAAATCTTTAGCTTTTTCCTGTTAATCCTAGCATGATAAAGAAGATTCAAAGAGAGTGAGATGCCAGCTCCTTTCATTCAGTCAGTAGCTTCAAACATTTCTGGTATATGAAAAACATGTTTTTCAATGGCAAAAATCAATGAATATTGTAAATGCACAAACAGTAATATCTCCACATTGCAAGGTGCAATTCTGAAATTTTTTGCTTTTTCCTGCTAATCCTAGCATGATAAAGAAGATTCAAAGAGAGTGAGATGCCAGCTCCTTTCATTCAGTCAGTAGCTTCAAACATTTCTGGCATATGAAAAACATGTTTTTCAATGGCAAAAATCAATGAATATTGTAAATGCACAAACAGTAATATCTCCACATTGCAAGGTGCAATTCTGAAATTTTTAGCTTTTTCCTGTTAATCCTAGCATGATAAAGAAGATTCAAAGAGAGTGAGATGCCTGCTCCTTTCATTCAGTCAGTAGCTTCAAACATTTCTGGACGTTTTTCAATGGCAAAAATCAATGAATATTGTAAATGCACAAACAGTAATATCTCCACATTGCAAGGTGCAATTCTGAAATTTTTTGCTTTTTCCTGTTAATCCTAGCATGATAAAGAAGATTCAAAGAGAGTGAGATGCCAGCTCATTTCATTCAGTCAGTAGCTTCAAACATTTCTGGTATATGAAAAACGTTTTTCAATGGCAAAAATCAATGAATATTGTAAATGCACAAACAGTAATATCTCCACATTGCAAGGTGCAATTCTGAAATTTTTTGCTTTTTCCTGCTAATCCTAGCATGATAAAGAAGATTCAAAGAGAGTGAGATGCCAGCTCCTTTCATTCAGTCAGTAGCTTCAATCATTTCTGGACGTTTTTCAATGGCAAAAATCAATGAATATTGTAAATGCACAAACAGTAATTTCTCCGCATTGCAAGGTGCAATTCTGAAATTTTTTGCTTTTTCCTGCTCCTCTTAGCATGATAAACAAGATTCAAAGAGAGTGAGATGCCAGCTCCTTTCATTCAGTCAGTAGCTTCAATCATTTCTGGACGTTTTTCAATGGCAAAAATCAATGAATATTGTAAATGCACAAACAGTAATTTCTCCGCATTGCAAGGTGCAATTCTGAAATTTTTTGCTTTTTCCTGCTCCTCTTAGCATGATAAAGAAGATTCAAAGAGAGTGAGATGCCAGCTCCTTTCATTCAGTCAGTAGCTTCAATCATTTCTGGACGTTTTTCAATGGCAAAAATCAATGAATATTGTAAATGCACAAACAGTAATTTCTCCGCATTGCAAGGTGCAATTCTGAAATTTTTTGCTTTTTCCTGCTCCTCTTAGCATGATAAACAAGATTCAAAGAGAGTGAGATGCCAGCTCCTTTCATTCAGTCAGTAGCTTCAATCATTTCTGGACGTTTTTCAATGGCAAAAATCAATGAATATTGTAAATGCACAAACAGTAATTTCTCCGCATTGCAAGGTGCAATTCTGAAATTTTTTGCTTTTTCCTGCTCCTCTTAGCATGATAAAGAAGATTCAAAGAGAGTGAGATGCCAGCTCCTTTCATTCAGTCAGTAGCTTCAATCATTTCTGGACGTTTTTCAATGGCAAAAATCAATGAATATTGTAAATGCACAAACAGTAATTTCTCCGCATTGCAAGGTGCAATTCTGAAATTTTTTGCTTTTTCCTGCTCCTCTTAGCATGATAAAGAAGATTCAAAGAGAGTGAGATGCCAGCTCCTTTCATTCAGTCAGTAGCTTCAAACATTTCTGGTATATGAATAACATGATGTTTTTCAATGGCAAAAATCAATGAATATTGTAAATGCACAAACAGTAATTTGTCCGCATTGCAAGGTGCAATTCTGAAATTTTTTGCTTTTTCCTGCTCCTCTTAGCATGATAAAGAAGATTCAAAGAGAGTGAGATGCCAGCTCCTTTCGTTCAGTCAGTAGCTTCAATCATTTCTGGACGTTTTTCAATGGCAAAAATCATTTAATATTATAAATGCACAAACAGTAATTTCTCCGCATTGCAAGGTGCAATTCTGAAATTTTTTACTTTTTCCTGCTCCTCTTAGCATGATAAAGAAGATTCAAAGAGAGTGAGATGCCAGCTCCTTTCATTCAGTCAGTAGCTTCAAACATTTCTGGTATATGAAAAACATGTTTTTCAATGGCAAAAATCAATGAATATTGTAAATGCACAAACAGTAATATCTCCACATTGCAAGGTGCAATTCTGAAATTTTTTGCTTTTTCCTGATAATCCTAGCATGATAAAGAAGATTCAAAGAGAGTGAGATGCCAGCTCCTTTCATTCAGTCAGTAGCTTCAAACATTTCTGGACGTTTTTCAATGGCAAAAATCAATGAATATTGTAAATGCACAAACAGTAATATCTCCACATTGCAAGGTGCAATTCTGAAATTTTTTGCTTTTTCCTGTTAATCCTAGCATGATAAAGAAGATTCAAAGAGAGTGAGATGCCAGCTTCTTTCATTCAGTCAGTAGCTTCAAACATTTCTGGTATATGAAAAACATGTTTTTCAATGGCAAAAATCAATGAATATTGTAAATGCACAAACAGTAATATCTCCACATTGCAAGGTGCAATTCTGAAATTTTTTGCTTTTTCCTGCTAATCCTAGCATGATAAAGAAGATTCAAAGAGAGTGAGATGCCAGCTCCTTTCATTCAGTCAGTAGCTTCAAACATTTCTGGTATATGAAAAACATGTTTTTCAATGGTAAAAATCAATGAATATTGTAAATGCACAAACAGTAATATCTCCACATTGCAAGGTGCAATTCTGAAATTTTTTGCTTTTTCCTGCTAATCCTAGCATGATAAAGAAGATTCAAAGAGAGTGAGATGCCAGCTCCTTTCATTCAGTCAGTAGCTTCAAACATTTCTGGTATATGAAAAACATGTTTTTCAATGGCAAAAATCAATGAATATTGTAAATGCACAAACAGTAATATCTCCACATTGCAAGGTGCAATTCTGAAATCTTTAGCTTTTTCCTGTTAATCCTAGCATGATAAAGAAGATTCAAAGAGAGTGAGATGCCAGCTCCTTTCAGTCAGTAGCTTCAAACATTTCTGGACGTTTTTCAATGGCAAAAATCAATGAATATTGTAAATGCACAAACAGTAATATCTCCACATTGCAAGGTGCAATTCTGAAATTTTTTGCTTTTTCCTGTTAATCCTAGCATGATAAAGAAGATTCAAAGAGAGTGAGATGCCAGCTCCTTTCATTCAGTCAGTAGCTTCAAACATTTCTGGTATATGAAAAACATGTTTTTCAATGGCAAAAATCAATGAATATTGTAAATGCACAAACAGTAATATCTCCACATTGCAAGGTGCAATTCTGAAATTTTTTGCTTTTTCCTGCTAATCCTAGCATGATAAAGAAGATTCAAAGAGAGTGAGATGCCAGCTCCTTTCATTCAGTCAGTAGCTTCAAACATTTCTGGTATATGAAAAACATGTTTTTCAATGGCAAAAATCAATGAATATTGTAAATGCACAAACAGTAATATCTCCACATTGCAAGGTGCAATTCTGAAATTTTTTGCTTTTTCCTGCTAATCCTAGCATGATAAAGAAGATTCAAAGAGAGTGAGATGCCAGCTCCTTTCATTCAGTCAGTAGCTTCAAACATTTCTGGCATATGAAAAACATGTTTTTCAATGGCAAAAATCAATGAATATTGTAAATGCACAAACAGTAATATCTCCACATTGCAAGGTGCAATTCTGAAATTTTTAGCTTTTTCCTGTTAATCCTAGCATGATAAAGAAGATTCAAAGAGAGTGAGATGCCTGCTCCTTTCATTCAGTCAGTAGCTTCAAACATTTCTGGACGTTTTTCAATGGCAAAAATCAATGAATATTGTAAATGCACAAACAGTAATATCTCCACATTGCAAGGTGCAATTCTGAAATTTTTTGCTTTTTCCTGTTAATCCTAGCATGATAAAGAAGATTCAAAGAGAGTGAGATGCCAGCTCCTTTCATTCAGTCAGTAGCTTCAAACATTTCTGGTATATGAAAAACGTTTTTCAATGGCAAAAATCAATGAATATTGTAAATGCACAAACAGTAATATCTCCACATTGCAAGGTGCAATTCTGAAATTTTTTGCTTTTTCCTGCTAATCCTAGCATGATAAAGAAGATTCAAAGAGAGTGAGATGCCAGCTCCTTTCATTCAGTCAGTAGCTTCAATCATTTCTGGACGTTTTTCAATGGCAAAAATCAATGAATATTGTAAATGCACAAACAGTAATTTCTCCGCATTGCAAGGTGCAATTCTGAAATTTTTTGCTTTTTCCTGCTCCTCTTAGCATGATAAACAAGATTCAAAGAGAGTGAGATGCCAGCTCCTTTCATTCAGTCAGTAGCTTCAATCATTTCTGGACGTTTTTCAATGGCAAAAATCAATGAATATTGTAAATGCACAAACAGTAATTTCTCCGCATTGCAAGGTGCAATTCTGAAATTTTTTGCTTTTTCCTGCTCCTCTTAGCATGATAAAGAAGATTCAAAGAGAGTGAGATGCCAGCTCCTTTCATTCAGTCAGTAGCTTCAATCATTTCTGGACGTTTTTCAATGGCAAAAATCAATGAATATTGTAAATGCACAAACAGTAATTTCTCCGCATTGCAAGGTGCAATTCTGAAATTTTTTGCTTTTTCCTGCTCCTCTTAGCATGATAAACAAGATTCAAAGAGAGTGAGATGCCAGCTCCTTTCATTCAGTCAGTAGCTTCAATCATTTCTGGACGTTTTTCAATGGCAAAAATCAATGAATATTGTAAATGCACAAACAGTAATTTCTCCGCATTGCAAGGTGCAATTCTGAAATTTTTTGCTTTTTCCTGCTCCTCTTAGCATGATAAAGAAGATTCAAAGAGAGTGAGATGCCAGCTCCTTTCATTCAGTCAGTAGCTTCAATCATTTCTGGACGTTTTTCAATGGCAAAAATCAATGAATATTGTAAATGCACAAACAGTAATTTCTCCGCATTGCAAGGTGCAATTCTGAAATTTTTTGCTTTTTCCTGCTCCTCTTAGCATGATAAAGAAGATTCAAAGAGAGTGAGATGCCAGCTCCTTTCATTCAGTCAGTAGCTTCAAACATTTCTGGTATATGAATAACATGATGTTTTTCAATGGCAAAAATCAATGAATATTGTAAATGCACAAACAGTAATTTGTCCGCATTGCAAGGTGCAATTCTGAAATTTTTTGCTTTTTCCTGCTCCTCTTAGCATGATAAAGAAGATTCAAAGAGAGTGAGATGCCAGCTCCTTTCGTTCAGTCAGTAGCTTCAATCATTTCTGGACGTTTTTCAATGGCAAAAATCATTTAATATTATAAATGCACAAACAGTAATTTCTCCGCATTGCAAGGTGCAATTCTGAAATTTTTTACTTTTTCCTGCTCCTCTTAGCATGATAAAGAAGATTCAAAGAGAGTGAGATGCCAGCTCCTTTCATTCAGTCAGTAGCTTCAAACATTTCTGGTATATGAAAAACATGTTTTTCAATGGCAAAAATCAATGAATATTGTAAATGCACAAACAGTAATATCTCCACATTGCAAGGTGCAATTCTGAAATTTTTTGCTTTTTCCTGATAATCCTAGCATGATAAAGAAGATTCAAAGAGAGTGAGATGCCAGCTCCTTTCATTCAGTCAGTAGCTTCAAACATTTCTGGACGTTTTTCAATGGCAAAAATCAATGAATATTGTAAATGCACAAACAGTAATATCTCCACATTGCAAGGTGCAATTCTGAAATTTTTTGCTTTTTCCTGTTAATCCTAGCATGATAAAGAAGATTCAAAGAGAGTGAGATGCCAGCTTCTTTCATTCAGTCAGTAGCTTCAAACATTTCTGGTATATGAAAAACATGTTTTTCAATGGCAAAAATCAATGAATATTGTAAATGCACAAACAGTAATATCTCCACATTGCAAGGTGCAATTCTGAAATTTTTTGCTTTTTCCTGCTAATCCTAGCATGATAAAGAAGATTCAAAGAGAGTGAGATGCCAGCTCCTTTCATTCAGTCAGTAGCTTCAAACATTTCTGGTATATGAAAAACATGTTTTTCAATGGTAAAAATCAATGAATATTGTAAATGCACAAACAGTAATATCTCCACATTGCAAGGTGCAATTCTGAAATTTTTTGCTTTTTCCTGCTAATCCTAGCATGATAAAGAAGATTCAAAGAGAGTGAGATGCCAGCTCCTTTCATTCAGTCAGTAGCTTCAAACATTTCTGGTATATGAAAAACATGTTTTTCAATGGCAAAAATCAATGAATATTGTAAATGCACAAACAGTAATATCTCCACATTGCAAGGTGCAATTCTGAAATCTTTAGCTTTTTCCTGTTAATCCTAGCATGATAAAGAAGATTCAAAGAGAGTGAGATGCCAGCTCCTTTCAGTCAGTAGCTTCAAACATTTCTGGACGTTTTTCAATGGCAAAAATCAATGAATATTGTAAATGCACAAACAGTAATATCTCCACATTGCAAGGTGCAATTCTGAAATTTTTTGCTTTTTCCTGTTAATCCTAGCATGATAAAGAAGATTCAAAGAGAGTGAGATGCCAGCTCCTTTCATTCAGTCAGTAGCTTCAAACATTTCTGGTATATGAAAAACATGTTTTTCAATGGCAAAAATCAATGAATATTGTAAATGCACAAACAGTAATATCTCCACATTGCAAGGTGCAATTCTGAAATTTTTTGCTTTTTCCTGCTAATCCTAGCATGATAAAGAAGATTCAAAGAGAGTGAGATGCCAGCTCCTTTCATTCAGTCAGTAGCTTCAAACATTTCTGGTATATGAAAAACATGTTTTTCAATGGCAAAAATCAATGAATATTGTAAATGCACAAACAGTAATATCTCCACATTGCAAGGTGCAATTCTGAAATTTTTTGCTTTTTCCTGCTAATCCTAGCATGATAAAGAAGATTCAAAGAGAGTGAGATGCCAGCTCCTTTCATTCAGTCAGTAGCTTCAAACATTTCTGGCATATGAAAAACATGTTTTTCAATGGCAAAAATCAATGAATATTGTAAATGCACAAACAGTAATATCTCCACATTGCAAGGTGCAATTCTGAAATTTTTAGCTTTTTCCTGTTAATCCTAGCATGATAAAGAAGATTCAAAGAGAGTGAGATGCCTGCTCCTTTCATTCAGTCAGTAGCTTCAAACATTTCTGGACGTTTTTCAATGGCAAAAATCAATGAATATTGTAAATGCACAAACAGTAATATCTCCACATTGCAAGGTGCAATTCTGAAATTTTTTGCTTTTTCCTGTTAATCCTAGCATGATAAAGAAGATTCAAAGAGAGTGAGATGCCAGCTCCTTTCATTCAGTCAGTAGCTTCAAACATTTCTGGTATATGAAAAACGTTTTTCAATGGCAAAAATCAATGAATATTGTAAATGCACAAACAGTAATATCTCCACATTGCAAGGTGCAATTCTGAAATTTTTTGCTTTTTCCTGCTAATCCTAGCATGATAAAGAAGATTCAAAGAGAGTGAGATGCCAGCTCCTTTCATTCAGTCAGTAGCTTCAAACATTTCTGGACGTTTTTCAATGGCAAAAATCAATGAATATTGTAAATGCACAAACAGTAATATCTCCACATTGCAAGGTGCAATTCTGAAATTTTTTGCTTTTTCCTGCTAATCCTAGCATGATAAAGAAGATTCAAAGAGAGTGAGATGCCAGCTCCTTTCATTCAGTCAGTAGCTTCAAACATTTCTGGTATATGAAAAACATGTTTTTCAATGGCAAAAATCAATGAATATTGTAAATGCACAAACAGTAATATCTCCACATTGCAAGGTGCAATTCTGAAATTTTTTGCTTTTTCCTGCTAATCCTAGCATGATAAAGAAGATTCAAAGAGAGTGAGATGCCAGCTCCTTTCATTCAGTCAGTAGCTTCAAACATTTCTGGACGTTTTTCAATGGCAAAAATCAATGAATATTGTAAATGCACAAACAGTAATATCTCCACATTGTAAGGTGCAATTCTGAAATTTTTTGCTTTTTCCTGCTAATCCTAGCATGATAAAGAAGATTCAAAGAGAGTGAGATGCCAGCTCCTTTCATTCAGTCAGTAGCTTCAATCATTTCTGGACGTTTTTCAATGGCAAAAATCATTTAATATTATAAATGCACAAACAGTAATTTCTCCGCATTGCAAGGTGCAATTCTGAAATTTTTTACTTTTTCCTGCTCCTCTTAGCATGATAAAGAAGATTCAAAGAGAGTGAGATGCCAGCTCCTTTCATTCAGTCAGTAGCTTCAAACATTTCTGGTATATGAAAAACATGTTTTTCAATGGCAAAAATCAATGAATATTGTAAATGCACAAACAGTAATATCTCCACATTGCAAGGTGCAATTCTGAAATTTTTTGCTTTTTCCTGATAATCCTAGCATGATAAAGAAGATTCAAAGAGAGTGAGATGCCAGCTCCTTTCATTCAGTCAGTAGCTTCAAACATTTCTGGACGTTTTTCAATGGCAAAAATCAATGAATATTGTAAATGCACAAACAGTAATATCTCCACATTGCAAGGTGCAATTCTGAAATTTTTTGCTTTTTCCTGTTAATCCTAGCATGATAAAGAAGATTCAAAGAGAGTGAGATGCCAGCTTCTTTCATTCAGTCAGTAGCTTCAAACATTTCTGGTATATGAAAAACATGTTTTTCAATGGCAAAAATCAATGAATATTGTAAATGCACAAACAGTAATATCTCCACATTGCAAGGTGCAATTCTGAAATTTTTTGCTTTTTCCTGCTAATCCTAGCATGATAAAGAAGATTCAAAGAGAGTGAGATGCCAGCTCCTTTCATTCAGTCAGTAGCTTCAAACATTTCTGGTATATGAAAAACATGTTTTTCAATGGTAAAAATCAATGAATATTGTAAATGCACAAACAGTAATATCTCCACATTGCAAGGTGCAATTCTGAAATTTTTTGCTTTTTCCTGCTAATCCTAGCATGATAAAGAAGATTCAAAGAGAGTGAGATGCCAGCTCCTTTCATTCAGTCAGTAGCTTCAAACATTTCTGGTATATGAAAAACATGTTTTTCAATGGCAAAAATCAATGAATATTGTAAATGCACAAACAGTAATATCTCCACATTGCAAGGTGCAATTCTGAAATCTTTAGCTTTTTCCTGTTAATCCTAGCATGATAAAGAAGATTCAAAGAGAGTGAGATGCCAGCTCCTTTCAGTCAGTAGCTTCAAACATTTCTGGACGTTTTTCAATGGCAAAAATCAATGAATATTGTAAATGCACAAACAGTAATATCTCCACATTGCAAGGTGCAATTCTGAAATTTTTTGCTTTTTCCTGTTAATCCTAGCATGATAAAGAAGATTCAAAGAGAGTGAGATGCCAGCTCCTTTCATTCAGTCAGTAGCTTCAAACATTTCTGGTATATGAAAAACATGTTTTTCAATGGCAAAAATCAATGAATATTGTAAATGCACAAACAGTAATATCTCCACATTGCAAGGTGCAATTCTGAAATTTTTTGCTTTTTCCTGCTAATCCTAGCATGATAAAGAAGATTCAAAGAGAGTGAGATGCCAGCTCCTTTCATTCAGTCAGTAGCTTCAAACATTTCTGGTATATGAAAAACATGTTTTTCAATGGCAAAAATCAATGAATATTGTAAATGCACAAACAGTAATATCTCCACATTGCAAGGTGCAATTCTGAAATTTTTTGCTTTTTCCTGCTAATCCTAGCATGATAAAGAAGATTCAAAGAGAGTGAGATGCCAGCTCCTTTCATTCAGTCAGTAGCTTCAAACATTTCTGGCATATGAAAAACATGTTTTTCAATGGCAAAAATCAATGAATATTGTAAATGCACAAACAGTAATATCTCCACATTGCAAGGTGCAATTCTGAAATTTTTAGCTTTTTCCTGTTAATCCTAGCATGATAAAGAAGATTCAAAGAGAGTGAGATGCCTGCTCCTTTCATTCAGTCAGTAGCTTCAAACATTTCTGGACGTTTTTCAATGGCAAAAATCAATGAATATTGTAAATGCACAAACAGTAATATCTCCACATTGCAAGGTGCAATTCTGAAATTTTTTGCTTTTTCCTGTTAATCCTAGCATGATAAAGAAGATTCAAAGAGAGTGAGATGCCAGCTCCTTTCATTCAGTCAGTAGCTTCAAACATTTCTGGTATATGAAAAACGTTTTTCAATGGCAAAAATCAATGAATATTGTAAATGCACAAACAGTAATATCTCCACATTGCAAGGTGCAATTCTGAAATTTTTTGCTTTTTCCTGCTAATCCTAGCATGATAAAGAAGATTCAAAGAGAGTGAGATGCCAGCTCCTTTCATTCAGTCAGTAGCTTCAATCATTTCTGGACGTTTTTCAATGGCAAAAATCAATGAATATTGTAAATGCACAAACAGTAATTTCTCCGCATTGCAAGGTGCAATTCTGAAATTTTTTGCTTTTTCCTGCTCCTCTTAGCATGATAAACAAGATTCAAAGAGAGTGAGATGCCAGCTCCTTTCATTCAGTCAGTAGCTTCAATCATTTCTGGACGTTTTTCAATGGCAAAAATCAATGAATATTGTAAATGCACAAACAGTAATTTCTCCGCATTGCAAGGTGCAATTCTGAAATTTTTTGCTTTTTCCTGCTCCTCTTAGCATGATAAAGAAGATTCAAAGAGAGTGAGATGCCAGCTCCTTTCATTCAGTCAGTAGCTTCAATCATTTCTGGACGTTTTTCAATGGCAAAAATCAATGAATATTGTAAATGCACAAACAGTAATTTCTCCGCATTGCAAGGTGCAATTCTGAAATTTTTTGCTTTTTCCTGCTCCTCTTAGCATGATAAACAAGATTCAAAGAGAGTGAGATGCCAGCTCCTTTCATTCAGTCAGTAGCTTCAATCATTTCTGGACGTTTTTCAATGGCAAAAATCAATGAATATTGTAAATGCACAAACAGTAATTTCTCCGCATTGCAAGGTGCAATTCTGAAATTTTTTGCTTTTTCCTGCTCCTCTTAGCATGATAAAGAAGATTCAAAGAGAGTGAGATGCCAGCTCCTTTCATTCAGTCAGTAGCTTCAATCATTTCTGGACGTTTTTCAATGGCAAAAATCAATGAATATTGTAAATGCACAAACAGTAATTTCTCCGCATTGCAAGGTGCAATTCTGAAATTTTTTGCTTTTTCCTGCTCCTCTTAGCATGATAAAGAAGATTCAAAGAGAGTGAGATGCCAGCTCCTTTCATTCAGTCAGTAGCTTCAAACATTTCTGGTATATGAATAACATGATGTTTTTCAATGGCAAAAATCAATGAATATTGTAAATGCACAAACAGTAATTTGTCCGCATTGCAAGGTGCAATTCTGAAATTTTTTGCTTTTTCCTGCTCCTCTTAGCATGATAAAGAAGATTCAAAGAGAGTGAGATGCCAGCTCCTTTCGTTCAGTCAGTAGCTTCAATCATTTCTGGACGTTTTTCAATGGCAAAAATCATTTAATATTATAAATGCACAAACAGTAATTTCTCCGCATTGCAAGGTGCAATTCTGAAATTTTTTACTTTTTCCTGCTCCTCTTAGCATGATAAAGAAGATTCAAAGAGAGTGAGATGCCAGCTCCTTTCATTCAGTCAGTAGCTTCAAACATTTCTGGTATATGAAAAACATGTTTTTCAATGGCAAAAATCAATGAATATTGTAAATGCACAAACAGTAATATCTCCACATTGCAAGGTGCAATTCTGAAATTTTTTGCTTTTTCCTGATAATCCTAGCATGATAAAGAAGATTCAAAGAGAGTGAGATGCCAGCTCCTTTCATTCAGTCAGTAGCTTCAAACATTTCTGGACGTTTTTCAATGGCAAAAATCAATGAATATTGTAAATGCACAAACAGTAATATCTCCACATTGCAAGGTGCAATTCTGAAATTTTTTGCTTTTTCCTGTTAATCCTAGCATGATAAAGAAGATTCAAAGAGAGTGAGATGCCAGCTTCTTTCATTCAGTCAGTAGCTTCAAACATTTCTGGTATATGAAAAACATGTTTTTCAATGGCAAAAATCAATGAATATTGTAAATGCACAAACAGTAATATCTCCACATTGCAAGGTGCAATTCTGAAATTTTTTGCTTTTTCCTGCTAATCCTAGCATGATAAAGAAGATTCAAAGAGAGTGAGATGCCAGCTCCTTTCATTCAGTCAGTAGCTTCAAACATTTCTGGTATATGAAAAACATGTTTTTCAATGGTAAAAATCAATGAATATTGTAAATGCACAAACAGTAATATCTCCACATTGCAAGGTGCAATTCTGAAATTTTTTGCTTTTTCCTGCTAATCCTAGCATGATAAAGAAGATTCAAAGAGAGTGAGATGCCAGCTCCTTTCATTCAGTCAGTAGCTTCAAACATTTCTGGTATATGAAAAACATGTTTTTCAATGGCAAAAATCAATGAATATTGTAAATGCACAAACAGTAATATCTCCACATTGCAAGGTGCAATTCTGAAATCTTTAGCTTTTTCCTGTTAATCCTAGCATGATAAAGAAGATTCAAAGAGAGTGAGATGCCAGCTCCTTTCAGTCAGTAGCTTCAAACATTTCTGGACGTTTTTCAATGGCAAAAATCAATGAATATTGTAAATGCACAAACAGTAATATCTCCACATTGCAAGGTGCAATTCTGAAATTTTTTGCTTTTTCCTGTTAATCCTAGCATGATAAAGAAGATTCAAAGAGAGTGAGATGCCAGCTCCTTTCATTCAGTCAGTAGCTTCAAACATTTCTGGTATATGAAAAACATGTTTTTCAATGGCAAAAATCAATGAATATTGTAAATGCACAAACAGTAATATCTCCACATTGCAAGGTGCAATTCTGAAATTTTTTGCTTTTTCCTGCTAATCCTAGCATGATAAAGAAGATTCAAAGAGAGTGAGATGCCAGCTCCTTTCATTCAGTCAGTAGCTTCAAACATTTCTGGTATATGAAAAACATGTTTTTCAATGGCAAAAATCAATGAATATTGTAAATGCACAAACAGTAATATCTCCACATTGCAAGGTGCAATTCTGAAATTTTTTGCTTTTTCCTGCTAATCCTAGCATGATAAAGAAGATTCAAAGAGAGTGAGATGCCAGCTCCTTTCATTCAGTCAGTAGCTTCAAACATTTCTGGCATATGAAAAACATGTTTTTCAATGGCAAAAATCAATGAATATTGTAAATGCACAAACAGTAATATCTCCACATTGCAAGGTGCAATTCTGAAATTTTTAGCTTTTTCCTGTTAATCCTAGCATGATAAAGAAGATTCAAAGAGAGTGAGATGCCTGCTCCTTTCATTCAGTCAGTAGCTTCAAACATTTCTGGACGTTTTTCAATGGCAAAAATCAATGAATATTGTAAATGCACAAACAGTAATATCTCCACATTGCAAGGTGCAATTCTGAAATTTTTTGCTTTTTCCTGTTAATCCTAGCATGATAAAGAAGATTCAAAGAGAGTGAGATGCCAGCTCCTTTCATTCAGTCAGTAGCTTCAAACATTTCTGGTATATGAAAAACGTTTTTCAATGGCAAAAATCAATGAATATTGTAAATGCACAAACAGTAATATCTCCACATTGCAAGGTGCAATTCTGAAATTTTTTGCTTTTTCCTGCTAATCCTAGCATGATAAAGAAGATTCAAAGAGAGTGAGATGCCAGCTCCTTTCATTCAGTCAGTAGCTTCAAACATTTCTGGACGTTTTTCAATGGCAAAAATCAATGAATATTGTAAATGCACAAACAGTAATATCTCCACATTGCAAGGTGCAATTCTGAAATTTTTTGCTTTTTCCTGCTAATCCTAGCATGATAAAGAAGATTCAAAGAGAGTGAGATGCCAGCTCCTTTCATTCAGTCAGTAGCTTCAAACATTTCTGGTATATGAAAAACATGTTTTTCAATGGCAAAAATCAATGAATATTGTAAATGCACAAACAGTAATATCTCCACATTGCAAGGTGCAATTCTGAAATTTTTTGCTTTTTCCTGCTAATCCTAGCATGATAAAGAAGATTCAAAGAGAGTGAGATGCCAGCTCCTTTCATTCAGTCAGTAGCTTCAAACATTTCTGGACGTTTTTCAATGGCAAAAATCAATGAATATTGTAAATGCACAAACAGTAATATCTCCACATTGTAAGGTGCAATTCTGAAATTTTTTGCTTTTTCCTGCTAATCCTAGCATGATAAAGAAGATTCAAAGAGAGTGAGATGCCAGCTCCTTTCATTCAGTCAGTAGCTTCAAACATTTCTGGTATATGAAAAACATGTTTTTCAATGGCAAAAATCAATGAATATTGTAAATGCACAAACAGTAATATCTCCACATTGCAAGGTGCAATTCTGAAATTTTTTGCTTTTTCCTGCTAATCCTAGCATGATAAAGAAGATTCAAAGAGAGTGAGATGCCAGCTCCTTTCATTCAGTCAGTAGCTTCAAACATTTCTGGATGTTTTTCAATGGGAAAAATCAATGAATATTGTAAATGCACAAACAGTAATATCTCCACATTGCAAGGTGCAATTCTGAAATTTTTTGCTTTTTCCTGTTAATCCTAGCATGATAAAGAAGATTCATAGAGAGTGAGATGCCAGCTCCTTTCATTCAGTCAGTAGCTTCAAACATTTCTGGTATATGAAAAACATGTTTTTCAATGGCAAAAATCAATGAATATTGTAAATGCACAAACAGTAATATCTCCACATTGCAAGGTGCAATTCTGAAATTTTTTGCTTTTTCCTGCTAATCCTAGCATGATAAAGAAGATTCAAAGAGAGTGAGATGCCAGCTCCTTTCATTCAGTCAGTAGCTTCAAACATTTCTGGTATATGAAAAACATGTTTTTCAATGGCAAAAATCAATGAATATTGTAAATGCACAAACAGTAATATCTCCACATTGCAAGGTGCAATTCAGAAATTTTTTGCTTTTTCCTGCTAATCCTAGCATGATAAAGAAGATTCAAAGAGAGTGAGATGCCAGCTCCTTTCATTCAGTCAGTAGCTTCAAACATTTCTGGACGTTTTTCAATGGCAAAAATCAATGAATATTGTAAATGCACAAACAGTAATATCTCCACATTGCAAGGTGCAATTCTGAAATTTTTTGCTTTTTCCTGTTAATCCTAGCATGATAAAGAAGATTCAAAGAGAGTGAGATGCCAGCTCCTTTCATTCAGTCAGTAGCTTCAAACATTTCTGGTATATGAAAAACATGTTTTTCAATGGCAAAAATCAATGAATATTGTAAATGCACAAACAGTAATATCTCCACATTGCAAGGTGCAATTCTGAAATTTTTGCCATTGAAAAACATCATGTTATTCATATACCAGAAATGTTTGAAGCTACTGACTGAATGAAAGCAGCTGGCATCTCACTCTCTTTGAATCTTTTTTATCATGCTAAGAGGAGCAGGAAAAAGCAAAAAATTTCAGAATTGCACCTTGCAATGCGGAGAAATTACTGTTTGTGCATTTACAATATTCATTGATTTTTGCCATTGAAAAACGTCCAGAAATGATTGAAGCTACTGACTGAATGAAAGGAGCTGGCATCTCACTCTCTTTGAATCTTCTTTATCATGCTAAGAGGAGCAGGAAAAAGCAAAAAATTTCAGAATTGCACCTTGCAATGCGGAGAAATTACTGTTTGTGCATTTACAATATTCATTGATTTTTGCCATTGAAAAACATCATGTTATTCATATACCAGAAATGTTTGAAGCTACTGACTGAATGAAAGGAGCTGGCATCTCACTCTCTTTGAATCTTCTTTATCATGCTAAGAGGAGCAGGAAAAAGCAAAAAATTTCAGAATTGCACCTTGCAATGCGGAGAAATTACTGTTTGTGCATTTACAATATTCATTGATTTTTGCCATTGAAAAACATCATGTTATTCATATACCAGAAATTTTGAAGCTACTGACTGAATGAAAGGAGCTGGCATCTCACTCTCTTTGAATCTTCTTTATCATGCTAAGAGGAGCAGGAAAAAGCAAAAAATTTCAGAATTGCACCTTGCAATGCGGAGAAATTACTGGTTGTGCATTTACAATATTCATTGATTTTTGCCATTGAAAAACATCATGTTATTCATATACCAGAAATGTTGGAAGCTACTGACTGAATGAAAGGAGCTGGCATCTCACTCTCTTTGAATCTTCTTTATCATGCTAAGAGGAGCAGAAAAAAGCAAAAAATTTCAGAATTGCACCTTGCAATGCGGAGAAATTACTGTTTGTGCATTTACAATATTCATTGATTTTTGCCATTGAAAAACGTCCAGAAATGATTGAAGCTACTGACTGAATGAAAGGAGCTGGCATCTCACTCTCTTTGAATCTTCTTTATCATGCTAAGAGGAGCAGGAAAAAGCAAAAAATTTCAGAATTGCACCTTGCAATGCGGAGAAATTACTGTTTGTGCATTTACAATATTCATTGATTTTTGCCATTGAAAAACATCATGTTATTCATATACCAGAAATGTTTGAAGCTACTGACTGAATGAAAGGAGCTGGCATCTCACTCTCTTTGAATCTTCTTTATCATGCTAAGAGGAGCAGGAAAAAGCAAAAAATTTCAGAATTGCACCTTGCAATGTGGAGAAATTACTGTTTGTGCATTTACAATATTCATTGATTTTTACCATTGAAAAACGTCCAGAAATGATTGAAGCTACTGACTGACCGAAAGGAGCTGGCATCTCACTCTCTTTGAATCTTCTTTAACATGCTAAGAGGAGCAGGAAAAAGCAAAAAATTTCAGAATTGCACCTTGCAATGCGGAGAAATTACTGTTTGTGCATTTACAATATTCATTGATTTTTGCCATTGAAAAACATCATGTTATTCATATACCAGAAATGTTTGAAGCTACTGACTGAATGAAAGGAGCTGGCATCTCACTCTCTTTGAATCTTCTTTATCATGCTAAGAGGAGCAGGAAAAAGCAAAAAATTTCAGAATTGCACCTTGCAATGCGGAGAAATTAGTGTTTGTGCATTTACAATATTCATTGATTTTTGCCATTGAAAAACGTCCAGAAATGATTGAATCTACTGACTGAATGAAAGGAGCTGGCATCTCACTCTCTTTGAATCTTCTTTATCATGCTAAGAGGAGCAGGAAAAAGCAAAAAATTTCAGAATTGCACCTTGCAATGCGGAGAAATTACTGTTTGTGCATTTACAAAATTCATTGGTTTTTGCCATTGAAAAACATCATGTTATTCATATACCAGAAATGATTGAAGCTACTGACTGAATGAAAGGAGCTGGCATCTCACTCTCTTTGAATCTTCTTTATCATGCTAAGAGGAGCAGGAAAAAGCAAAAAATTTCAGAATTGCACCTTGCAATGCGGAGAAATTACTGTTTGTGCATTTACAATATTCATTGATTTTTGCCATTGAAAAACTTCCAGAAATGATTGAAGCTACTGACTGAATGAAAGGAGCTGGCATCTCACTCTCTTTGAATCTTCTTTATCATGCTAAGAGGAGCAGGATAAAGCAAAAAATTTCAGAATTGCACCTTGCAATGCGGAGAAATTACTGTTTGTGCATTTACAATATTCATTGATTTTTGCCATTGAAAAACATCATGTTATTCATATACCAGAAATGATTGAAGCTACTGACTGATTGAAAGTAGCTGGCATCTCACTCTCTTTGAATCTTCTTTATCATGCTAAGAGGAGCAGGAAAAAGCAAAAAATTTCAGAATTGCACCTTGCAATGCGGAGAAATTACTGTTTGTGCATTTACAATATTCATTGATTTTTGCAATTGAAAAACGTCCAGAAATGATTGAAGCTACTGACTGAATGAAGGGAGCTGGCATCTCACTCTCTTTGAATCTTCTTTATCATGCTAAGAGGAGCAGGAAAAAGCAAAAAATTTCAGAATTGCACCTTGCAATGCGGAGAAATTACTGTTTGTGCATTTACAATATTCATTGATTTTTGCCATTGAAAAACGTCCAGAAATGATTGAAGCTACTGACTGAATGAAAGGAGCTGTTATCTCACTCTCTTTGAATCTTGTTTATCATGCTAAGAGGAGCAGGAAAAAGCAAAAAATTTCAGAATTTCACCTTGCAATGCGGAGAAATTACTGTTTGTGCATTTACAATATTCATTGATTTTTGCCATTGAAAAACATCATGTTATTCATATACCAGAAATGATTGAAGCTACTGACTGAATGAAAGGAGCTGACATCTCACTCTCTTTGAATCTTCTTTATCATGCTAAGAGGAGCAGGAAAAAGTAAAAAATTTCAGAATTGCACCTTGCAATGCGGAGAAATTACTGTTTGTGCATTTACAATATTCAATGATTTTTGCCATTGAAAAACGTCCAGAAATGATTGAAGCTACTGACTGAACGAAAGGAGCTGGCATCTCACTCTCTTTGAATCTTCTTTATCATGCTAAGAGGAGCAGGAAAAAGCAAAAAATTTCAGAATTGCACCTTGCAATGCGGAGAAATTACTGTTTGTGCATTTACAATATTCATTGATTTTTGCCATTGAAAAACATCATGTTATTCATATACCAGAAATGTTTGAAGCTACTGACTGAATGAAAGCAGCTGGCATCTCACTCTCTTTGAATCTTCTTTATCATGCTAAGAGGAGCAGGAAAAAGCAAAAAATTTCAGAATTGCACCTTGCAATGCGGAGAAATTACTGTTTGTGCATTTACAATATTCATTGATTTTTGCCATTGAAAAACATCCAGAAATGATTGAAGCTACTGACTGAATGAAAGGAGCTGGCATCTCACTCTCTTTGAATCTTCTTTATCATGCTAAGAGGAGCAGGAAAAAGCAAAAAATTTCAGAATTGCACCTTGCAATGCGGAGAAATTACTGTTTGTGCATTTACAATATTCATTGATTTTTGCCATTGAAAAACATCATGTTATTCATATACCAGAAATGTTTGAAGCTACTGACTGAATGAAAGGAGCTGGCATCTCACTCTCTTTGAATCTTCTTTATCATGCTAAGAGGAGCAGGAAAAAGCAAAAAATTTCAGAATTGCACCTTGCAATGCGGAGAAATTACTGTTTGTGCATTTACAATATTCATTGATTTTTGCCATTGAAAAACGTCCAGAAATGATTGAAGCTACTGACTGAATGAAAGGAGCTGGCATCTCACTCTCTTTGAATCTTCTTTATCATGCTAAGAGGAGCAGGAAAAAGCAAAAAATTTCAGAATTGCACCTTGCAATGCGGAGAAATTACTGTTTGTGCATTTACAATATTCATTGATTTTTGCCATTGAAAAACGTCCAGAAATGATTGAAGCTACTGACTGAATGAAAGGAGCTGGCATCTCACTCTCTTTGAATCTTCTTTATCATGCTAAGAGGAGCAGGAAAAAGCAAAAAATTTCAGAATTGCACCTTGCAATGCGGAGAAATTATTGTTTGTGCATTTACAATATTCATTGATTTTTGCCATTGAAAAACATCATGTTATTCATATACCAGAAATGTTTGAAGCTACTGACTGAATGAAAGGAGCTGGCATCTCACTCTCTTTGAATCTTCTTTATCATGCTAAGAGGAGCAGGAAAAAGCAAAAAATTTCAGAATTGCACCTTGCAATGCGGAGAAATTACTGTTTGTGCATTTACAATATTCATTGATTTTTGCCATTGAAAAACGTCCAGAAATGATTGAAGCTACTGACTGAATGAAAGGAGCTGGCATCTCACTCTCTTTGAATCTTCTTTATCATGCTAAGAGGAGCAGGAAAAAGCAAAAAATTTCAGAATTGCACCTTGCAATGCGGAGAAATTACTGTTTGTGCATTTACAATATTCATTGATTTTTGCCATTGAAAAACATCATGTTATTCATATACCAGAAATGTTTGAAGCTACTGACTGAATGAAAGGAGCTGGCATCTCACTCTCTTTGAATCTTCTTTATCATGCTAAGAGGAGCAGGAAAAAGCAAAAAATTTCAGAATTGCACCTTGCAATGCGGAGAAATTACTGTTTGTGCATTTACAATATTCATTGATTTTTACCATTGAAAAACGTCCAGAAATGATTGAAGCTACTGACTGACCGAAAGGAGCTGGCATCTCACTCTCTTTGAATCTTCTTTAACATGCTAAGAGGAGCAGGAAAAAGCAAAAAATTTCAGAATTGCACCTTGCAATGCGGAGAAATTACTGTTTGTGCATTTACAATATTCATTGATTTTTGCCATTGAAAAACATCATGTTATTCATATACCAGAAATGTTTGAAGCTACTGACTGAATGAAAGGAGCTGGCATCTCACTCTCTTTGAATCTTCTTTATCATGCTAAGAGGAGCAGGAAAAAGCAAAAAATTTCAGAATTGCACCTTGCAATGCGGAGAAATTAGTGTTTGTGCATTTACAATATTCATTGATTTTTGCCATTGAAAAACGTCCAGAAATGATTGAATCTACTGACTGAATGAAAGGAGCTGGCATCTCACTCTCTTTGAATCTTCTTTATCATGCTAAGAGGAGCAGGAAAAAGCAAAAAATTTCAGAATTGCACCTTGCAATGCGGAGAAATTACTGTTTGTGCATTTACAAAATTCATTGATTTTTGCCATTGAAAAACATCATGTTATTCATATACCAGAAATGATTGAAGCTACTGACTGAATGAAAGGAGCTGGCATCTCACTCTCTTTGAATCTTCTTTATCATGCTAAGAGGAGCAGGAAAAAGCAAAAAATTTCAGAATTGCACCTTGCAATGCGGAGAAATTACTGTTTGTGCATTTACAATATTCATTGATTTTTGCCATTGAAAAACTTCCAGAAATGATTGAAGCTACTGACTGAATGAAAGGAGCTGGCATCTCACTCTCTTTGAATCTTCTTTATCATGCTAAGAGGAGCAGGATAAAGCAAAAAATTTCAGAATTGCACCTTGCAATGCGGAGAAATTACTGTTTGTGCATTTACAATATTCATTGATTTTTGCCATTGAAAAACATCATGTTATTCATATACCAGAAATGATTGAAGCTACTGACTGAATGAAAGTAGCTGGCATCTCACTCTCTTTGAATCTTCTTTATCATGCTAAGAGGAGCAGGAAAAAGCAAAAAATTTCAGAATTGCACCTTGCAATGCGGAGAAATTACTGTTTGTGCATTTACAATATTCATTGATTTTTGCAATTGAAAAACGTCCAGAAATGATTGAAGCTACTGACTGAATGAAAGGAGCTGGCATCTCACTCTCTTTGAATCTTCTTTATCATGCTAAGAGGAGCAGGAAAAAGCAAAAAATTTCAGAATTGCACCTTGCAATGCGGAGAAATTACTGTTTGTGCATTTACAATATTCATTGATTTTTGCCATTGAAAAACGTCCAGAAATGATTGAAGCTACTGACTGAATGAAAGGAGCTGTTATCTCACTCTCTTTGAATCTTGTTTATCATGCTAAGAGGAGCAGGAAAAAGCAAAAAATTTCAGAATTTCACCTTGCAATGCGGAGAAATTACTGTTTGTGCATTTACAATATTCATTGATTTTTGCCATTGAAAAACATCATGTTATTCATATACCAGAAATGATTGAAGCTACTGACTGAATGAAAGGAGCTGACATCTCACTCTCTTTGAATCTTCTTTATCATGCTAAGAGGAGCAGGAAAAAGTAAAAAATTTCAGAATTGCACCTTGCAATGCGGAGAAATTACTGTTTGTGCATTTACAATATTCAATGATTTTTGCCATTGAAAAACGTCCAGAAATGATTGAAGCTACTGACTGAACGAAAGGAGCTGGCATCTCACTCTCTTTGAATCTTCTTTATCATGCTAAGAGGAGCAGGAAAAAGCAAAAAATTTCAGAATTGCACCTTGCAATGCGGAGAAATTACTGTTTGTGCATTGACAATATTCATTGATTTTTGCCATTGAAAAACATCATGTTATTCATATACCAGAAATGTTTGAAGCTACTGACTGAATGAAAGCAGCTGGCATCTCACTCTCTTTGAATCTTCTTTATCATGCTAAGAGGAGCAGGAAAAAGCAAAAAATTTCAGAATTGCACCTTGCAATGCGGAGAAATTACTGTTTGTGCATTTACAATATTCATTGATTTTTGCCATTGAAAAACGTCCAGAAATGATTGAAGCTACTGACTGAATGAAAGGAGCTGGCATCTCACTCTCTTTGAATCTTCTTTATCATGCTAAGAGGAGCAGGAAAAAGCAAAAAATTTCAGAATTGCACCTTGCAATGCGGAGAAATTACTGTTTGTGCATTTACAATATTCATTGATTTTTGCCATTGAAAAACATCATGTTATTCATATACCAGAAATGTTTGAAGCTACTGACTGAATGAAAGGAGCTGGCATCTCACTCTCTTTGAATCTTCTTTATCATGCTAAGAGGAGCAGGAAAAAGCAAAAAATTTCAGAATTGCACCTTGCAATGCGGAGAAATTACTGTTTGTGCATTTACAATATTCATTGATTTTTGCCATTGAAAAACGTCCAGAAATGATTGAAGCTACTGACTGAACGAAAGGAGCTGGCATCTCACTCTCTTTGAATCTTCTTTATCATGCTAAGAGGAGCAGGAAAAAGCAAAAAATTTCAGAATTGCACCTTGCAATGCGGAGAAATTACTGTTTGTGCATTGACAATATTCATTGATTTTTGCCATTGAAAAACATCATGTTATTCATATACCAGAAATGTTTGAAGCTACTGACTGAATGAAAGCAGCTGGCATCTCACTCTCTTTGAATCTTCTTTATCATGCTAAGAGGAGCAGGAAAAAGCAAAAAATTTCAGAATTGCACCTTGCAATGCGGAGAAATTACTGTTTGTGCATTTACAATATTCATTGATTTTTGCCATTGAAAAACGTCCAGAAATGATTGAAGCTACTGACTGAATGAAAGGAGCTGGCATCTCACTCTCTTTGAATCTTCTTTATCATGCTAAGAGGAGCAGGAAAAAGCAAAAAATTTCAGAATTGCACCTTGCAATGCGGAGAAATTACTGTTTGTGCATTTACAATATTCATTGATTTTTGCCATTGAAAAACATCATGTTATTCATATACCAGAAATGTTTGAAGCTACTGACTGAATGAAAGGAGCTGGCATCTCACTCTCTTTGAATCTTCTTTATCATGCTAAGAGGAGCAGGAAAAAGCAAAAAATTTCAGAATTGCACCTTGCAATGCGGAGAAATTACTGTTTGTGCATTTACAATATTCATTGATTTTTGCCATTGAAAAACGTCCAGAAATGATTGAAGCTACTGACTGAATGAAAGGAGCTGGCATCTCACTCTCTTTGAATCTTCTTTATCATGCTAAGAGGAGCAGGAAAAAGCAAAAAATTTCAGAATTGCACCTTGCAATGCGGAGAAATTACTGTTTGTGCATTTACAATAATCATTGATTTTTGCCATTGAAAAACGTCCAGAAATGATTGAAGCTACTGACTGAATGAAAGGAGCTGGCATCTCACTCTCTTTGAATCTTCTTTATCATGCTAAGAGGAGCAGGAAAAAGCAAAAAATTTCAGAATTGCACCTTGCAATGCGGAGAAATTATTGTTTGTGCATTTACAATATTCATTGATTTTTGCCATTGAAAAACATCATGTTATTCATATACCAGAAATGTTTGAAGCTACTGACTGAATGAAAGGAGCTGGCATCTCACTCTCTTTGAATCTTCTTTATCATGCTAAGAGGAGCAGGAAAAAGCAAAAAATTTCAGAATTGCACCTTGCAATGCGGAGAAATTACTGTTTGTGCATTTACAATATTCATTGATTTTTGCCATTGAAAAACGTCCAGAAATGATTGAAGCTACTGACTGAATGAAAGGAGCTGGCATCTCACTCTCTTTGAATCTTCTTTATCATGCTAAGAGGAGCAGGAAAAAGCAAAAAATTTCAGAATTGCACCTTGCAATGCGGAGAAATTACTGTTTGTGCATTTACAATATTCATTGATTTTTGCCATTGAAAAACATCATGTTATTCATATACCAGAAATGTTTGAAGCTACTGACTGAATGAAAGGAGCTGGCATCTCACTCTCTTTGAATCTTCTTTATCATGCTAAGAGGAGCAGGAAAAAGCAAAAAATTTCAGAATTGCACCTTGCAATGCGGAGAAATTACTGTTTGTGCATTTACAATATTCATTGATTTTTACCATTGAAAAACGTCCAGAAATGATTGAAGCTACTGACTGACCGAAAGGAGCTGGCATCTCACTCTCTTTGAATCTTCTTTAACATGCTAAGAGGAGCAGGAAAAAGCAAAAAATTTCAGAATTGCACCTTGCAATGCGGAGAAATTATTGTTTGTGCATTTACAATATTCATTGATTTTTGCCATTGAAAAACATCATGTTATTCATATACCAGAAATGTTTGAAGCTACTGACTGAATGAAAGGAGCTGGCATCTCACTCTCTTTGAATCTTCTTTATCATGCTAAGAGGAGCAGGAAAAAGCAAAAAATTTCAGAATTGCACCTTGCAATGCGGAGAAATTAGTGTTTGTGCATTTACAATATTCATTGATTTTTGCCATTGAAAAACGTCCAGAAATGATTGAATCTACTGACTGAATGAAAGGAGCTGGCATCTCACTCTCTTTGAATCTTCTTTATCATGCTAAGAGGAGCAGGAAAAAGCAAAAAATTTCAGAATTGCACCTTGCAATGCGGAGAAATTACTGTTTGTGCATTTACAAAATTCATTGATTTTTGCCATTGAAAAACATCATGTTATTCATATACCAGAAATGATTGAAGCTACTGACTGAATGAAAGGAGCTGGCATCTCACTCTCTTTGAATCTTCTTTATCATGCTAAGAGGAGCAGGAAAAAGCAAAAAATTTCAGAATTGCACCTTGCAATGCGGAGAAATTACTGTTTGTGCATTTACAATATTCATTGATTTTTGCCATTGAAAAACTTCCAGAAATGATTGAAGCTACTGACTGAATGAAAGGAGCTGGCATCTCACTCTCTTTGAATCTTCTTTATCATGCTAAGAGGAGCAGGATAAAGCAAAAAATTTCAGAATTGCACCTTGCAATGCGGAGAAATTACTGTTTGTGCATTTACAATATTCATTGATTTTTGCCATTGAAAAACATCATGTTATTCATATACCAGAAATGATTGAAGCTACTGACTGAATGAAAGTAGCTGGCATCTCACTCTCTTTGAATCTTCTTTATCATGCTAAGAGGAGCAGGAAAAAGCAAAAAATTTCAGAATTGCACCTTGCAATGCGGAGAAATTACTGTTTGTGCATTTACAATATTCATTGATTTTTGCCATTGAAAAACGTCCAGAAATGATTGAAGCTACTGACTGAATGAAAGGAGCTGGCATCTCACTCTCTTTGAATCTTCTTTATCATGCTAAGAGGAGCAGGAAAAAGCAAAAAATTTCAGAATTGCACCTTGCAATGCGGAGAAATTATTGTTTGTGCATTTACAATATTCATTGATTTTTGCCATTGAAAAACATCATGTTATTCATATACCAGAAATGTTTGAAGCTACTGACTGAATGAAAGGAGCTGGCATCTCACTCTCTTTGAATCTTCTTTATCATGCTAAGAGGAGCAGGAAAAAGCAAAAAATTTCAGAATTGCACCTTGCAATGCGGAGAAATTACTGTTTGTGCATTTACAATATTCATTGATTTTTGCCATTGAAAAACGTCCAGAAATGATTGAAGCTACTGACTGAATGAAAGGAGCTGGCATCTCACTCTCTTTGAATCTTCTTTATCATGCTAAGAGGAGCAGGAAAAAGCAAAAAATTTCAGAATTGCACCTTGCAATGCGGAGAAATTACTGTTTGTGCATTTACAATATTCATTGATTTTTGCCATTGAAAAACATCATGTTATTCATATACCAGAAATGTTTGAAGCTACTGACTGAATGAAAGGAGCTGGCATCTCACTCTCTTTGAATCTTCTTTATCATGCTAAGAGGAGCAGGAAAAAGCAAAAAATTTCAGAATTGCACCTTGCAATGCGGAGAAATTACTGTTTGTGCATTTACAATATTCATTGATTTTTACCATTGAAAAACGTCCAGAAATGATTGAAGCTACTGACTGACCGAAAGGAGCTGGCATCTCACTCTCTTTGAATCTTCTTTAACATGCTAAGAGGAGCAGGAAAAAGCAAAAAAATTCAGAATTGCACCTTGCAATGCGGAGAAATTACTGTTTGTGCATTTACAATATTCATTGATTTTTGCCATTGAAAAACATCATGTTATTCATATACCAGAAATGTTTGAAGCTACTGACTGAATGAAAGGAGCTGGCATCTCACTCTCTTTGAATCTTCTTTATCATGCTAAGAGGAGCAGGAAAAAGCAAAAAATTTCAGAATTGCACCTTGCAATGCGGAGAAATTAGTGTTTGTGCATTTACAATATTCATTGATTTTTGCCATTGAAAAACGTCCAGAAATGATTGAATCTACTGACTGAATGAAAGGAGCTGGCATCTCACTCTCTTTGAATCTTCTTTATCATGCTAAGAGGAGCAGGAAAAAGCAAAAAATTTCAGAATTGCACCTTGCAATGCGGAGAAATTACTGTTTGTGCATTTACAAAATTCATTGATTTTTGCCATTGAAAAACATCATGTTATTCATATACCAGAAATGATTGAAGCTACTGACTGAATGAAAGGAGCTGGCATCTCACTCTCTTTGAATCTTCTTTATCATGCTAAGAGGAGCAGGAAAAAGCAAAAAATTTCAGAATTGCACCTTGCAATGCGGAGAAATTACTGTTTGTGCATTTACAATATTCATTGATTTTTGCCATTGAAAAACTTCCAGAAATGATTGAAGCTACTGACTGAATGAAAGGAGCTGGCATCTCACTCTCTTTGAATCTTCTTTATCATGCTAAGAGGAGCAGGATAAAGCAAAAAATTTCAGAATTGCACCTTGCAATGCGGAGAAATTACTGTTTGTGCATTTACAATATTCATTGATTTTTGCCATTGAAAAACATCATGTTATTCATATACCAGAAATGATTGAAGCTACTGACTGAATGAAAGTAGCTGGCATCTCACTCTCTTTGAATCTTCTTTATCATGCTAAGAGGAGCAGGAAAAAGCAAAAAATTTCAGAATTGCACCTTGCAATGCGGAGAAATTACTGTTTGTGCATTTACAATATTCATTGATTTTTGCAATTGAAAAACGTCCAGAAATGATTGAAGCTACTGACTGAATGAAAGGAGCTGGCATCTCACTCTCTTTGAATCTTCTTTATCATGCTAAGAGGAGCAGGAAAAAGCAAAAAATTTCAGAATTGCACCTTGCAATGCGGAGAAATTACTGTTTGTGCATTTACAATATTCATTGATTTTTGCCATTGAAAAACGTCCAGAAATGATTGAAGCTACTGACTGAATGAAAGGAGCTGTTATCTCACTCTCTTTGAATCTTGTTTATCATGCTAAGAGGAGCAGGAAAAAGCAAAAAATTTCAGAATTTCACCTTGCAATGCGGAGAAATTACTGTTTGTGCATTTACAATATTCATTGATTTTTGCCATTGAAAAACATCATGTTATTCATATACCAGAAATGATTGAAGCTACTGACTGAATGTAAGGAGCTGACATCTCACTCTCTTTGAATCTTCTTTATCATGCTAAGAGGAGCAGGAAAAAGTAAAAAATTTCAGAATTGCACCTTGCAATGCGGAGAAATTACTGTTTGTGCATTTACAATATTCAATGATTTTTGCCATTGAAAAACGTCCAGAAATGATTGAAGCTACTGACTGAACGAAAGGAGCTGGCATCTCACTCTCTTTGAATCTTCTTTATCATGCTAAGAGGAGCAGGAAAAAGCAAAAAATTTCAGAATTGCACCTTGCAATGCGGAGAAATTACTGTTTGTGCATTTACAATATTCATTGATTTTTGCCATTGAAAAACATCATGTTATTCATATACCAGAAATGTTTGAAGCTACTGACTGAATGAAAGCAGCTGGCATCTCACTCTCTTTGAATCTTCTTTATCATGCTAAGAGGAGCAGGAAAAAGCAAAAAATTTCAGAATTGCACCTTGCAATGCGGAGAAATTACTGTTTGTGCATTTACAATATTCATTGATTTTTGCCATTGAAAAACGTCCAGAAATGATTGAAGCTACTGACTGAATGAAAGGAGCTGGCATCTCACTCTCTTTGAATCTTCTTTATCATGCTAAGAGGAGCAGGAAAAATCAAAAAATTTCAGAATTGCACCTTGCAATGCGGAGAAATTACTGTTTGTGCATTTACAATATTCATTGATTTTTGCCATTGAAAAACATCATGTTATTCATATACCAGAAATGTTTGAAGCTACTGACTGAATGAAATGAGCTGGCATCTCACTCTCTTTGAATCTTCTTTATCATGCTAAGAGGAGCAGGAAAAAGCAAAAAATTTCAGAATTGCACCTTGCAATGCGGAGAAATTACTGTTTGTGCATTTACAATATTCATTGATTTTTGCCATTGAAAAACGTCCAGAAATGATTGAAGCTACTGACTGAATGAAAGGAGCTGGCATCTCACTCTCTTTGAATCTTCTTTATCATGCTAAGAGGAGCAGGAAAAAGCAAAAAATTTCAGAATTGAACCTTGCAATGCGGAGAAATTACTGTTTGTGCATTTACAATATTCATTGATTTTTGCCATTGAAAAACGTCCAGAAATGATTGAAGCTACTGACTGACCGAAAGGAGCTGGCATCTCACTCTCTTTGAATCTTCTTTAACATGCTAAGAGGAGCAGGAAAAAGCAAAAAATTTCAGAATTGCACCTTGCAATGCGGAGAAATTACTGTTTGTGCATTTACAATATTCATTGATTTTTGCCATTGAAAAACATCATGTTATTCATATACCAGAAATGTTTGAAGCTACTGACTGAATGAAAGGAGCTGGCATCTCACTCTCTTTGAATCTTCTTTATCATGCTAAGAGGAGCAGGAAAAAGCAAAAAATTTCAGAATTGCACCTTGCAATGCGGAGAAATTAGTGTTTGTGCATTTACAATATTCATTGATTTTTGCCATTGAAAAACGTCCAGAAATGATTGAATCTACTGACTGAATGAAAGGAGCTGGCATCTCACTCTCTTTGAATCTTCTTTATCATGCTAAGAGGAGCAGGAAAAAGCAAAAAATTTCAGAATTGCACCTTGCAATGCGGAGAAATTACTGTTTGTGCATTTACAAAATTCATTGATTTTTGCCATTGAAAAACATCATGTTATTCATATACCAGAAATGATTGAAGCTACTGACTGAATGAAAGGAGCTGGCATCTCACTCTCTTTGAATCTTCTTTATCATGCTAAGAGGAGCAGGAAAAAGCAAAAAATTTCAGAATTGCACCTTGCAATGCGGAGAAATGACTGTTTGTGCATTTACAATATTCATTGATTTTTGCCATTGAAAAACTTCCAGAAATGATTGAAGCTACTGACTGAATGAAAGGAGCTGGCATCTCACTCTCTTTGAATCTTCTTTATCATGCTAAGAGGAGCAGGATAAAGCAAAAAATTTCAGAATTGCACCTTGCAATGCGGAGAAATTACTGTTTGTGCATTTACAATATTCATTGATTTTTGCCATTGAAAAACATCATGTTATTCATATACCAGAAATGATTGAAGCTACTGACTGAATGAAAGTAGCTGGCATCTCACTCTCTTTGAATCTTCTTTATCATGCTAAGAGGAGCAGGAAAAAGCAAAAAATTTCAGAATTGCACCTTGCAATGCGGAGAAATTACTGTTTGTGCATTTACAATATTCATTGATTTTTGCAATTGAAAAACGTCCAGAAATGATTGAAGCTACTGACTGAATGAAAGGAGCTGGCATCTCACTCTCTTTGAATCTTCTTTATCATGCTAAGAGGAGCAGGAAAAAGCAAAAAATTTCAGAATTGCACCTTGCAATGCGGAGAAATTACTGTTTGTGCATTTACAATATTCATTGATTTTTGCCATTGAAAAACGTCCAGAAATGATTGAAGCTACTGACTGAATGAAAGGAGCTGTTATCTCACTCTCTTTGAATCTTGTTTATCATGCTAAGAGGAGCAGGAAAAAGCAAAAAATTTCAGAATTTCACCTTGCAATGCGGAGAAATTACTGTTTGTGCATTTACAATATTCATTGATTTTTGCCATTGAAAAACATCATGTTATTCATATACCAGAAATGATTGAAGCTACTGACTGAATGAAAGGAGCTGACATCTCACTCTCTTTGAATCTTCTTTATCATGCTAAGAGGAGCAGGAAAAAGTAAAAAATTTCAGAATTGCACCTTGCAATGCGGAGAAATTACTGTTTGTGCATTTACAATATTCAATGATTTTTGCCATTGAAAAACGTCCAGAAATGATTGAAGCTACTGACTGAACGAAAGGAGCTGGCATCTCACTCTCTTTGAATCTTCTTTATCATGCTAAGAGGAGTAGGAAAAAGCAAAAAATTTCAGAATTGCACCTTGCAATGCGGAGAAATTACTGTTTGTGCATTTACAATATTCATTGATTTTTGCCATTGAAAAACATCATGTTATTCATATACCAGAAATGTTTGAAGCTACTGACTGAATGAAAGCAGCTGGCATCTCACTCTCTTTGAATCTTCTTTATCATGCTAAGAGGAGCAGGAAAAAGCAAAAAATTTCAGAATTGCACCTTGCAATGCGGAGAAATTACTGTTTGTGCATTTACAATATTCATTGATTTTTGCCATTGAAAAACGTCCAGAAATGATTGAAGCTACTGACTGAATGAAAGGAGCTGGCATCTCACTCTCTTTGAATCTTCTTTATCATGCTAAGAGGAGCAGGAAAAAGCAAAAAATTTCAGAATTGCACCTTGCAATGCGGAGAAATTACTGTTTGTGCATTTACAATATTCATTGATTTTTGCCATTGAAAAACATCATGTTATTCATATACCAGAAATGTTTGAAGCTACTGACTGAATGAAAGGAGCTGGCATCTCACTCTCTTTGAATCTTCTTTATCATGCTAAGAGGAGCAGGAAAAAGCAAAAAATTTCAGAATTGCACCTTGCAATGCGGAGAAATTACTGTTTGTGCATTTACAATATTCATTGATTTTTGCCATTGAAAAACGTCCAGAAATGATTGAAGCTACTGACTGAATGAAAGGAGCTGGCATCTCACTCTCTTTGAATCTTCTTTATCATGCTAAGAGGAGCAGGAAAAAGCAAAAAATTTCAGAATTGCACCTTGCAATGCGGAGAAATTACTGTTTGTGCATTTACAATATTCATTGATTTTTGCCATTGAAAAACGTCCAGAAATGATTGAAGCTACTGACTGAATGAAAGGAGCTGGCATCTCACTCTCTTTGAATCTTCTTTATCATGCTAAGAGGAGCAGGAAAAAGCAAAAAATTTCAGAATTGCACCTTGCAATGCGGAGAAATTATTGTTTGTGCATTTACAATATTCATTGATTTTTGCCATTGAAAAACATCATGTTATTCATATACCAGAAATGTTTGAAGCTACTGACTGAATGAAAGCAGCTGGCATCTCACTCTCTTTGAATCTTCTTTATCATGCTAAGAGGAGCAGGAAAAAGCAAAAAATTTCAGAATTGCACCTTGCAATGCGGAGAAATTACTGTTTGTGCATTTACAATATTCATTGATTTTTGCCATTGAAAAACATCATGTTATTCATATACCAGAAATGTTTGAAGCTACTGACTGAATGAAAGGAGCTGGCATCTCACTCTCTTTGAATCTTCTTTATCATGCTAAGAGGAGCAGGAAAAAGCAAAAAATTTCAGAATTGCACCTTGCAATGCGGAGAAATTACTGTTTGTGCATTTACAATATTCATTGATTTTTGCCATTGAAAAACTTCCAGAAATGATTGAAGCTACTGACTGAATGAAAGGAGCTGGCATCTCACTCTCTTTGAATCTTCTTTATCATGCTAGGAGGAGCAGGAAAAAGCAAAAAATTTCAGAATTGCACCTTGCAATGCGGAGAAATTACTGTTTGTGCATTTACAATATTCATTGATTTTTGCCATTGAAAAACGTCCTGAAATGATTGAAGCTACTGACTGAATGAAAGGAGCTGGCATCTCACTCTCTTTGAATCTTCTTTATCATGCTAAGAGGAGCAGGAAAAAGCAAAAAATTTCAGAATTGCACCTTGCAATGCGGAGAAATTACTGTTTGTGCATTTACAATATTCATTGATTTTTGCCATTGAAAAACATCATGTTATTCATATACCAGAAATGTTTGAAGCTACTGACTGAATGAAAGGAGCTGGCATCTCACTCTCTTTGAATCTTCTTTATCATGCTAAGAGGAGCAGGAAAAAGCGAAAAATTTCAGAATTGCACCTTGCAATGCGGAGAAATTACTGTTTTGTGCATTTACAATATTCATTGATTTTTGCCATTGAAAAATGTCCAGAAATGATTGAAGCTACTGACTGAATGAAAGGAGCTGGCATCTCACTCTCTTTGAATCTTCTTTATCATGCTAAGAGGAGCAGGAAAAAGCAAAAAATTTCAGAATTGCACCTTGCAATGCGGAGAAATTACTGTTTGTGCATTTACAATATTCATTGATTTTTGCCATTGAAAAACATCATGTTATTCATATACCAGAAATGATTGAAGCTACTGACTGAATGAAAGTAGCTGGCATCTCACTCTCTTTGAATCTTCTTTATCATGCTAAGAGGAGCAGGAAAAAGCAAAAAATTTCAGAATTGCACCTTGCAATGCGGAGAAATTACTGTTTGTGCATTTACAATATTCATTGATTTTTGCAATTGAAAAACGTCCAGAAATGATTGAAGCTACTGACTGAATGAAAGGAGCTGGCATCTCACTCTCTTTGAATCTTCTTTATCATGCTAAGAGGAGCAGGAAAAAGCAAAAAATTTCAGAATTGCACCTTGCAATGCGGAGAAATTACTGTTTGTGCATTTACAATATTCATTGATTTTTGCCATTGAAAAACGTCCAGAAATGATTGAAGCTACTGACTGAATGAAAGGAGCTGTTATCTCACTCTCTTTGAATCTTGTTTATCATGCTAAGAGGAGCAGGAAAAAGCAAAAAATTTCAGAATTTCACCTTGCAATGCGGAGAAATTACTGTTTGTGCATTTACAATATTCATTGATTTTTGCCATTGAAAAACATCATGTTATTCATATACCAGAAATGATTGAAGCTACTGACTGAATGAAAGGAGCTGACATCTCACTCTCTTTGAATCTTCTTTATCATGCTAAGAGGAGCAGGAAAAAGTAAAAAATTTCAGAATTGCACCTTGCAATGCGGAGAAATTACTGTTTGTGCATTTACAATATTCAATGATTTTTGCCATTGAAAAACGTCCAGAAATGATTGAAGCTACTGACTGAACGAAAGGAGCTGGCATCTCACTCTCTTTGAATCTTCTTTATCATGCTAAGAGGAGCAGGAAAAAGCAAAAAATTTCAGAATTGCACCTTGCAATGCGGAGAAATTACTGTTTGTGCATTTACAATATTCATTGATTTTTGCCATTGAAAAACATCATGTTATTCATATACCAGAAATGTTTGAAGCTACTGACTGAATGAAAGCAGCTGGCATCTCACTCTCTTTGAATCTTCTTTATCATGCTAAGAGGAGCAGGAAAAAGCAAAAAATTTCAGAATTGCACCTTGCAATGCGGAGAAATTACTGTTTGTGCATTTACAATATTCATTGATTTTTGCCATTGAAAAACGTCCAGAAATGATTGAAGCTACTGACTGAATGAAAGGAGCTGGCATCTCACTCTCTTTGAATCTTCTTTATCATGCTAAGAGGAGCAGGAAAAAGCAAAAAATTTCAGAATTGCACCTTGCAATGCGGAGAAATTACTGTTTGTGCATTTACAATATTCATTGATTTTTGCCATTGAAAAACGTCCAGAAATGATTGAAGCTACTGACTGAATGAAAGGAGCTGGCATCTCACTCTCTTTGAATCTTCTTTATCATGCTAAGAGGAGCAGGAAAAAGCAAAAAATTTCAGAATTGCACCTTGCAATGCGGAGAAATTACTGTTTTGTGCATTTACAATATTCATTGATTTTTGCCATTGAAAAATGTCCAGAAATGATTGAAGCTACTGACTGAATGAAAGGAGCTGGCATCTCACTCTCTTTGAATCTTCTTTATCATGCTAAGAGGAGCAGGAAAAAGCAAAAAATTTCAGAATTGCACCTTGCAATGCGGAGAAATTACTGTTTGTGCATTTACAATATTCATTGATTTTTGCCATTGAAAAACATCATGTTATTCATATACCAGAAATGATTGAAGCTACTGACTGAATGAAAGTAGCTGGCATCTCACTCTCTTTGAATCTTCTTTATCATGCTAAGAGGAGCAGGAAAAAGCAAAAAATTTCAGAATTGCACCTTGCAATGCGGAGAAATTACTGTTTGTGCATTTACAATATTCATTGATTTTTGCAATTGAAAAACGTCCAGAAATGATTGAAGCTACTGACTGAATGAAAGGAGCTGGCATCTCACTCTCTTTGAATCTTCTTTATCATGCTAAGAGGAGCAGGAAAAAGCAAAAAATTTCAGAATTGCACCTTGCAATGCGGAGAAATTACTGTTTGTGCATTTACAATATTCATTGATTTTTGCCATTGAAAAACGTCCAGAAATGATTGAAGCTACTGACTGAATGAAAGGAGCTGTTATCTCACTCTCTTTGAATCTTGTTTATCATGCTAAGAGGAGCAGGAAAAAGCAAAAAATTTCAGAATTTCACCTTGCAATGCGGAGAAATTACTGTTTGTGCATTTACAATATTCATTGATTTTTGCCATTGAAAAACATCATGTTATTCATATACCAGAAATGATTGAAGCTACTGACTGAATGAAAGGAGCTGACATCTCACTCTCTTTGAATCTTCTTTATCATGCTAAGAGGAGCAGGAAAAAGTAAAAAATTTCAGAATTGCACCTTGCAATGCGGAGAAATTACTGTTTGTGCATTTACAATATTCAATGATTTTTGCCATTGAAAAACGTCCAGAAATGATTGAAGCTACTGACTGAACGAAAGGAGCTGGCATCTCACTCTCTTTGAATCTTCTTTATCATGCTAAGAGAAGCAGGAAAAAGCAAAAAATTTCAGAATTGCACCTTGCAATGCGGAGAAATTACTGTTTGTGCATTTACAATATTCATTGATTTTTGCCATTGAAAAACATCATGTTATTCATATACCAGAAATGTTTGAAGCTACTGACTGAATGAAAGCAGCTGGCATCTCACTCTCTTTGAATCTTCTTTATCATGCTAAGAGGAGCAGGAAAAAGCAAAAAATTTCAGAATTGCACCTTGCAATGCGGAGAAATTACTGTTTGTGCATTTACAATATTCATTGATTTTTGCCATTGAAAAACGTCCAGAAATGATTGAAGCTACTGACTGAATGAAAGGAGCTGGCATCTCACTCTCTTTGAATCTTCTTTATCATGCTAAGAGGAGCAGGAAAAAGCAAAAAATTTCAGAATTGCACCTTGCAATGCGGAGAAATTACTGTTTGTGCATTTACAATATTCATTGATTTTTGCCATTGAAAAACATCATGTTATTCATATACCAGAAATGTTTGAAGCTACTGACTGAATGAAAGGAGCTGGCATCTCACTCTCTTTGAATCTTCTTTATCATGCTAAGAGGAGCAGGAAAAAGCAAAAAATTTCAGAATTGCACCTTGCAATGCGGAGAAATTACTGTTTGTGCATTTACAATATTCATTGATTTTTGCCATTGAAAAACATCATGTTATTCATATACCAGAAATGTTTGAAGCTACTGACTGAATGAAAGCAGCTGGCATCTCACTCTCTTTGAATCTTCTTTATCATGCTAAGAGGAGCAGGAAAAAGCAAAAAATTTCAGAATTGCACCTTGCAATGCGGAGAAATTACTGTTTGTGCATTTACAATATTCATTGATTTTTGCCATTGAAAAACTTCCAGAAATGATTGAAGCTACTGACTGAATGAAAGGAGCTGGCATCTCACTCTCTTTGAATCTTCTTTATCATGCTAAGAGGAGCAGGAAAAGCAAAAAATTTCAGAATTGCACCTTGCAATGCGGAGAAATTACTGTTTGTGCATTTACAATATTCATTGATTTTTGCCATTGAAAAACGTCCAGAAATGATTGAAGCTACTGACTGAATGAAAGGAGCTGGCATCTCACTCTCTTTGAATCTTCTTTATCATGCTAAGAGGAGCAGGAAAAAGCAAAAAATTTCAGAATTGCACCTTGCAATGCGGAGAAATTACTGTTTGTGCATTTACAATATTCATTGATTTTTGCCATTGAAAAACATCATGTTATTCATATACCAGAAATGTTTGAAGCTACTGACTGAATGAAAGGAGCTGGCATCTCACTCTCTTTGAATCTTCTTTATCATGCTAAGAGGAGCAGGAAAAAGCAAAAAATTTCAGAATTGCACCTTGCAATGCGGAGAAATTACTGTTTTGTGCATTTACAATATTCATTGATTTTTGCCATTGAAAAATGTCCAGAAATGATTGAAGCTACTGACTGAATGAAAGGAGCTGGCATCTCACTCTCTTTGAATCTTCTTTATTGTAACATACCTGGCGGCGTCCTTGCATGGTGGTCCATCTCCCACTATGCAGGAGGGCGCACTTGATCTCCTGTCCAGAATGTCTCTCTGGTTTCCCTCCATGCTGTCTGTTTGTGTCTGTGTCTGTTTCTGCTGCTTAAGGGCGGCGCCCGATCACTTCCTGCTTTTTGTACCTGCTGTGGGTCACACCCCTTGTGCGTCCTCAGCCTATTGCTGTCTGACACTTGGTATATAGCTCAGCAGCTCCCTTCTATCCCTGCCTGTGCATATGTGTTTCTTTCAGTGTGTGCTTGCACTCTGAAGGTGCCAGGTCCTGTCTTTGTTTCCCTGTCCGCCTTTCCTGGAGGCTGTATTTCCAGGCCTGTCTGAACTAAGTCCTGTATGTTTCCTGCCTTGCGGTGTCAGCTCCCGTGTCTGAACTGTGTCCTGTATGTCTCCTGCTTTACGGTATTAGTTCCCGTGTCTGAACTAAGTCCTGTATGTCTCCTGCTTTACGGTATTAGTTCCCGTGTCTGAACTAAGTCCTGTATGTTTCCTGCCTTGCGGTGTCAGCTCCCGTGTCTGAACTGTGTCCTGTATGTCTCCTGCTTTACGGTATTAGTTCCCGTGTCTGAACTAAGTCCTGTATGTCTCCTGCTTTACGGTATTAGTTCCCGTGTCTGAACTAAGTCCTGTATGTCTCCTGCCTTGCGGTGTCAGCTCCCATGTCTGAACTGTGTCCTGTATGTCTCCTGCTTTACGGTATTAGTTCCCGTGTCTGAACTAAGTCCTGTATGTTTCCTGCTTTGCGGTGTCAGCTCCCGTGTCTGAACTGAGTCCTGTATGTCTCCTGCTTTACGGTATTAGTTCCCGTGTCTGAACTGAGTCCTGTATCTAGTCTGTCCTGTCTGAACACGCTCCTTGCCTGTTCGTTCCGCCTCTCTGGGGGCTGTATTCCCAGACCCGCTCCTGTATCCCGCTGCAGTGTCGGTCTCCTCCGTACACTCAGTTCCAGTCTGAACTCTCTCCTATCCTTTACCTGTTTTGCCTCTATGCCCGTTCCCTTCCTTTTTCTGCAGAGTCTGAACTTGTACCTAACTCCTGCCTGTTGTCTCTGTACTCCCGTTTGTGAGTTTGTGGTCCACTCGCTACTTCACTGCAAGTACCCTGTGGGTGTCTGGCTCTGCCTTTCCCTTCCTGTCTGTTCAGTGTGAACAGAGCCCTGTCCTCCCTGCTCAGCCCTGTCTGCACTTTAGCTGTGCTTGCCTGTACCTCTCTGCCTGTATTGTTCCTGAGTCCCAGTGTGTACTGGGTCCTATCCCGCCTGTGTTCCTACCTGCTAGTGCCTCCCCGTTTGCACTCTATCTGTGCTTACCTTTACCCGCCTGCCTGCCCGCCTGCCTGCATACCCGCCTGCCTGCATATCCGCCTGCCTGCATCCCAGTCTGTGTGCCAGTCTACCAGTCTGTTCCTGTATTCCCCTGTGTGGGTCAACAGCCGTGTCCGGGGTCTGTCCTGGAGTAGCACCTGGTCCCTCTGCTCGGTTCCTCCTTGGTGCTCTGGCGTCGTATGCCGTCGTGCGACCCTGGTCGGATCGGGCAGATACTTAGTTACGCCCCTCCAGGCATTCACTCTCCGGCACGGTCCAGTGGAATCACTACCAATCACATGCACACGCCGCTCTAGCCCGGGCGTGTGCATAACAGCATGCTCAGGCCATGGTTCCCGTTGAGCCCCACGGCCTTCGCTCTCTGAGAAGTTTTTTCCAGCGAATACATGCATTAAAATAAATAAATATATATTTTTTTCCCTTTAGCTGAGTTCCAGGCGAATTACGCACTCGTCCAGATGGATCTATCGGCTCTCGTTCCTGCGGATCCGCCACGTTACTATGGGGATCCAAAACAGTGTCGTGCATTTGTGGAGCAATGCATGCTACACTTTAAGGCCTACCCTCTTTATTTTCCTTCCGATTGGGCTAAAGTGGCCTTTATTATGTCTTACCTGGCGGGGGATGCCTTGGAATGGATCAACCCCCTATATGAGACACAGGATCCGATCCTCCGGGACCTAATGGCCTTCCTGGTGGCCTTTCTAATGGTCTTCGATGATCCTAACCCGGAGGCTCCTGCTGAAGCTTCACTTCCCAAAATCCCGGAGCAGCCCCAATGGGTAATGGGTGTGGGTAGCGTAATAGTTCTCCAGGCCAATGAGACTACTGCCCACCCAGAATCCTCACAGGGTGACTACGCTTTCCGGAATACTTCTCCCAACCTCAAGAGGCAGTCCAGACGTGCTAGACTTAGAGGCAAGCAGTCACGCCTGGGTCTGTCCTCCCTGAGACCTCCTGAACCCTTCGGGGTGCTACCTGGTAGCGAAAGGACAGAGACTCTCCTATACTCTGTACCTGATACCTCGCTCGCTTCGTCCAGTGAGTCCAACCTAGTGTACTCCGAAGCAGAGGTTACTCCCGAGTCTCTACACCCCTCCGACCAGGCGGAGGACCTCCAGTTGTGTTTAGAACCCTTCGGGGTGCCACCTGGTGGTGAATGGACAGAGACTTTCCTATATCCTGGACCTGATACCTCGCCTGCTTCCTCCAGTGAGTCCGACCTAGTGTTCTCCGAAGCAGAAGTTACTCCCGAGTCTCTACACCCCTCCGACCAGGCGGAGGACCTCCAGTTGTGTTTAGAACCCTTCGGGGTGCCACCTGGTGGTGAATGGACAGAGACTTTCCTATTTCCTGTACCCGATACCTCGCCTGCTTCCTCCAGTGAGTCCGACCTAGTGTTCTCCGAAGCAGAAGTTACTCCCGAGTCTCTACACCCCTCCGACCAGGCGGAGGACCTCCAGTTGTGTTTAGAACCCTTCGGGGTGCCACCTGGTGGTGAATGGACAGAGACTTTCCTATTTCCTGTACCTGATACCTCGCCTGCTTCCTCCAGTGAGTCCGACCTAGTGTACTCCGAAGCAGAGGTTACTCCCGAGTCTCTACACCCCTCCGACCAGGCGGAGGACCTCCAGTTGTGTTCAGAACCCTTCGGGGTGCCACCTGGTGGTGAATGGACAGAGACTTTCCTATTTCCTGTACCTGATACCTCGCCTGCTTCCTCCAGTGAGTCCGACCTAGTGTACTCCGAAGCAGAGGTTACTCCCGAGTCTCTACACCCCTCCGACCAGGCGGAGGACCTCCAGTTGTGTTTAGAACCCTTCGGGGTGCCACCTGGTGGTGAATGGACAGAGACTTTCCTATTTCCTGTACCTGATACCTCGCCTGCTTCCTCCAGTGAGTCCGACCTAGTGTACTCTGAAGCAGATGTTTTCTCTGAGCCTCAGTACTCTTCTGACCCGGCGGAGGACCTCCAGTTGTTTCCTGAATCCTCCGGGGTACCACCAGATAACAAAGAGACAGTGACTTTTCCTCATTATGTACCTGATAACCCGTCTATTTCTTCCTGTGAGCTTGACAAGATGTACCTCGAAGCAGAGATTACCCTCAAGTCTCTGTTCCCCTCCAACCCAGTGAACGACTGGTCCTCGAATTCCCTGCGGAAGATTCTGGCAGGCCTGAAGAAGAGGGGGCGTAAGGGGGGAGGTACTGTAACATACCTGGCGGCGTCCTTGCATGGTGGTCCATCTCCCACTATGCAGGAGGGCGCACTTGATCTCCTGTCCAGAATGTCTCTCTGGTTTCCCTCCATGCTGTCTGTTTGTGTCTGTGTCTGTTTCTGCTGCTTAAGGGCGGCGCCCGATCACTTCCTGCTTTTTGTACCTGCTGTGGGTCACACCCCTTGTGCGTCCTCAGCCTATTGCTGTCTGACACTTGGTATATAGCTCAGCAGCTCCCTTCTATCCCTGCCTGTGCATATGTGTTTCTTTCAGTGTGTGCTTGCACTCTGAAGGTGCCAGGTCCTGTCTTTGTTTCCCTGTCCGCCTTTCCTGGAGGCTGTATTTCCAGGCCTGTCTGAACTAAGTCCTGTATGTTTCCTGCCTTGCGGTGTCAGCTCCCGTGTCTGAACTGTGTCCTGTATGTCTCCTGCTTTACGGTATTAGTTCCCGTGTCTGAACTAAGTCCTGTATGTCTCCTGCTTTACGGTATTAGTTCCCGTGTCTGAACTAAGTCCTGTATGTTTCCTGCCTTGCGGTGTCAGCTCCCGTGTCTGAACTGTGTCCTGTATGTCTCCTGCTTTACGGTATTAGTTCCCGTGTCTGAACTAAGTCCTGTATGTCTCCTGCTTTACGGTATTAGTTCCCGTGTCTGAACTAAGTCCTGTATGTCTCCTGCCTTGCGGTGTCAGCTCCCGTGTCTGAACTGTGTCCTGTATGTCTCCTGCTTTACGGTATTAGTTCCCGTGTCTGAACTAAGTCCTGTATGTTTCCTGCTTTGCGGTGTCAGCTCCCGTGTCTGAACTGAGTCCTGTATGTCTCCTGCTTTACGGTATTAGTTCCCGTGTCTGAACTGAGTCCTGTATCTAGTCTGTCCTGTCTGAACACGCTCCTTGCCTGTTCGTTCCGCCTCTCTGGGGGCTGTATTCCCAGACCCGCTCCTGTATCCCGCTGCAGTGTCGGTCTCCTCCGTACACTCAGTTCCAGTCTGAACTCTCTCCTATCCTTTACCTGTTTTGCCTCTATGCCCGTTCCCTTCCTTTTTCTGCAGAGTCTGAACTTGTACCTAACTCCTGCCTGTTGTCTCTGTACTCCCGTTTGTGAGTTTGTGGTCCACTCGCTACTTCACTGCAAGTACCCTGTGGGTGTCTGGCTCTGCCTTTCCCTTCCTGTCTGTTCAGTGTGAACAGAGCCCTGTCCTCCCTGCTCAGCCCTGTCTGCACTTTAGCTGTGCTTGCCTGTACCTCTCTGCCTGTATTGTTCCTGAGTCCCAGTGTGTACTGGGTCCTATCCCGCCTGTGTTCCTACCTGCTAGTGCCTCCCCGTTTGCACTCTATCTGTGCTTACCTTTACCCGCCTGCCTGCCCGCCTGCCTGCATACCCGCCTGCCTGCATATCCGCCTGCCTGCATCCCAGTCTGTGTGCCAGTCTACCAGTCTGTTCCTGTATTCCCCTGTGTGGGTCAACAGCCGTGTCCGGGGTCTGTCCTGGAGTAGCACCTGGTCCCTCTGCTCGGTTCCTCCTTGGTGCTCTGGTGTCGTATGCCGTCGTGCGACCCTGGTCGGATCGGGCAGATACTTAGTTACGCCCCTCCAGGCATTCACTCTCCGGCACGGTCCAGTGGAATCACTACCAATCACATGCACACGCCGCTCTAGCCCGGGCGTGTGCATAACATTTATCATGCTAAGAGGAGCAGGAAAAAGCAAAAAATTTCAGAATTGCACCTTGCAATGCGGAGAAATTACTGTTTGTGCATTTACAATATTCATTGATTTTTGCCATTGAAAAACATCATGTTATTCATATACCAGAAATGTTTGAAGCTACTGACTGAATGAAAGGAGCTGGCATCTCACTCTCTTTGAATCTTCTTTGAAAAACATCCAGAAATGATTGAAGCTACTGACTGAATGAAAGTAGCTGGCATCTCACTCTCTTTGTATCTTCTTTATCATGCTAAGAGGAGCAGGAAAAAGCAAAAAATTTCAGACTTGCACCTTGCAATGCGGAGAAATTACTGTTTGTGCATTTACAATATTCATTGATTTTTGCCATTGAAAAACATCATGTTATTCATATACCAGAAATGTTTGAAGCTACTGACTGAATGAAAGGAGCTGGCATCTCACTCTCTTTGAATCTTCTTTATCATGCTAAGAGGAGCAGGAAAAAGCAAAAAATTTCAGAATTGCACCTTGCAATGCGGAGAAATTACTGTTTGTGCATTTACAATATTCATTGATTTTTGCCATTGAAAAACGTCCAGAAATGATTGAAGCTACTGACTGAATGAAAGGAGCTGGCATCTCACTCTCTTTGAATCTTGTTTATCATGCTAAGAGGAGCAGGAAAAAGCAAAAAATTTCAGAATTGCACCTTGCAATGCGGAGAAATTACTGTTTGTGCATTTACAATATTCATTGATTTTTGCCATTGAAAAACGTCCAGAAATGATTGAAGCTACTGACTGAATGAAAGGAGCTGGCATCTCACTCTCTTTGAATCTTCTTTATCATGCTAAGAGGAGCAGGAAAAAGCAAAAAATTTCAGAATTGCACCTTGCAATGCGGAGAAATTACTGTTTGTGCATTTACAATATTCATTGATTTTTGCCATTGAAAAACATCATGTTATTCATATACCAGAAATGATTGAAGATACTGACTGAATGAAAGGAGCTGGCATCTCACTCTCTTTGAATCTTCTTTATCATGCTAAGAGGAGCAGGAAAAAGCAAAAAATTTCAGAATTGCACCTTGCAATGCGGAGAAATTACTGTTTGTGCATTTACAATATTCATTGATTTTTGCCATTGAAAAACGTCCAGAAATGATTGAAGCTACTGACTGAATGAAAGGAACTGGCATCTCACTCTCTTTGAATCTTCTTTATCATGCTAAGAGGAGCAGGAAAAAGCAAAAAATTTCAGAATTGCACCTTGCAATGCGGAGAAATTACTGTTTGTGCATTTACAAAATTCATTGATTTTTGCCATTGAAAAACATCATGTTATTCATATACCAGAAATGTTTGAAGCTACTGACTGAATGAAAGGAGCTGACATCTCACTCTCTTTGAATCTTCTTTATCATGCTAAGAGGAGCAGGAAAAAGCAAAAAATTTCAGAATTGCACCTTGCAATGCGGAGAAATTACTGTTTGTGCATTTACAATATTCATTGATTTTTGCCATTGAAAAACATCCAGAAATGATTGAAGCTACTGACTGAATGAAAGGAGCTGGCATCTCACTCTCTTTGAATCTTCTTTATCATGCTAAGAGGAGCAGGAAAAAGCAAAAAATTTCAGAATTGCACCTTGCAATGCGGAGAAATTACTGTTTGTGCATTTACAATATTCATTGATTTTTGCCATTGAAAAACATCATGTTATTCATATACCAGAAATGTTTGAAGCTACTGACTGAATGAAAGGAGCTGGCATCTCACTCTCTTTGAATCTTCTTTATCATGCTAAGAGGAGCAGGAAAAAGCAAAAAATTTCAGAATTGCACCTTGCAATGCGGAGAAATTACTGTTTGTGCATTTACAATATTCATTGATTTTTGCCATTGAAAAACATCATGTTATTCATATACCAGAAATGTTTGAAGCTACTGACTGAATGAAAGGAGCTGGCATCTCACTCTCTTTGAATCTTCTTTATCATGCTAAGAGGAGCAGGAAAAAGCAAAAAATTTCAGAATTGCACCTTGCAATGTGGAGAAATTACTGTTTGTGCATTTACAATATTCATTGATTTTTACCATTGAAAAAGGTCCAGAAATGATTGAAGCTACTGACTGAATGAAAGTAGCTGGCATCTCACTCTCTTTGAATCTTCTTTATCATGCTAAGAGTAGCAGGAAAAAGCAAAAAATTTCAGACTTGCACCTTGCAATGCGGAGAAATTACTGTTTGTGCATTTACAATATTCATTGATTTTTGCCATTGAAAAACATCATGTTATTCATATACCAGAAATGTTTGAAGCTACTGACTGAATGAAAGGAGCTGGCATCTCACTCTCTTTGAATCTTCTTTATCATGCTAAGAGGAGCAGGAAAAAGCAAAAAATTTCAGAATCGCACCTTGCAATGCGGAGAAATTACTGTTTGTGCATTTACAATTTTCATTGATTTTTGCCATTGAAAAACGTCCAGAAATGATTGAAGGTACTGACTGAATGAAAGGAGCTGGCATCTCACTCTCTTTGAATCTTCTTTATCATGCTAAGAGGAGCAGGAAAAAGCAAAAAATTTCAGAATTGCACCTTGCAATGCGGAGAAATTACTGTTTGTGCATTTACAATATTCATTGATTTTTGCCATTGAAAAACGTCCAGAAATGATTGAAGCTACTGACTGAATGAAAGGAGCTGGCATCTCACTCTCTTTGAATCTTCTTTATCATGCTAAGAGGAGCAGGAAAAAGCAAAAAATTTCAGAATTGCACCTTGCAATGCGGAGAAATTACAGTTTGTGCATTTACAATATTCATTGATTTTTGCCATTGAAAAACATCCAGAAATGATTGAAGCTACTGACTGAATGAAAGGAGCTGGCATCTCACTCTCTTTGAATCTTCTTTATCATGCTAAGAGGAGCAGGAAAAAGCAAAAAATTTCAGAATTGCACCTTGCAATGCGGAGAAATTACTGTTTGTGCATTTACAATATTCATTGATTTTTGCCATTGAAAAACGTCCAGAAATGATTGAAGGTACTGACTGAATGAAAGGAGCTGGCATCTCACTCTCTTTGAATCTTCTTTATCATGCTAAGAGGAGCAGGAAAAAGCAAAAAATTTCAGAATTGCACCTTGCAATGCGGAGAAATTACTGTTTGTGCATTTACAATATTCATTGATTTTTGCCATTGAAAAACGTCCAGAAATGATTGAAGCTACTGACTGAATGAAAGGAGCTGGCATCTCACTCTCTTTGAATCTTCTTTATTATGCTAAGAGGAGCAGGAAAAAGCAAAAAATTTCAGAATTGCACCTTGCAATGCGGAGAAATTACAGTTTGTGCATTTACAATATTCATTGATTTTTGCCATTGAAAAACATCCAGAAATGATTGAAGCTACTGACTGAATGAAAGGAGCTGGCATCTCACTCTCTTTGAATCTTCTTTATCATGCTAAGAGGAGCAGGAAAAAGCAAAAAATTTCAGAATTGCACCTTGCAATGCGGAGAAATTACTGTTTGTGCATTTACAATATTCATTGATTTTTGCCATTGAAAAACATCATGTTATTCATATACCAGAAATGTTTGAAGCTACTGACTGAATGAAAGGAGCTGGCATCTCACTCTCTTTGAATCTTCTTTATCATGCTAAGAGGAGCAGGAAAAAGCAAAAAATTTCAGAATTGCACCTTGCAATGTGGAGAAATTACTGTTTGTGCATTTACAATATTCATTGATTTTTACCATTGAAAAACGTCCAGAAATGATTGAAGCTACTGACTGAATGAAAGTAGCTGGCATCTCACTCTCTTTGAATCTTCTTTATCATGCTAAGAGGAGCAGGAAAAAGCAAAAAATTTCAGACTTGCACCTTGCAATGCGGAGAAATTACTGTTTGTGCATTTACAATATTCATTGATTTTTGCCATTGAAAAACATCATGTTATTCATATACCAGAAATGTTTGAAGCTACTGACTGAATGAAAGGAGCTGGCATCTCACTCTCTTTGAATCTTCTTTATCATGCTAAGAGGAGCAGGAAAAAGCAAAAAATTTCAGAATTGCACCTTGCAATGCGGAGAAATTACTGTTTGTGCATTTACAATATTCATTGATTTTTGCCATTGAAAAACGTCCAGAAATGATTGAAGCTACTGACTGAATGAAAGGAGCTGGCATCTCACTCTCTTTGAATCTTGTTTATCATGCTAAGAGGAGCAGGAAAAAGCAAAAAATTTCAGAATTGCACCTTGCAATGTGGAGAAATTACTGTTTGTGCATTTACAATATTCATTGATTTTTGCCATTGAAAAACATCCAGAAATGATTGAAGCTACTGACTGAATGAAAGGAGCTGGCATCTCACTCTCTTTGAATCTTCTTTATCATGCTAAGAGGAGCAGGAAAAAGCAAAAAATTTCAGAATTGCACCTTGCAATGCGGAGAAATTACTGTTTGTGCATTTACAATATTCATTGATTTTTGCCATTGAAAAACATCATGTTATTCATATACCAGAAATGTTTGAAGCTACTGACTGAATGAAAGGAGCTGGCATCTCACTCTCTTTGAATCTTCTTTATCATGCTAAGAGGAGCAGGAAAAAGCAAAAAATTTCAGAATTGCACCTTGCAATGTGGAGAAATTACTGTTTGTGCATTTACAATATTCATTGATTTTTACCATTGAAAAACGTCCAGAAATGATTGAAGCTACTGACTGAATGAAAGTAGCTGGCATCTCACTCTCTTTGAATCTTCTTTATCATGCTAAGAGGAGCAGGAAAAAGCAAAAAATTTCAGACTTGCACCTTGCAATGCGGAGAAATTACTGTTTGTGCATTTACAATATTCATTGATTTTTGCCATTGAAAAACATCATGTTATTCATATACCAGAAATGTTTGAAGCTACTGACTGAATGAAAGGAGCTGGCATCTCACTCTCTTTGAATCTTCTTTATCATGCTAAGAGGAGCAGGAAAAAGCAAAAAATTTCAGAATTGCACCTTGCAATGCGGAGAAATTACTGTTTGTGCATTTACAATATTCATTGATTTTTGCCATTGAAAAACGTCCAGAAATGATTGAAGCTACTGACTGAATGAAAGGAGCTGGCATCTCAGTCTCTTTGAATCTTGTTTATCATGCTAAGAGGAGCAGGAAAAAGCAAAAAATTTCAGAATTGCACCTTGCAATGCGGAGAAATTACTGTTTGTGCATTTACAATATTCATTGATTTTTGCCATTGAAAAACATCCAGAAATGATTGAAGCTACTGACTGAATGAAAGGAGCTGGCATCTCACTCTCTTTGAATCTTCTTTATCATGCTAAGAGGAGCAGGAAAAAGCAAAAAATTTCAGAATTGCACCTTGCAATGCGGAGAAATTACTGTTTGTGCATTTACAAAATTCATTGATTTTTGCCATTGAAAAACATCATGTTATTCATATACCAGAAATGTTTGAAGCTACTGACTGAATGAAAGGAGCTGACATCTCACTCTCTTTGAATCTTCTTTATCATGCTAAGAGGAGCAGGAAAAAGCAAAAAATTTCAGAATTGCACCTTGCAATGCGGAGAAATTACTGTTTGTGCATTTACAATATTCATTGATTTTTGCCATTGAAAAACATCCAGAAATGATTGAAGCTACTGACTGAATGAAAGGAGCTGGCATCTCACTCTCTTTGAATCTTCTTTATCATGCTAAGAGGAGCAGGAAAAAGCAAAAAATTTCAGAATTGCACCTTGCAATGCGGAGAAATTACTGTTTGTGCATTTACAATATTCATTGATTTTTGCCATTGAAAAACATCATGTTATTCATATACCAGAAATGTTTGAAGCTACTGACTGAATGAAAGGAGCTGGCATCTCACTCTCTTTGAATCTTCTTTATCATGCTAAGAGGAGCAGGAAAAAGCAAAAAATTTCAGAATTGCACCTTGCAATGCGGAGAAATTACTGTTTGTGCATTTACAATATTCATTGATTTTTGCCATTGAAAAACATCATGTTATTCATATACCAGAAATGTTTGAAGCTACTGACTGAATGAAAGGAGCTGGCATCTCACTCTCTTTGAATCTTCTTTATCATGCTAAGAGGAGCAGGAAAAAGCAAAAAATTTCAGAATTGCACCTTGCAATGTGGAGAAATTACTGTTTGTGCATTTACAATATTCATTGATTTTTACCATTGAAAAAGGTCCAGAAATGATTGAAGCTACTGACTGAATGAAAGTAGCTGGCATCTCACTCTCTTTGAATCTTCTTTATCATGCTAAGAGGAGCAGGAAAAAGCAAAAAATTTCAGACTTGCACCTTGCAATGCGGAGAAATTACTGTTTGTGCATTTACAATATTCATTGATTTTTGCCATTGAAAAACATCATGTTATTCATATACCAGAAATGTTTGAAGCTACTGACTGAATGAAAGGAGCTGGCATCTCACTCTCTTTGAATCTTCTTTATCATGCTAAGAGGAGCAGGAAAAAGCAAAAAATTTCAGAATCGCACCTTGCAATGCGGAGAAATTACTGTTTGTGCATTTACAATTTTCATTGATTTTTGCCATTGAAAAACGTCCAGAAATGATTGAAGGTACTGACTGAATGAAAGGAGCTGGCATCTCACTCTCTTTGAATCTTCTTTATCATGCTAAGAGGAGCAGGAAAAAGCAAAAAATTTCAGAATTGCACCTTGCAATGCGGAGAAATTACTGTTTGTGCATTTACAATATTCATTGATTTTTGCCATTGAAAAACGTCCAGAAATGATTGAAACTACTGACTGAATGAAAGGAGCTGGCATCTCACTCTCTTTGAATCTTCTTTATCATGCTAAGAGGAGCAGGAAAAAGCAAAAAATTTCAGAATTGCACCTTCAATGCGGAGAAATTACAGTTTGTGCATTTACAATATTCATTGATTTTTGCCATTGAAAAACATCCAGAAATGATTGAAGCTACTGACTGAATGAAAGGAGCTGGCATCTCACTCTCTTTGAATCTTCTTTATCATGCTAAGAGGAGCAGGAAAAAGCAAAAAATTTCAGAATTGCACCTTGCAATGCGGAGAAATTACTGTTTGTGCATTTACAATATTCATTGATTTTTGCCATTGAAAAACATCATGTTATTCATATACCAGAAATGTTTGAAGCTACTGACTGAATGAAAGGAGCTGGCATCTCACTCTCTTTGAATCTTCTTTATCATGCTAAGAGGAGCAGGAAAAAGCAAAAAATTTCAGAATTGCACCTTGCAATGCGGAGAAATTACTGTTTGTGCATTTACAATATTCATTGATTTTTGCCATTGAAAAACATGTTATTCATATACCAGAAATGTTTGAAGCTACTGACTGAATGAAAGGAGCTGGCACCTCACTCTCTTTGAATCTTTATCATGCTAAGAGGAGCGGGAAAAAGCAAAAAATTTCAGAATTGCACCTTGCAATGCGGAGAAATTACTGTTTGTGCATTTACAATATTCATTGATTTTTGCCATTGAAAAACGTCCAGAAATGATTGAAGGTACTGACTGAATGAAAGGAGCTGGCATCTCACTCTCTTTGAATCTTCTTTATCATGCTAAGAGGAGCAGGAAAAAGCAAAAAATTTCAGAATTGCACCTTGCAATGCGGAGAAATTACTGTTTGTGCATTTACAATATTCATTGATTTTTGCCATTGAAAAACGTCCAGAAATGATTGAAGCTACTGACTGAATGAAAGGAGCTGGCATCTCACTCTCTTTGAATCTTCTTTATTATGCTAAGAGGAGCAGGAAAAAGCAAAAAATTTCAGAATTGCACCTTGCAATGCGGAGAAATTACAGTTTGTGCATTTACAATATTCATTGATTTTTGCCATTGAAAAACATCCAGAAATGATTGAAGCTACTGACTGAATGAAAGGAGCTGGCATCTCACTCTCTTTGAATCTTCTTTATCATGCTAAGAGGAGCAGGAAAAAGCAAAAAATTTCAGAATTGCACCTTGCAATGCGGAGAAATTACTGTTTGTGCATTTACAATATTCATTGATTTTTGCCATTGAAAAACATCATGTTATTCATATACCAGAAATGTTTGAAGCTACTGACTGAATGAAAGGAGCTGGCATCTCACTCTCTTTGAATCTTCTTTATCATGCTAAGAGGAGCAGGAAAAAGCAAAAAATTTCAGAATTGCACCTTGCAATGTGGAGAAATTACTGTTTGTGCATTTACAATATTCATTGATTTTTACCATTGAAAAACGTCCAGAAATGATTGAAGCTACTGACTGAATGAAAGTAGCTGGCATCTCACTCTCTTTGAATCTTCTTTATCATGCTAAGAGGAGCAGGAAAAAGCAAAAAAATTCAGACTTGCACCTTGCAATGCGGAGAAATTACTGTTTGTGCATTTACAATATTCATTGATTTTTGCCATTGAAAAACATCATGTTATTCATATACCAGAAATGTTTGAAGCTACTGACTGAATGAAAGGAGCTGGCATCTCACTATCTTTGAATCTTCTTTATCATGCTAAGAGGAGCAGGAAAAAGCAAAAAATTTCAGAATTGCACCTTGCAATGCGGAGAAATTACTGTTTGTGCATTTACAATATTCATTGATTTTTGCCATTGAAAAACGTCCAGAAATGATTGAAGCTACTGACTGAATGAAAGGAGCTGGCATCTCACTCTCTTTGAATCTTGTTTATCATGCTAAGAGGAGCAGGAAAAAGCAAAAAATTTCAGAATTGCACCTTGCAATGCGGAGAAATTACTGTTTGTGCATTTACAATATTCATTGATTTTTGCCATTGAAAAACATCCAGAAATGATTGAAGCTACTGACTGAATGAAAGGAGCTGGCATCTCACTCTCTTTGAATCTTCTTTATCATGCTAAGAGGAGCAGGAAAAAGCAAAAAATTTCAGAATTGCACCTTGCAATGCGGAGAAATTACTGTTTGTGCATTTACAATATTCATTGATTTTTGCCATTGAAAAACATCATGTTATTCATATACCAGAAATGTTTGAAGCTACTGACTGAATGAAAGGAGCTGGCATCTCACTCTCTTTGAATCTTCTTTATCATGCTAAGAGGAGCAGGAAAAAGCAAAAAATTTCAGAATTGCACCTTGCAATGTGGAGAAATTACTGTTTGTGCATTTACAATATTCATTGATTTTTACCATTGAAAAACGTCCAGAAATGATTGAAGCTACTGACTGAATGAAAGTAGCTGGCATCTCACTCTCTTTGAATCTTCTTTATCATGCTAAGAGGAGCAGGAAAAAGCAAAAAATTTCAGACTTGCACCTTGCAATGCGGAGAAATTACTGTTTGTGCATTTACAATATTCATTGATTTTTGCCATTGAAAAACATCATGTTATTCATATACCAGAAATGTTTGAAGCTACTGACTGAATGAAAGGAGCTGGCATCTCACTCTCTTTGAATCTTCTTTATCATGCTAAGAGGAGCAGGAAAAAGCAAAAAATTTCAGAATTGCACCTTGCAATGCAGAGAAATTACTGTTTGTGCATTTACAATATTCATTGATTTTTGCCATTGAAAAACGTCCAGAAATGATTGAAGCTACTGACTGAATGAAAGGAGCTGGCATCTCACTCTCTTTGAATCTTGTTTATCATGCTAAGAGGAGCAGGAAAAAGCAAAAAATTTCAGAATTGCACCTTGCAATGCGGAGAAATTACTGTTTGTGCATTTACAATATTCATTGATTTTTGCCATTGAAAAACATCCAGAAATGATTGAAGCTACTGACTGAATGAAAGGAGCTGGCATCTCACTCTCTTTGAATCTTCTTTATCATGCTAAGAGGAGCAGGAAAAAGCAAAAAATTTCAGAATTGCACCTTGCAATGCGGAGAAATTACTGTTTGTGCATTTACAATATTCATTGATTTTTGCCATTGAAAAACATCATGTTATTCATATTCCAGAAATGTTTGAAGCTACTGACTGAATGAAAGGAGCTGGCATCTCACTCTCTTTGAATCTTCTTTATCATGCTAAGAGGAGCAGGAAAAAGCAAAAAATTTCATAATTGCACCTTGCAATGCGGAGAAATTACTGTTTGTGCATTTACAATATTCATTGATTTTTGCCATTGAAAAACGTCCAGAAATGATTGAAGCTACTGACTGAATGAAAGGAGCTGGCATCTCACTCTCTTTGAATCATGTTTATCATGCTAAGAGGAGCAGGAAAAAGCAAAAAATTTCAGAATTGCACCTTGCAATGCGGAGAAATTACTGTTTGTGCATTTACAATATTCATTGATTTTTGCCATTGAAAAACGTCCAGAAATGATTGAAGCTACTGACTGAATGAAAGGAGCTGGCATCTCACTCTCTTTGAATCTTGTTTATCATGCTAAGAGGAGCAGGAAAAAGCAAAAAATTTCAGAATTGCACCTTGCAATGCGGAGAAATTACTGTTTGTGCATTTACAATATTCATTGATTTTTGCCATTGAAAAACATCCAGAAATGATTGAAGCTACTGACTGAATGAAAGGAGCTGGCATCTCACTCTCTTTGAATCTTCTTTATCATGCTAAGAGGAGCAGGAAAAAGCAAAAAATTTCAGAATTGCACCTTGCAATGCGGAGAAATTACTGTTTGTGCATTTACAAAATTCATTGATTTTTGCCATTGAAAAACATCATGTTATTCATATACCAGAAATGTTTGAAGCTACTGACTGAATGAAAGGAGCTGACATCTCACTCTCTTTGAATCTTCTTTATCATGCTAAGAGGAGCAGGAAAAAGCAAAAAATTTCAGAATTGCACCTTGCAATGCGGAGAAATTACTGTTTGTGCATTTACAATATTCATTGATTTTTGCCATTGAAAAACATCCAGAAATGATTGAAGCTACTGACTGAATGAAAGGAGCTGGCATCTCACTCTCTTTGAATCTTCTTTATCATGCTAAGAGGAGCAGGAAAAAGCAAAAAATTTCAGAATTGCACCTTGCAATGCGGAGAAATTACTGTTTGTGCATTTACAATATTCATTGATTTTTGCCATTGAAAAACATCATGTTATTCATATACCAGAAATGTTTGAAGCTACTGACTGAATGAAAGGAGCTGGCATCTCACTCTCTTTGAATCTTCTTTATCATGCTAAGAGGAGCAGGAAAAAGCAAAAAATTTCAGAATTGCACCTTGCAATGCGGAGAAATTACTGTTTGTGCATTTACAATATTCATTGATTTTTGCCATTGAAAAACATCATGTTATTCATATACCAGAAATGTTTGAAGCTACTGACTGAATGAAAGGAGCTGGCATCTCACTCTCTTTGAATCTTCTTTATCATGCTAAGAGGAGCAGGAAAAAGCAAAAAATTTCAGAATTGCACCTTGCAATGTGGAGAAATTACTGTTTGTGCATTTACAATATTCATTGATTTTTACCATTGAAAAAGGTCCAGAAATGATTGAAGCTACTGACTGAATGAAAGTAGCTGGCATCTCACTCTCTTTGAATCTTCTTTATCATGCTAAGAGGAGCAGGAAAAAGCAAAAAATTTCAGACTTGCACCTTGCAATGCGGAGAAATTTCTGTTTGTGCATTTACAATATTCATTGATTTTTGCCATTGAAAAACATCATGTTATTCATATACCAGAAATGTTTGAAGCTACTGACTGAATGAAAGGAGCTGGCATCTCACTCTCTTTGAATCTTCTTTATCATGCTAAGAGGAGCAGGAAAAAGCAAAAAATTTCAGAATCGCACCTTGCAATGCGGAGAAATTACTGTTTGTGCATTTACAATTTTCATTGATTTTTGCCATTGAAAAACGTCCAGAAATGATTGAAGGTACTGACTGAATGAAAGGAGCTGGCATCTCACTCTCTTTGAATCTTCTTTATCATGCTAAGAGGAGCAGGAAAAAGCAAAAAATTTCAGAATTGCACCTTGCAATGCGGAGAAATTACTGTTTGTGCATTTACAATATTCATTGATTTTTGCCATTAAAAAACGTCCAGAAATGATTGAAGCTACTGACTGAATGAAAGGAGCTGGCATCTCACTCTCTTTGAATCTTCTTTATCATGCTAAGAGGAGCAGGAAAAAGCAAAAAATTTCAGAATTGCACCTTCAATGCGGAGAAATTACAGTTTGTGCATTTACAATATTCATTGATTTTTGCCATTGAAAAACATCCAGAAATGATTGAAGCTACTGACTGAATGAAAGGAGCTGGCATCTCACTCTCTTTGAATCTTCTTTATCATGCTAAGAGGAGCAGGAAAAAGCAAAAAATTTCAGAATTGCACCTTGCAATGCGGAGAAATTACTGTTTGTGCATTTACAATATTCATTGATTTTTGCCATTGAAAAACATCATGTTATTCATATACCAGAAATGTTTGAAGCTACTGACTGAATGAAAGGAGCTGGCATCTCACTCTCTTTGAATCTTCTTTATCATGCTAAGAGGAGCAGGAAAAAGCAAAAAATTTCAGAATTGCACCTTGCAATGCGGAGAAATTACTGTTTGTGCATTTACAATATTCATTGATTTTTGCCATTGAAAAACATGTTATTCATATACCAGAAATGTTTGAAGCTACTGACTGAATGAAAGGAGCTGGCACCTCACTCTCTTTGAATCTTTATCATGCTAAGAGGAGCGGGAAAAAGCAAAAAATTTCAGAATTGCACCTTGCAATGCGGAGAAATTACTGTTAGTGCATTTACAATATTCATTGATTTTTGCCATTGAAAAACGTCCAGAAATGATTGAAGGTACTGACTGAATGAAAGGAGCTGGCATCTCACTCTCTTTGAATCTTCTTTATCATGCTAAGAGGAGCAGGAAAAAGCAAAAAATTTCAGAATTGCACCTTGCAATGCGGAGAAATTACTGTTTGTGCATTTACAATATTCATTGATTTTTGCCATTGAAAAACGTCCAGAAATGATTGAAGCTACTGACTGAATGAAAGGAGCTGGCATCTCACTCTCTTTGAATCTTCTTTATTATGCTAAGAGGAGCAGGAAAAAGCAAAAAATTTCAGAATTGCACCTTGCAATGCGGAGAAATTACAGTTTGTGCATTTACAATATTCATTGATTTTTGCCATTGAAAAACATCCAGAAATGATTGAAGCTACTGACTGAATGAAAGGAGCTGGCATCTCACTCTCTTTGAATCTTCTTTATCATGCTAAGAGGAGCAGGAAAAAGCAAAAAATTTCAGAATTGCACCTTGCAATGCGGAGAAATTACTGTTTGTGCATTTACAATATTCATTGATTTTTGCCATTGAAAAACATCATGTTATTCATATACCAGAAATGTTTGAAGCTACTGACTGAATGAAAGGAGCTGGCATCTCAGTCTCTTTGAATCTTGTTTATCATGCTAAGAGGAGCAGGAAAAAGCAAAAAATTTCAGAATTGCACCTTGCAATGCGGAGAAATTACTGTTTGTGCATTTACAATATTCATTGATTTTTGCCATTGAAAAACATCCAGAAATGATTGAAGCTACTGACTGAATGAAAGGAGCTGGCATCTCACTCTCTTTGAATCTTCTTTATCATGCTAAGAGGAGCAGGAAAAAGCAAAAAATTTCAGAATTGCACCTTGCAATGCGGAGAAATTACTGTTTGTGCATTTACAAAATTCATTGATTTTTGCCATTGAAAAACATCATGTTATTCATATACCAGAAATGTTTGAAGCTACTGACTGAATGAAAGGAGCTGACATCTCACTCTCTTTGAATCTTCTTTATCATGCTAAGAGGAGCAGGAAAAAGCAAAAAATTTCAGAATTGCACCTTGCAATGCGGAGAAATTACTGTTTGTGCATTTACAATATTCATTGATTTTTGCCATTGAAAAACATCCAGAAATGATTGAAGCTACTGACTGAATGAAAGGAGCTGGCATCTCACTCTCTTTGAATCTTCTTTATCATGCTAAGAGGAGCAGGAAAAAGCAAAAAATTTCAGAATTGCACCTTGCAATGCGGAGAAATTACTGTTTGTGCATTTACAATATTCATTGATTTTTGCCATTGAAAAACATCATGTTATTCATATACCAGAAATGTTTGAAGCTACTGACTGAATGAAAGGAGCTGGCATCTCACTCTCTTTGAATCTTCTTTATCATGCTAAGAGGAGCAGGAAAAAGCAAAAAATTTCAGAATTGCACCTTGCAATGCGGAGAAATTACTGTTTGTGCATTTACAATATTCATTGATTTTTGCCATTGAAAAACATCATGTTATTCATATACCAGAAATGTTTGAAGCTACTGACTGAATGAAAGGAGCTGGCATCTCACTCTCTTTGAATCTTCTTTATCATGCTAAGAGGAGCAGGAAAAAGCAAAAAATTTCAGAATTGCACCTTGCAATGTGGAGAAATTACTGTTTGTGCATTTACAATATTCATTGATTTTTACCATTGAAAAAGGTCCAGAAATGATTGAAGCTACTGACTGAATGAAAGTAGCTGGCATCTCACTCTCTTTGAATCTTCTTTATCATGCTAAGAGGAGCAGGAAAAAGCAAAAAATTTCAGACTTGCACCTTGCAATGCGGAGAAATTACTGTTTGTGCATTTACAATATTCATTGATTTTTGCCATTGAAAAACATCATGTTATTCATATACCAGAAATGTTTGAAGCTACTGACTGAATGAAAGGAGCTGGCATCTCACTCTCTTTGAATCTTCTTTATCATGCTAAGAGGAGCAGGAAAAAGCAAAAAATTTCAGAATCGCACCTTGCAATGCGGAGAAATTACTGTTTGTGCATTTACAATTTTCATTGATTTTTGCCATTGAAAAACGTCCAGAAATGATTGAAGGTACTGACTGAATGAAAGGAGCTGGCATCTCACTCTCTTTGAATCTTCTTTATCATGCTAAGAGGAGCAGGAAAAAGCAAAAAATTTCAGAATTGCACCTTGCAATGCGGAGAAATTACTGTTTGTGCATTTACAATATTCATTGATTTTTGCCATTGAAAAACGTCCAGAAATGATTGAAGCTACTGACTGAATGAAAGGAGCTGGCATCTCACTCTCTTTGAATCTTCTTTATCATGCTAAGAGGAGCAGGAAAAAGCAAAAAATTTCAGAATTGCACCTTCAATGCGGAGAAATTACAGTTTGTGCATTTACAATATTCATTGATTTTTGCCATTGAAAAACATCCAGAAATGATTGAAGCTACTGACTGAATGAAAGGAGCTGGCATCTCACTCTCTTTGAATCTTCTTTATCATGCTAAGAGGAGCAGGAAAAAGCAAAAAATTTCAGAATTGCACCTTGCAATGCGGAGAAATTACTGTTTGTGCATTTACAATATTCATTGATTTTTGCCATTGAAAAACATCATGTTATTCATATACCAGAAATGTTTGAAGCTACTGACTGAATGAAAGGAGCTGGCATCTCACTCTCTTTGAATCTTCTTTATCATGCTAAGAGGAGCAGGAAAAAGCAAAAAATTTCAGAATTGCACCTTGCAATGCGGAGAAATTACTGTTTGTGCATTTACAATATTCATTGATTTTTGCCATTGAAAAACATGTTATTCATATACCAGAAATGTTTGAAGCTACTGACTGAATGAAAGGAGCTGGCACCTCACTCTCTTTGAATCTTTATCATGCTAAGAGGAGCGGGAAAAAGCAAAAAATTTCAGAATTGCACCTTGCAATGCGGAGAAATTACTGTTTGTGCATTTACAATATTCATTGATTTTTGCCATTGAAAAACGTCCAGAAATGATTGAAGGTACTGACTGAATGAAAGGAGCTGGCATCTCACTCTCTTTGAATCTTCTTTATCATGCTAAGAGGAGCAGGAAAAAGCAAAAAATTTCAGAATTGCACCTTGCAATGCGGAGAAATTACTGTTTGTGCATTTACAATATTCATTGATTTTTGCCATTGAAAAACGTCCAGAAATGATTGAAGCTACTGACTGAATGAAAGGAGCTGGCATCTCACTCTCTTTGAATCTTCTTTATTATGCTAAGAGGAGCAGGAAAAAGCAAAAAATTTCAGAATTGCACCTTGCAATGCGGAGAAATTACAGTTTGTGCATTTACAATATTCATTGATTTTTGCCATTGAAAAACATCCAGAAATGATTGAAGCTACTGACTGAATGAAAGGAGCTGGCATCTCACTCTCTTTGAATCTTCTTTATCATGCTAAGAGGAGCAGGAAAAAGCAAAAAATTTCAGAATTGCACCTTGCAATGCGGAGAAATTACTGTTTGTGCATTTACAATATTCATTGATTTTTGCCATTGAAAAACATCATGTTATTCATATACCAGAAATGTTTGAAGCTACTGACTGAATGAAAGGAGCTGGCATCTCACTCTCTTTGAATCTTCTTTATCATGCTAAGAGGAGCAGGAAAAAGCAAAAAATTTCAGAATTGCACCTTGCAATGTGGAGAAATTACTGTTTGTGCATTTACAATATTCATTGATTTTTACCATTGAAAAACGTCCAGAAATGATTGAAGCTACTGACTGAATGAAAGTAGCTGGCATCTCACTCTCTTTGAATCTTCTTTATCATGCTAAGAGGAGCAGGAAAAAGCAAAAAAATTCAGACTTGCACCTTGCAATGCGGAGAAATTACTGTTTGTGCATTTACAATATTCATTGATTTTTGCCATTGAAAAACATCATGTTATTCATATACCAGAAATGTTTGAAGCTACTGACTGAATGAAAGGAGCTGGCATCTCACTATCTTTGAATCTTCTTTATCATGCTAAGAGGAGCAGGAAAAAGCAAAAAATTTCAGAATTGCACCTTGCAATGCGGAGAAATTACTGTTTGTGCATTTACAATATTCATTGATTTTTGCCATTGAAAAACGTCCAGAAATGATTGAAGCTACTGACTGAATGAAAGGAGCTGGCATCTCACTCTCTTTGAATCTTGTTTATCATGCTAAGAGGAGCAGGAAAAAGCAAAAAATTTCAGAATTGCACCTTGCAATGCGGAGAAATTACTGTTTGTGCATTTACAATATTCATTGATTTTTGCCATTGAAAAACATCCAGAAATGATTGAAGCTACTGACTGAATGAAAGGAGCTGGCATCTCACTCTCTTTGAATCTTCTTTATCATGCTAAGAGGAGCAGGAAAAAGCAAAAAATTTCAGAATTGCACCTTGCAATGCGGAGAAATTACTGTTTGTGCATTTACAATATTCATTGATTTTTGCCATTGAAAAACATCATGTTATTCATATACCAGAAATGTTTGAAGCTACTGACTGAATGAAAGGAGCTGGCATCTCACTCTCTTTGAATCTTCTTTATCATGCTAAGAGGAGCAGGAAAAAGCAAAAAATTTCAGAATTGCACCTTGCAATGTGGAGAAATTACTGTTTGTGCATTTACAATATTCATTGATTTTTACCATTGAAAAACGTCCAGAAATGATTGAAGCTACTGACTGAATGAAAGTAGCTGGCATCTCACTCTCTTTGAATCTTCTTTATCATGCTAAGAGGAGCAGGAAAAAGCAAAAAATTTCAGACTTGCACCTTGCAATGCGGAGAAATTACTGTTTGTGCATTTACAATATTCATTGATTTTTGCCATTGAAAAACATCATGTTATTCATATACCAGAAATGTTTGAAGCTACTGACTGAATGAAAGGAGCTGGCATCTCACTCTCTTTGAATCTTCTTTATCATGCTAAGAGGAGCAGGAAAAAGCAAAAAATTTCAGAATTGCACCTTGCAATGCAGAGAAATTACTGTTTGTGCATTTACAATATTCATTGATTTTTGCCATTGAAAAACGTCCAGAAATGATTGAAGCTACTGACTGAATGAAAGGAGCTGGCATCTCACTCTCTTTGAATCTTGTTTATCATGCTAAGAGGAGCAGGAAAAAGCAAAAAATTTCAGAATTGCACCTTGCAATGCGGAGAAATTACTGTTTGTGCATTTACAATATTCATTGATTTTTGCCATTGAAAAACATCCAGAAATGATTGAAGCTACTGACTGAATGAAAGGAGCTGGCATCTCACTCTCTTTGAATCTTCTTTATCATGCTAAGAGGAGCAGGAAAAAGCAAAAAATTTCAGAATTGCACCTTGCAATGCGGAGAAATTACTGTTTGTGCATTTACAATATTCATTGATTTTTGCCATTGAAAAACATCATGTTATTCATATTCCAGAAATGTTTGAAGCTACTGACTGAATGAAAGGAGCTGGCATCTCACTCTCTTTGAATCTTCTTTATCATGCTAAGAGGAGCAGGAAAAAGCAAAAAATTTCATAATTGCACCTTGCAATGCGGAGAAATTACTGTTTGTGCATTTACAATATTCATTGATTTTTGCCATTGAAAAACGTCCAGAAATGATTGAAGCTACTGACTGAATGAAAGGAGCTGGCATCTCACTCTCTTTGAATCATGTTTATCATGCTAAGAGGAGCAGGAAAAAGCAAAAAATTTCAGAATTGCACCTTGCAATGCGGAGAAATTACTGTTTGTGCATTTACAATATTCATTGATTTTTGCCATTGAAAAACGTCCAGAAATGATTGAAGCTACTGACTGAATGAAAGGAGCTGGCATCTCACTCTCTTTGAATCTTGTTTATCATGCTAAGAGGAGCAGGAAAAAGCAAAAAATTTCAGAATTGCACCTTGCAATGCGGAGAAATTACTGTTTGTGCATTTACAATATTCATTGATTTTTGCCATTGAAAAACATCCAGAAATGATTGAAGCTACTGACTGAATGAAAGGAGCTGGCATCTCACTCTCTTTGAATCTTCTTTATCATGCTAAGAGGAGCAGGAAAAAGCAAAAAATTTCAGAATTGCACCTTGCAATGCGGAGAAATTACTGTTTGTGCATTTACAAAATTCATTGATTTTTGCCATTGAAAAACATCATGTTATTCATATACCAGAAATGTTTGAAGCTACTGACTGAATGAAAGGAGCTGACATCTCACTCTCTTTGAATCTTCTTTATCATGCTAAGAGGAGCAGGAAAAAGCAAAAAATTTCAGAATTGCACCTTGCAATGCGGAGAAATTACTGTTTGTGCATTTACAATATTCATTGATTTTTGCCATTGAAAAACATCCAGAAATGATTGAAGCTACTGACTGAATGAAAGGAGCTGGCATCTCACTCTCTTTGAATCTTCTTTATCATGCTAAGAGGAGCAGGAAAAAGCAAAAAATTTCAGAATTGCACCTTGCAATGCGGAGAAATTACTGTTTGTGCATTTACAATATTCATTGATTTTTGCCATTGAAAAACATCATGTTATTCATATACCAGAAATGTTTGAAGCTACTGACTGAATGAAAGGAGCTGGCATCTCACTCTCTTTGAATCTTCTTTATCATGCTAAGAGGAGCAGGAAAAAGCAAAAAATTTCAGAATTGCACCTTGCAATGCGGAGAAATTACTGTTTGTGCATTTACAATATTCATTGATTTTTGCCATTGAAAAACATCATGTTATTCATATACCAGAAATGTTTGAAGCTACTGACTGAATGAAAGGAGCTGGCATCTCACTCTCTTTGAATCTTCTTTATCATGCTAAGAGGAGCAGGAAAAAGCAAAAAATTTCAGAATTGCACCTTGCAATGTGGAGAAATTACTGTTTGTGCATTTACAATATTCATTGATTTTTACCATTGAAAAAGGTCCAGAAATGATTGAAGCTACTGACTGAATGAAAGTAGCTGGCATCTCACTCTCTTTGAATCTTCTTTATCATGCTAAGAGGAGCAGGAAAAAGCAAAAAATTTCAGACTTGCACCTTGCAATGCGGAGAAATTACTGTTTGTGCATTTACAATATTCATTGATTTTTGCCATTGAAAAACATCATGTTATTCATATACCAGAAATGTTTGAAGCTACTGACTGAATGAAAGGAGCTGGCATCTCACTCTCTTTGAATCTTCTTTATCATGCTAAGAGGAGCAGGAAAAAGCAAAAAATTTCAGAATCGCACCTTGCAATGCGGAGAAATTACTGTTTGTGCATTTACAATTTTCATTGATTTTTGCCATTGAAAAACGTCCAGAAATGATTGAAGGTACTGACTGAATGAAAGGAGCTGGCATCTCACTCTCTTTGAATCTTCTTTATCATGCTAAGAGGAGCAGGAAAAAGCAAAAAATTTCAGAATTGCACCTTGCAATGCGGAGAAATTACTGTTTGTGCATTTACAATATTCATTGATTTTTGCCATTGAAAAACGTCCAGAAATGATTGAAGCTACTGACTGAATGAAAGGAGCTGGCATCTCACTCTCTTTGAATCTTCTTTATCATGCTAAGAGGAGCAGGAAAAAGCAAAAAATTTCAGAATTGCACCTTCAATGCGGAGAAATTACAGTTTGTGCATTTACAATATTCATTGATTTTTGCCATTGAAAAACATCCAGAAATGATTGAAGCTACTGACTGAATGAAAGGAGCTGGCATCTCACTCTCTTTGAATCTTCTTTATCATGCTAAGAGGAGCAGGAAAAAGCAAAAAATTTCAGAATTGCACCTTGCAATGCGGAGAAATTACTGTTTGTGCATTTACAATATTCATTGATTTTTGCCATTGAAAAACATCATGTTATTCATATACCAGAAATGTTTGAAGCTACTGACTGAATGAAAGGAGCTGGCATCTCACTCTCTTTGAATCTTCTTTATCATGCTAAGAGGAGCAGGAAAAAGCAAAAAATTTCAGAATTGCACCTTGCAATGCGGAGAAATTACTGTTTGTGCATTTACAATATTCATTGATTTTTGCCATTGAAAAACATGTTATTCATATACCAGAAATGTTTGAAGCTACTGACTGAATGAAAGGAGCTGGCACCTCACTCTCTTTGAATCTTTATCATGCTAAGAGGAGCGGGAAAAAGCAAAAAATTTCAGAATTGCACCTTGCAATGCGGAGAAATTACTGTTAGTGCATTTACAATATTCATTGATTTTTGCCATTGAAAAACGTCCAGAAATGATTGAAGGTACTGACTGAATGAAAGGAGCTGGCATCTCACTCTCTTTGAATCTTCTTTATCATGCTAAGAGGAGCAGGAAAAAGCAAAAAATTTCAGAATTGCACCTTGCAATGCGGAGAAATTACTGTTTGTGCATTTACAATATTCATTGATTTTTGCCATTGAAAAACGTCCAGAAATGATTGAAGCTACTGACTGAATGAAAGGAGCTGGCATCTCACTCTCTTTGAATCTTCTTTATTATGCTAAGAGGAGCAGGAAAAAGCAAAAAATTTCAGAATTGCACCTTGCAATGCGGAGAAATTACAGTTTGTGCATTTACAATATTCATTGATTTTTGCCATTGAAAAACATCCAGAAATGATTGAAGCTACTGACTGAATGAAAGGAGCTGGCATCTCACTCTCTTTGAATCTTCTTTATCATGCTAAGAGGAGCAGGAAAAAGCAAAAAATTTCAGAATTGCACCTTGCAATGCGGAGAAATTACTGTTTGTGCATTTACAATATTCATTGATTTTTGCCATTGAAAAACATCATGTTATTCATATACCAGAAATGTTTGAAGCTACTGACTGAATGAAAGGAGCTGGCATCTCACTCTCTTTGAATCTTCTTTATCATGCTAAGAGGAGCAGGAAAAAGCAAAAAATTTCAGAATTGCACCTTGCAATGTGGAGAAATTACTGTTTGTGCATTTACAATATTCATTGATTTTTACCATTGAAAAACGTCCAGAAATGATTGAAGCTACTGACTGAATGAAAGTAGCTGGCATCTCACTCTCTTTGAATCTTCTTTATCATGCTAAGAGGAGCAGGAAAAAGCAAAAAAATTCAGACTTGCACCTTGCAATGCGGAGAAATTACTGTTTGTGCATTTACAATATTCATTGATTTTTGCCATTGAAAAACATCATGTTATTCATATACCAGAAATGTTTGAAGCTACTGACTGAATGAAAGGAGCTGGCATCTCACTCTCTTTGAATCTTCTTTATCATGCTAAGAGGAGCAGGAAAAAGCAAAAAATTTCAGAATTGCACCTTGCAATGCGGAGAAATTACTGTTTGTGCATTTACAATATTCATTGATTTTTGCCATTGAAAAACGTCCAGAAATGATTGAAGCTACTGACTGAATGAAAGGAGCTGGCATCTCACTCTCTTTGAATCTTGTTTATCATGCTAAGAGGAGCAGGAAAAAGCAAAAAATTTCAGAATTGCACCTTGCAATGCGGAGAAATTACTGTTTGTGCATTTACAATATTCTTTGATTTTTGCCATTGAAAAACATCCAGAAATGATTGAAGCTACTGACTGAATGAAAGGAGCTGGCATCTCACTCTCTTTGAATCTTCTTTATCATGCTAAGAGGAGCAGGAAAAAGCAAAAAATTTCAGAATTGCACCTTGCAATGCGGAGAAATTACTGTTTGTGCATTTACAATATTCATTGATTTTTGCCATTGAAAAACATCATGTTATTCATATACCAGAAATGTTTGAAGCTACTGACTGAATGAAAGGAGCTGGCATCTCACTCTCTTTGAATCTTCTTTATCATGCTAAGAGGAGCAGGAAAAAGCAAAAAATTTCAGAATTGCACCTTGCAATGTGGAGAAATTACTGTTTGTGCATTTACAATATTCATTGATTTTTACCATTGAAAAACGTCCAGAAATGATTGAAGCTACTGACTGAATGAAAGTAGCTGGCATCTCACTCTCTTTGAATCTTCTTTATCATGCTAAGAGGAGCAGGAAAAAGCAAAAAATTTCAGACTTGCACCTTGCAATGCGGAGAAATTACTGTTTGTGCATTTACAATATTCATTGATTTTTGCCATTGAAAAACATCATGTTATTCATATACCAGAAATGTTTGAAGCTACTGACTGAATGAAAGGAGCTGGCATCTCACTCTCTTTGAATCTTCTTTATCATGCTAAGAGGAGCAGGAAAAAGCAAAAAATTTCAGAATTGCACCTTGCAATGCAGAGAAATTACTGTTTGTGCATTTACAATATTCATTGATTTTTGCCATTGAAAAACGTCCAGAAATGATTGAAGCTACTGACTGAATGAAAGGAGCTGGCATCTCACTCTCTTTGAATCTTGTTTATCATGCTAAGAGGAGCAGGAAAAAGCAAAAAATTTCAGAATTGCACCTTGCAATGCGGAGAAATTACTGTTTTTGCATTTACAATATTCATTGATTTTTGCCATTGAAAAACATCCAGAAATGATTGAAGCTACTGACTGAATGAAAGGAGCTGGCATCTCACTCTCTTTGAATCTTCTTTATCATGCTAAGAGGAGCAGGAAAAAGCAAAAAATTTCAGAATTGCACCTTGCAATGCGGAGAAATTACTGTTTGTGCATTTACAATATTCATTGATTTTTGCCATTGAAAAACATCATGTTATTCATATTCCAGAAATGTTTGAAGCTACTGACTGAATGAAAGGAGCTGGCATCTCACTCTCTTTGAATCTTCTTTATCATGCTAAGAGGAGCAGGAAAAAGCAAAAAATTTCATAATTGCACCTTGCAATGCGGAGAAATTACTGTTTGTGCATTTACAATATTCATTGATTTTTGCCATTGAAAAACGTCCAGAAATGATTGAAGCTACTGACTGAATGAAAGGAGCTGGCATCTCACTCTCTTTGAATCATGTTTATCATGCTAAGAGGAGCAGGAAAAAGCAAAAAATTTCAGAATTGCACCTTGCAATGCGGAGAAATTACTGTTTGTGCATTTACAATATTCATTGATTTTTGCCATTGAAAAACATCATGTTATTCATATACCAGAAATGATTGAAGCTACTGACTGAATGAAAGGAGCTGGCATCTCACTCTCTTTGAATCTTCTTTATCATGCTAAGAGGAGCAGGAAAAAGTAAAAAATTTCAGAATTGCACTATGCAATGCGGAGAAATTACTGTTTGTGCATTTATAATATTCAATGATTTTTGCCATTGAAAAACGTCCAGAAATGATTGAAGCTACTGACTGAACGAAAGGAGCTGGCATCTCACTCTCTTTGAATCTTCTTTATCATGCTAAGAGGAGCAGGAAAAAGCAAAAAATTTCAGAATTGCACCTTGCAATGCGGAGAAATTACTGTTTGTGCATTTACAATATTCATTGATTTTTGCCATTGAAAAACATCATGTTATTCATATACCAGAAATGTTTGAAGCTACTGACTGAATGAAAGGAGCTGGCATCTCACTCTCTTTGAATCTTCTTTATCATGCTAAGAGGAGCAGGAAAAAGCAAAAAATTTCAGAATTGCAACTTGCAATGCGGAGAAATTACTGTTTGTGCATTTACAATATTCATTGATTTTTGCCATTGAGAAACGTCCAGAAATGATTGAAGCTACTGACTGAATGAAAGGAGCTGGCATCTCACTCTCTTTGAATCTTCTTTATCATGCTAAGAGGAGCAGGTAAAAGCAAAAAATTTCAGAATTGCACCTTGCAATGCGGAGAAATTACTGTTTGTGCATTTACAATATTCATTGATTTTTGCCATTGAAAAACGTCCAGAAATGATTGAAGCTACTGACTGAATGAAAGGAGCTGGCATCTCACTCTCTTTGAATCTTGTTTATCATGCTAAGAGGAGCAGGAAAAAGCAAAAAATTTCAGAATTGCACCTTGCAATGCGGAGAAATTACTGTTTGTGCATTTGCAATATTCATTGATTTTTGCCATTGAAAAACGTCCAGAAATGATTGAAGCTACTGACTGAATGAAAGGAGCTGGCATCTCACTCTCTTTGAATCTTCTTTATCATGCTAAGAGGAGCAGGAAAAAGCAAAAAATTTCAGAATTGCACCTTGCAATGCGGAGAAATTACTGTTTGTGCATTTACAATATTCATTGATTTTTGCCATTGAAAAACATCATGTTATTCATATACCAGAAATGATTGAAGCTACTGACTGAATGAAAGGAGCTGGCATCTCACTCTCTTTGAATCTTCTTTATCATGCTAAGAGGAGCAGGAAAAAGCAAAAAATTTCAGAATTGCACCTTGCAATGCGGAGAAATTACTGTTTGTGCATTTACAATATTCATTGATTTTTGCCATTGAAAAACATCATGTTATTCATATACCAGAAATGTTTGAAGCTACTGACTGAATGAAAGGAGCTGGCATCTCACTCTCTTTGAATCTTCTTTATCATGCTAAGAGGAGCAGGAAAAAGCAAAAAATTTCAGAATTGCACCTTGCAATGCGGAGAAATTACTGTTTGTGCATTTACAATATTCATTGATTTTTACCATTGAAAAACGTCCAGAAATGATTGAGGCTACTGACTGAACGAAAGGAGCTGGCATCTCACTCTCTTTGAATCTTCTTTAACATGCTAAGAGGAGCAGGAAAAAGCAAAAAATTTCAGAATTGCACCTTGCAATGCGGAGAAATTACTGTTTGTGCATTTACAATATTCATTGATTTTTGCCATTGAAAAACATCATGTTATTCATATACCAGAAATGTTTGAAGCTACTGACTGAATGAAAGGAGCTGGCATCTCACTCTCTTTGAATCTTCTTTATCATGCTAAGAGGAGCAGGAAAAAACAAAAAATTTCAGAATTGCACCTTGCAATGCGGAGAAATTACTGTTTGTGCATTTACAATATTCATTGATTTTTGCCATTGAAAAACATCATGTTATTCATATACCAGAAATGATTGAAGCTACTGACTGAATGAAAGGAGCTGGCATCTCACTCTCTTTGAATCTTCTTTATCATGCTAAGAGGAGCAGGAAAAAGTAAAAAATTTCAGAATTGCACCTTGCAATGCGGAGAAATTACTGTTTGTGCATTTACAATATTCAATGATTTTTGCCATTGAAAAAAGTCCAGAAATGATTGAAGCTACTGACTCAATGAAAGGAGCTGGCATCTCACTCTCTTTGAATCTTCTTTATCATGCTAAGAGGAGCAGGAAAAAGCAAAAAAATTTCAGAATTGCACCTTGCAATGCGGAGAAATTACTGTTTGTGCATTTACAATATTCATTGATTTTTGCCATTGAAAAACATCATGTTATTCATATACCAGAAATGTTTGAAGCTACTGACTGAATGAAAGGAGCTGGCATCTCACTCTCTTTGAATCTTCTTTATCATGCTAAGAGGAGCAGGAAAAAGCAAAAAATTTCAGAATTGCACCTTGCAATGCGGAGAAATTACTGTTTGTGCATTTACAATATTCATTGATTTTTGCCATTGAAAAACATGTTATTCATATACCAGAAATGTTTGAAGCTACTGACTGAATGAAAGGAGCTGGCATCTCACTCTCTTTGAATCTTCTTTATCATGCTAAGAGGAGCAGGAAAAAGCAAAAAATTTCAGAATTGCACCTTGCAATGCGGAGAAATTACAGTTTGTGCATTTACAATATTCATTGATTTTTGCCATTGAAAAACGTCCAGAAATGATTGAAGCTACTGACTGAATGAAAGGAGCTGGCATCTCACTCTCTTTGAATCTTCTTTATCATGCTAAGAGGAGCAGGAAAAAGCAAAAAATTTCAGAATTGCACCTTGCAATGCGGAGAAATTACTGTTTGTGCATTTACAATATTCATTGATTTTTGCCATTGAAAAACGTCCAGAAATGATTGAAGCTACTGACTGAATGAAAGGAGCTGGCATCTCACTCTCTTTGAATCTTCTTTATCATGCTAAGAGGAGCAGGAAAAAGCAAAAAATTTCAGAATTGCTCCTTGCAATGCGGAGAAATTACTGTTTGTGCATTTACAATATTCATTGATTTTTGCCATTGAAAAACATGTTATTCATATACCAGAAATGTTTGAAGCTACTGACTGAATGAAAGGAGCTGGCACCTCACTCTCTTTGAATCTTCTTTATCATGCTAAGAGGAGCAGGAAAAAGCAAAAAATTTCAGAATTGCACCTTGCAATGCGGAGAAATTACTGTTTGTGCATTTACAATATTCATTGATTTTTGCCATTGAAAAACGTCCAGAAATGATTGAAGCTACTGACTGAATGAAAGGAGCTGGCATCTCACTCTCTTTGAATCTTCTTTATCATGCTAAGAGGAGCAGGAAAAAGCAAAAAATTTCAGAATTGCACCTTGCAATGCGGAGAAATTACTGTTTGTGCATTTACAATATTCATTGATTTTTGCCATTGAAAAACGTTCAGAAATGATTGAAGCTACTGACTGAATGAAAGGAGCTGGCATCTCACTCTCTTTGAATCTTCTTTATCATGCTAAGAGGAGCAGGAAAAAGCAAAAAATTTCAGAATTGCGCCTTGCAATGCGGAGAAATTAGTGTTTGTGCATTTACAAAATTCATTGATTTTTGCCATTGAAAAACATCATGTTATTCATTTACCAGAAATGATTGAAGCTACTGACTGAATGAAAGGAGCTGGCATCTCACTCTCTTTGAAACTTCTTTATCATGCTAAGAGGAGCAGGAAAAAGCAAAAAATTTCAGAATTGCACCTTGCAATGCGGAGAAATTACTGTTTGTGCATTTACAATATTCATTGATTTTTGCCATTGAAAAACGTCCAGAAATGATTGAAGCTACTGACTGAATGAAAGGAGCTGGCATCTCACTCTCTTTGAATCTTCTTTATCATGCTAAGAGGAGCAGGAAAAAGCAAAAAATTTCAGAATTGCACCTTGCAATGCGGAGAAATTACTGTTTGTGCATTTACAATATTCATTGATTTTTACCATTGAAAAACGTCCAGAAATGATTGAAGCTACTGACTGAATGAAAGTAGCTGGCATCTCACTCTCTTTGAATCTTCTTTATCATGCTAAGAGGAGCAGGAAAAAGCAAAAAATTTCAGACTTGCACCTTGCAATGCGGAGAAATTACTGTTTGTGCATTTACAATATTCATTGATTTTTGCCATTGAAAAACATCATGTTATTCATATACCAGAAATGTTTGAAGCTACTGACTGAATGAAAGGAGCTGGCATCTCACTCTCTTTGAATCTTCTTTATCATGCTAAGAGGAGCAGGAAAAAGCAAAAGATTTCAGAATTGCACCTTGCAATGCGGAGAAATTACTGTTTGTGCATTTACAATATTCATTGATTTTTGCCATTGAAAAACGTCCAGAAATGATTGAAGCTACTGACTGAATGAAAGGAGCTGGCATCTCACTCTCTTTGAATCTTCTTTATCATGCTAAGAGGAGCAGGAAAAAGCAAAAAATTTCAGAATTGCACCTTACAATGCGGAGAAATTACAGTTTGTGCATTTACAATATTCATTGATTTTTGCCATTGAAAAACGTCCAGAAATGATTGAAGCTACTGACTGAATGAAAGGAGCTGGCATCTCACTCTCTTTGAATCTTCTTTATCATGCTAAGAGGAGCAGGAAAAAGCAAAAAATTTCAGAATTGCACCTTGCAATGCGGAGAAATTACTGTTTGTGCATTTACAATATTCATTGATTTTTGCCATTGAAAAACGTCCAGAAATGATTGAAGCTACTGACTGAATGAAAGGAGCTGGCATCTCACTCTCTTTGAATCTTCTTTATCATGCTAAGAGGAGCAGGAAAAAGCAAAAAATTTCAGAATTGCACCTTGCAATGCGGAGAAATTACTGTTTGTGCATTTACAATATTCATTGATTTTTGCCATTGAAAAACATCATGTTATTCATATACCAGAAATGTTTGAAGCTACTGACTGAATGAAAGGAGCTGGCATCTCACTCTCTTTGAATCTTCTTTATCATGCTAAGAGGAGCAGGAAAAAGCAAAAAATTTCAGAATTGCACCTTGCAATGCGGAGAAATTACTGTTTGTGCAATTACAATATTCATTGATTTTTGCCATTGAAAAACGTCCAGAAATGATTGAAGCTACTGACTGAATGAAAGGAGCTGGCATCTCACTCTCTATGAATCTTCTTTATCATGCTAAGAGGAGCAGGAAAAGCAAAAAATTTCAGAATTGCACCTTGCAATGCGAAGAAATTACAGTTTGTGCATTTACAATATTCATTGACTTTTGCCATTGAAAAACATCCAGAAATGATTGAAGCTACTGACTGAATGAAAGGAGCTGGCATCTCACTCTCTTTGAATCTTCTTTATCATGCTAAGAGGAGCAGGAAAAAGCAAAAAATTTCAGAATTGCACCTTGCAATGCGGAGAAATTACTGTTTGTGCATTTACAATATTCATTGATTTTTGCCATTGAAAAACGTCCAGAAATGATTGAAGCTACTGACTGAATGAAAGGAGCTGGCATCTCACTCTCTTTGAATCTTCTTTATCATGCTAAGAGGAGCAGGAAAAAGCAAAAAATTTCAGAATTGCGCCTTGCAATGCGGAGAAATTACTGTTTGTGCATTTACAAAATTCATTGATTTTTGCCATTGAAAAACATTATGTTATTCATTTACCAGAAATGATTGAAGCTACTGACTGAATGAAAGGAGCTGGCATCTCACTCTCTTTGAATCTTCTTTATCATGCTAAGAGGAGCAGGAAAAAGCAAAAAATTTCAGAATTGCACCTTGCAATGCGGAGAAATTACAGTTTGTGCATTTACAATATTCATTGATTTTTGCCATTGAAAAACGTCCAGAAATGATTGAAGCTACTGACTGAATGAAAGGAGCTGGCATCTCACTCTCTTTGAATCTTCTTTATCATGCTAAGAGGAGCAGGAAAAAGCAAAAAATTTCAGAATTGCACCTTGCAATGCGGAGAAATTACTGTTTGTGCATTTACAATATTCATTGATTTTTGCCATTGAAAAACGTCCAGAAATGATTGAAGCTACTGACTGAATGAAAGGAGCTGGCATCTCACTCTCTTTGAATCTTCTTTATCATGCTAAGAGGAGCAGGAAAAAGCAAAAAATTTCAGAATTGCTCCTTGCAATGCGGAGAAATTACTGTTTGTGCATTTACAATATTCATTGATTTTTGCCATTGAAAAACATGTTATTCATATACCAGAAATGTTTGAAGCTACTGACTGAATGAAAGGAGCTGGCACCTCACTCTCTTTGAATCTTCTTTATCATGCTAAGAGGAGCAGGAAAAAGCAAAAAATTTCAGAATTGCACCTTGCAATGCGGAGAAATTACTGTTTGTGCATTTACAATATTCATTGATTTTTGCCATTGAAAAACGTCCAGAAATGATTGAAGCTACTGACTGAATGAAAGGAGCTGGCATCTCACTCTCTTTGAATCTTCTTTATCATGCTAAGAGGAGCAGGAAAAAGCAAAAAATTTCAGAATTGCACCTTGCAATGCGGAGAAATTACTGTTTGTGCATTTACAATATTCATTGATTTTTGCCATTGAAAAACGTTCAGAAATGATTGAAGCTACTGACTGAATGAAAGGAGCTGGCATCTCACTCTCTTTGAATCTTCTTTATCATGCTAAGAGGAGCAGGAAAAAGCAAAAAATTTCAGAATTGCGCCTTGCAATGCGGAGAAATTAGTGTTTGTGCATTTACAAAATTCATTGATTTTTGCCATTGAAAAACATCATGTTATTCATTTACCAGAAATGATTGAAGCTACTGACTGAATGAAAGGAGCTGGCATCTCACTCTCTTTGAAACTTCTTTATCATGCTAAGAGGAGCAGGAAAAAGCAAAAAATTTCAGAATTGCACCTTGCAATGCGGAGAAATTACTGTTTGTGCATTTACAATATTCATTGATTTTTGCCATTGAAAAACGTCCAGAAATGATTGAAGCTACTGACTGAATGAAAGGAGCTGGCATCTCACTCTCTTTGAATCTTCTTTATCATGCTAAGAGGAGCAGGAAAAAGCAAAAAATTTCAGAATTGCACCTTGCAATGCGGAGAAATTACTGTTTGTGCATTTACAATATTCATTGATTTTTACCATTGAAAAACGTCCAGAAATGATTGAAGCTACTGACTGAATGAAAGTAGCTGGCATCTCACTCTCTTTGAATCTTCTTTATCATGCTAAGAGGAGCAGGAAAAAGCAAAAAATTTCAGACTTGCACCTTGCAATGCGGAGAAATTACTGTTTGTGCATTTACAATATTCATTGATTTTTGCCATTGAAAAACATCATGTTATTCATATACCAGAAATGTTTGAAGCTACTGACTGAATGAAAGGAGCTGGCATCTCACTCTCTTTGAATCTTCTTTATCATGCTAAGAGGAGCAGGAAAAAGCAAAAGATTTCAGAATTGCACCTTGCAATGCGGAGAAATTACTGTTTGTGCATTTACAATATTCATTGATTTTTGCCATTGAAAAACGTCCAGAAATGATTGAAGCTACTGACTGAATGAAAGGAGCTGGCATCTCACTCTCTTTGAATCTTCTTTATCATGCTAAGAGGAGCAGGAAAAAGCAAAAAATTTCAGAATTGCACCTTACAATGCGGAGAAATTACAGTTTGTGCATTTACAATATTCATTGATTTTTGCCATTGAAAAACGTCCAGAAATGATTGAAGCTACTGACTGAATGAAAGGAGCTGGCATCTCACTCTCTTTGAATCTTCTTTATCATGCTAAGAGGAGCAGGAAAAAGCAAAAAATTTCAGAATTGCACCTTGCAATGCGGAGAAATTACTGTTTGTGCATTTACAATATTCATTGATTTTTGCCATTGAAAAACGTCCAGAAATGATTGAAGCTACTGACTGAATGAAAGGAGCTGGCATCTCACTCTCTTTGAATCTTCTTTATCATGCTAAGAGGAGCAGGAAAAAGCAAAAAATTTCAGAATTGCACCTTGCAATGCGGAGAAATTACTGTTTGTGCATTTACAATATTCATTGATTTTTGCCATTGAAAAACATCATGTTATTCATATACCAGAAATGTTTGAAGCTACTGACTGAATGAAAGGAGCTGGCATCTCACTCTCTTTGAATCTTCTTTATCATGCTAAGAGGAGCAGGAAAAAGCAAAAAATTTCAGAATTGCACCTTGCAATGCGGAGAAATTACTGTTTGTGCAATTACAATATTCATTGATTTTTGCCATTGAAAAACGTCCAGAAATGATTGAAGCTACTGACTGAATGAAAGGAGCTGGCATCTCACTCTCTATGAATCTTCTTTATCATGCTAAGAGGAGCAGGAAAAGCAAAAAATTTCAGAATTGCACCTTGCAATGCGAAGAAATTACAGTTTGTGCATTTACAATATTCATTGACTTTTGCCATTGAAAAACATCCAGAAATGATTGAAGCTACTGACTGAATGAAAGGAGCTGGCATCTCACTCTCTTTGAATCTTCTTTATCATGCTAAGAGGAGCAGGAAAAAGCAAAAAATTTCAGAATTGCACCTTGCAATGCGGAGAAATTACTGTTTGTGCATTTACAATATTCATTGATTTTTGCCATTGAAAAACGTCCAGAAATGATTGAAGCTACTGACTGAATGAAAGGAGCTGGCATCTCACTCTCTTTGAATCTTCTTTATCATGCTAAGAGGAGCAGGAAAAAGCAAAAAATTTCAGAATTGCGCCTTGCAATGCGGAGAAATTACTGTTTGTGCATTTACAAAATTCATTGATTTTTGCCATTGAAAAACATTATGTTATTCATTTACCAGAAATGATTGAAGCTACTGACTGAATGAAAGGAGCTGGCATCTCACTCTCTTTGAATCTTCTTTATCATGCTAAGAGGAGCAGGAAAAACAAAACATTTCAGAATTGCACCTTGCAATGCGAAGAAATTACTGTTTGTGCATTTACAATATTCATTGATTTTTGCCATTGAAAAACGTCCAGAAATGATTGAAGCTACTGACTGAATGAAAGGAGCTGGCATCTCACTCTCTTTGAATCTTCTTTATCATGCTAAGAGGAGCAGGAAAAAGCAAAAAATTTCAGAATTGCACCTTGCAATGCGGAGAAATTACTGTTTGTGCATTTACAATATTCATTGATTTTTACCATTGAAAAACGTCCAGAAATGATTGAAGCTACTGACTGAATGAAAGTAGCTGGCATCTCACTCTCTTTGAATCTTCTTTATCATGCTAAGAGGAGCAGGAAAAAGCAAAAAATTTCAGACTTGCACCTTGCAATGCGGAGAAATTACTGTTTGTGCATTTACAATATTCATTGATTTTTGCCATTGAAAAACATCATGTTATTCATATACCAGAAATGTTTGAAGCTACTGACTGAATGAAAGGAGCTGGCATCTCACTCTCTTTGAATCTTCTTTATCATGCTAAGAGGAGCAGGAAAAAGCAAAAAATTTCAGAATTGCACCTTGCAATGCGGAGAAATTACTGTTTGTGCATTTACAATATTCATTGATTTTTGCCATTGAAAAACGTCCAGAAATGATTGAAGCTACTGACTGAATGAAAGGAGCTGGCATCTCACTCTCTTTGAATCTTCTTTATCATGCTAAGAGGAGCAGGAAAAAGCAAAAAATTTCAGAATTGCACCTTACAATGCGGAGAAATTACAGTTTGTGCATTTACAATATTCATTGATTTTTGCCATTGAAAAACGTCCAGAAATGATTGAAGCTACTGACTGAATGAAAGGAGCTGGCATCTCACTCTCTTTGAATCTTCTTTATCAAGTTAAGAGGAGCAGGAAAAAGCAAAAAATTTCAGAATTGCACCTTGCAATGCGGAGAAATTACTCTTTGTGCATTTACAAAATTCATTGATTTTTGCCATTGAAAAACATGTTATTCATATACCAGAAATGTTTGAAGCTACTGACTGAATGAAAGGAGCTGGAACCTCAATCTCTTTGAATCTTCTTTATCATGCTAAGAGGAGCAGGAAAAAGCAAAAAATTTCAGAATTGCACCTTGCAATGCGGAGAAATTACTGTTTGTACATTTACAATATTCATTGATTTTTGCCATTGAAAAACGTCCAGAAATGATTGAAGCTACTGACTGAATGAAAGGAGCTGGCATCTCACTCACTTTGAATCTTCTTTATCATGCTAAGAGGAGCAGGAAAAAGCAAAAAATTTCAGAATTGCACCTTGCAATGCGGAGAAATTACTGTTTGTGCATTTACAATATTCATTGATTTTTGCCATTGAAAAACGTCCAGAAATGATTGAAGCTACTGAATGAATGAAAGGAGCTGGCATCTCACTCTCTTTGAATCTTCTTTATCATGCTAAGAGGAGCAGGAAAAAGCAAACAATTTCAGAATTGCGCCTTGCAATGCGGAGAAATTACTGTTTGTGCATTTACAAAATTCATTGATTTTTGCCATTGAAAAACATCATGTTATTCATTTACCAGAAATGATTGAAGCTACTGACTGAATGAAAGGAGCTGTCATCTCACTCTCTTTGAATCTTCTTTATCATGCTAAGAGGAGCAGGAAAAAGCAAAAAATTTCAGAATTGCACCTTGCAATGCGGAGAAATTACTGTTTGTGCATTTACAATATTCATTGATTTTTGCCATTGAAAAACGTCCAGAAATGATTGAAGCTACTGACTGAATGAAAGGAGCTGGCATCTCACTCTCTTTGAATCTTCTTTATCATGCTAAGAGGAGCGGGAAAAAGCAAAAAATTTCAGAATTGCACCTTGCAATGCGGAGAAATTACTGTTTGTGCATTTACAATATTCATTGATTTTTACCATTGAAAAACGTCCAGAAATGATTGAAGCTACTGACTGAATGAAAGTAGCTGGCATCTCACTCTCTTTGAATCTTCTTTATCATGCTAAGAGGAGCAGGAAAAAGCAAAAAATTTCAGACTTGCACCTTGCAATGCGGAGAAATTACTGTTTGTGCATTTACAATATTCATTGATTTTTGCCATTGAAAAACATCATGTTATTCATATACCAGAAATGTTTGAAGCTACTGACTGAATGAAAGGAGCTGGCATCTCACTCTCTTTGAATCTTCTTTATCATGCTAAGAGGAGCAGGAAAAAGCAAAAAATTTCAGAATTGCACCTTGCAATGCGGAGAAATTACTGTTTGTTCATTTACAATATTCATTGATTTTTGCCATTGAAAAACATCATGTTATTCATATACCAGAAATGTTTGAAGCTACTGACTGAATGAAAGGAGCTGGCATCTCACTCTCTTTGAATCTTCTTTATCATGCTAAGAGGAGCAGGAAAAAGCAAAAAATTTCAGAATTGCACCTTGCAATGCGGAGAAATTACTGTTTGTGCATTTACAATATTCATTGATTTTTGCCATTGAAAAACGTCCAGAAATGATTGAAGCTACTGACTGAATGAAAGGAGCTGGCATCTCACTCTCTTTGAATCTTCTTTATCATGCTAAGAGGAGCAGGAAAAAGCAAAAAATTTCAGAATTGCACCTTACAATGCGGAGAAATTACAGTTTGTGCATTTACAATATTCATTGATTTTTGCCATTGAAAAACGTCCAGAAATGATTGAAGCTACTGACTGAATGAAAGGAGCTGGCATCTCACTCTCTTTGAATCTTCTTTATCATGCTAAGAGGAGCAGGAAAAAGCAAAAAATTTCAGAATTGCACCTTACAATGCGGAGAAATTACAGTTTGTGCATTTACAATATTCATTGATTTTTGCCATTGAAAAACGTCCAGAAATGATTGAAGCTACTGACTGAATGAAAGGAGCTGGCATCTCACTCTCTTTGAATCTTCTTTATCATGCTAAGAGGAGCAGGAAAAAGCAAAAAATTTCAGAATTGCACCTTGCAATGCGGAGAAATTACTGTTTGTGCATTTACAATATTCATTGATTTTTGCCATTGAAAAACGTCCAGAAATGATTGAAGCTACTGACTGAATGAAAGGAGCTGGCATCTCACTCTCTTTGAATTTTCTTTATCATGCTAAGAGGAGCAGGAAAAAGCAAAAAATTTCAGAATTGCACCTTGCAATGCGGAGAAATTACTGTTTGTGCATTTACAATATTCATTGATTTTTGCCATTGAAAAACATGTTATTCATATACCAGAAATGTTTGAAGCTACTGACTGAATGAAAGGAGCTGGCACCTCACTCTCTTTGAATCTTCTTTATCATGCTAAGAGGAGCAGGATAAAGCAAAAAATTTCAGAATTGCACCTTGCAATGCGGAGAAATTACTGTTTGTGCATTTACAATATTCATTGATTTTTGCCATTGAAAAACGTCCAGAAATGATTGAAGCTACTGACTGAATGAAAGGAGCTGGCATCTCACTCTCTTTGAATCTTCTTTATCATGCTAAGAGGAGCTGGAAAAAGCAAAAAATTTCAGAATTGCACCTTGCAATGCGGAGAAATTACTGTTTGTGCATTTACAATATTCATTAATTTTTGCCATTGAAAAACATCATGTTATTCATATACCAGAAATGTTTGAAGCTACTGACTGAATGAAAGGAGCTGGCATCTCACTCTCTTTGAATCTTCTTTATCATGCTAAGAGGAGCAGGAAAAAGCAAAAAATTTCAGAATTGCACCTTGCAATGCGGAGAAATTACTGTTTGTGCATTTACAATATTCATTGATTTTTGCCATTGAAAAACGTCCAGAAATGATTGAAGCTACTGACTGAATGAAAGGAGCTGGCATCTCACTCTCTTTGAATCTTCTTTATCATGCTAAGAGGAGCAGGAAAAAGCAAAAAATTTCAGAATTGCACCTTGCAATGCGGAGAAATTACAGTTTGTGCATTTACAATATTCATTGATTTTTGCCATTGAAAAACGTCCAGAAATGATTGAAGCTACTGACAGAATGAAAGGAGCTGGCATCTCACTCTCTTTGAATCTTCTTTATCATGCTAAGAGGAGCAGGAAAAAGCAAAAAATTTCAGAATTGCTCCTTGCAATGCGGAGAAATTACTGTTTGTGCATTTACAATATTCATTGATTTTTGCCATTGAAAAACATGTTATTCATATACCAGAAATGTTTGAAGCTACTGACTGAATGAAAGGAGCTGGCACCTCACTCTCTTTGAATCTTCTTTATCATGCTAAGAGGAGCAGGAAAAAGCAAAAAATTTCAGAATTGCACCTTGCAATGCGGAGAAATTACTGTTTGTGCATTTACAATATTCATTGATTTTTGCCATTGAAAAACGTCCAGAAATGATTGAAGCTACTGACTGAATGAAAGGAGCTGGCATCTCACTCTCTTTGAATCTTCTTTATCATGCTAAGAGGAGCAGGAAAAAGCAAAAAATTTCAGAATTGCACCTTGCAATGCGGAGAAATTACTGTTTGTGCATTTACAATATTCATTGATTTTTGCCATTGAAAAACATCATGTTATTCATATACCAGAAATGATTGAAGCTACTGACTGAATGAAAGGAGCTGGCATCTCACTCTCTTTGAATCTTCTTTATCATGCTAAGAGGAGCAGGAAAATGTAAAAAATTTCAGAATTGCACCTTGCAATGCGGAGAAATTACTGTTTGTGCATTTACAATATTCAATGATTTTTGCCATTGAAAAACGTCCAGAAATGATTGAAGCTACTGACTGAACGAAAGGAGCTGGCATCTCACTCTCTTTGAATCTTCTTTATCATGCTAAGAGGAGCAGGAAAAAGCAAAAAATTTCAGAATTGCACCTTGCAATGCGGAGAAATTACTGTTTGTGCATTTACAATATTCATTGATTTTTGCCATTGAAAAACATCATGTTATTCATATACCAGAAATGTTTGAAGCTACTGACTGAATGAAAGGAGCTGGCATCTCACTCTCTTTGAATCTTCTTTATCATGCTAAGAGGAGCAGGAAAAAGCAAAAAATTTCAGAATTGCACCTTGCAATGCGGAGAAATTTCTGTTTGTGCATTTACAATATTCATTGATTTTTGCCATTGAAAAACGTCCAGAAATGATTGAAGCTACTGACTGAATGAAAGGAGCTGGCATCTCACTCTCTTTGAATCTTCTTTATCATGCTAAGGGGAGCAGGAAAAAGCAAAAAATTTCAGAATTGCACCTTGCAATGCGGAGAAATTACTGTTTGTGCATTTACAATATTCATTGATTTTTGCCATTGAAAAACGTCCAGAAATGATTGAAGCTACTGACTGAATGAAAGGAGCTGGCATCTCACTCTCTTTGAATCTTCTTTATCATGCTAAGAGGAGCAGGAAAAAGCAAAAAATTTCAGAATTGCACCTTACAATGCGGAGAAATTACAGTTTGTGCATTTACAATATTCATTGATTTTTGCCATTGAAAAACGTCCAGAAATGATTGAAGCTACTGACTGAATGAAAGGAGCTTGCATCTCACTCTCTTTGAATCTTCTTTATCATGCTAAGAGGAGCAGGAAAAAGCAAAAAATTTCAGAATTGCACCTTGCAATGCGGAGAAATTACTGTTTGTGCATTTACAATATTCATTGATTTTTGCCATTGAAAAACGTCCAGAAATGATTGAAGCTACTGACTGAATGAAAGGAGCTGGCATCTCACTCTCTTTGAATTTTCTTTATCATGCTAAGAGGAGCAGGAAAAAGCAAAAAATTTCAGAATTGCACCTTGCAATGCGGAGAAATTACAGTTTGTGCATTTACAATATTCATTGATTTTTGCCATTGAAAAACATGTTATTCATATACCAGAAATGTTTGAAGCTACTGACTGAATGAAAGGAGCTGGCACCTCACTCTCTTTGAATCTTCTTTATCATGCTAAGAGGAGCAGGAAAAAGCAAAAAATTTCAGAATTGCACCTTGCAATGCGGAGAAATTACTGTTTGTGCATTTACAATATTCATTGATTTTTGCCATTGAAAAACGTCCAGAAATGATTGAAGCTACTGACTGAATGAAAGGAGCTGGCATCTCACTCTCTTTGAATCTTCTTTATCATGCTAAGAGGAGCAGGAAAAAGCAAAAAATTTCAGAATTGCACCTTGCAATGCGGAGAAATTACTGTTTGTGCATTTACAATATTCATTGATTTTTGCCATTGAAAAACATCATGTTATTCATATACCAGAAATGTTTGAAGCTACTGATTGAATGAAAGGAGCTGGCATCTCACTCTCTTTGAATCTTCTTTATCATGCTAAGAGGAGCAGGAAAAAGCAAAAAATTTCAGAATTGCACCTTGCAATGCGGAGAAATTACTGTTTGTGCATTTACAATATTCATTGATTTTTGCCATTGAAAAACATCCAGAAATGATTGAAGCTACTGACTGAATGAAAGGAGCTGGCATCTCACTCTCTTTGAATCTTCTTTATCATGCTAAGAGGAGCAGGAAAAAGCAAAAAATTTCAGAATTGCACCTTGCAATGCGGAGAAATTACAGTTTGTGCATTTACAATATTCATTGATTTTTGCCATTGAAAAACGTCCAGAAATGATTGAAGCTACTGACTGAATGAAAGGAGCTGGCATCTCACTCTCTTTGAATCTTCTTTATCATGCTAAGAGGAGCAGGAAAAAGCAAAAAATTTCAGAATTGCTCCTTGCAATGCGGAGAAATTACTGTTTGTGCATTTACAATATTCATTGATTTTTGCCATTGAAAAACATGTTATTCATATACCAGAAATGTTTGAAGCTACTGACTGAATGAAAGGAGCTGGCACCTCACTCTCTTTGAATCTTCTTTATCATGCTAAGAGGAGCAGGAAAAAGCAAAAAATTTCAGAATTGCACCTTGCAATGCGGAGAAATTACTGTTTGTGCATTTACAATATTCATTGATTTTTGCCATTGAAAAACGTCCAGAAATGATTGAAGCTACTGACTGAATGAAAGGAGCTGGCATCTCACTCTCTTTGAATCTTCTTTATCATGCTAAGAGGAGCAGGAAAAAGCAAAAAATTTCAGAATTGCACCTTGCAATGCGGAGAAATTACTGTTTGTGCATTTACAATATTCATTGATTTTTGCCATTGAAAAACATCATGTTATTCATATACCAGAAATGATTGAAGCTACTGACTGAATGAAAGGAGCTGGCATCTCACTCTCTTTGAATCTTCTTTATCATGCTAAGAGGAGCAGGAAAATGTAAAAAATTTCAGAATTGCACCTTGCAATGCGGAGAAATTACTGTTTGTGCATTTACAATATTCAATGATTTTTGCCATTGAAAAACGTCCAGAAATGATTGAAGCTACTGACTGAACGAAAGGAGCTGGCATCTCACTCTCTTTGAATCTTCTTTATCATGCTAAGAGGAGCAGGAAAAAGCAAAACATTTCAGAATTGCACCTTGCAATGCGGAGAAATTACTGTTTGTGCATTTACAATATTCATTGATTTTTGCCATTGAAAAACATCATGTTATTCATATACCAGAAATGTTTGAAGCTACTGACTGAATGAAAGGAGCTGGCATCTCACTCTCTTTGAATCTTCTTTATCATGCTAAGAGGAGCAGGAAAAAGCAAAAAATTTCAGAATTGCACCTTGCAATGCGGAGAAATTTCTGTTTGTGCATTTACAATATTCATTGATTTTTGCCATTGAAAAACGTCCAGAAATGATTGAAGCTACTGACTGAATGAAAGGAGCTGGCATCTCACTCTCTTTGAATCTTCTTTATCATGCTAAGGGGAGCAGGAAAAAGCAAAAAATTTCAGAATTGCACCTTGCAATGCGGAGAAATTACTGTTTGTGCATTTACAATATTCATTTAATTTTTGCCATTGAAAAACGTCCAGAAATGATTTAAGCTACTGACTGAATGAAAGGAGCTGGCATCTCACTCTCTTTGAATCTTCTTTATCATGCTAAGAGGAGCAGGAAAAAGCAAAAAATTTCAGAATTGCACCTTACAATGCGGAGAAATTACAGTTTGTGCATTTACAATATTCATTGATTTTTGCCATTGAAAAACGTCCAGAAATGATTGAAGCTACTGACTGAATGAAAGGAGCTGGCATCTCACTCTCTTTGAATCTTCTTTATCATGCTAAGAGGAGCAGGAAAAAGCAAAAAATTTCAGAATTGCACCTTGCAATGCGGAGAAATTACTGTTTGTGCATTTACAATATTCATTGATTTTTGCCATTGAAAAACGTCCAGAAATGATTGAAGCTACTGACTGAATGAAAGGAGCTGGCATCTCACTCTCTTTGAATTTTCTTTATCATGCTAAGAGGAGCAGGAAAAAGCAAAAAATTTCAGAATTGCACCTTGCAATGCGGAGAAATTACAGTTTGTGCATTTACAATATTCATTGATTTTTGCCATTGAAAAACATGTTATTCATATACCAGAAATGTTTGAAGCTACTGACTGAATGAAAGGAGCTGGCACCTCACTCTCTTTGAATCTTCTTTATCATGCTAAGAGGAGCAGGAAAAAGCAAAAAATTTCAGAATTGCACCTTGCAATGCGGAGAAATTACTGTTTGTGCATTTACAATATTCATTGATTTTTGCCATTGAAAAACGTCCAGAAATGATTGAAGCTACTGACTGAATGAAAGGAGCTGGCATCTCACTCTCTTTGAATCTTCTTTATCATGCTAAGAGGAGCAGGAAAAAGCAAAAAATTTCAGAATTGCACCTTGCAATGCGGAGAAATTACTGTTTGTGCATTTACAATATTCATTGATTTTTGCCATTGAAAAACATCATGTTATTCATATACCAGAAATGTTTGAAGCTACTGATTGAATGAAAGGAGCTGGCATCTCACTCTCTTTGAATCTTCTTTATCATGCTAAGAGGAGCAGGAAAAAGCAAAAAATTTCAGAATTGCACCTTGCAATGCGGAGAAATTTCTGTTTGTGCATTTACAATATTCATTGATTTTTGCCATTGAAAAACGTCCAGAAATGATTGAAGCTACTGACTGAATGAAAGGAGCTGGCATCTCACTCTCTTTGAATCTTCTTTATCATGCTAAGAGGAGCAGGAAAAAGCAAAAAATTTCAGAATTGCACCTTGCAATGCGGAGAAATTACTGTTTGTGCATTTACAATATTCATTGATTTTTGCCATTGAAAAACATCATGTTATTCATATACCAGAAATGTTTGAAGCTACTGATTGAATGAAAGGAGCTGGCATCTCACTCTCTTTGAATCTTCTTTATCATGCTAAGAGGAGCAGGAAAAAGCAAAAAATTTCAGAATTGCACCTTGCAATGCGGAGAAATTTCTGTTTGTGCATTTACAATATTCATTGATTTTTGCCATTGAAAAACGTCCAGAAATGATTGAAGCTACTGACTGAATGAAAGGAGCTGGCATCTCACTCTCTTTGAATCTTCTTTATCATGCTAAGGGGAGCAGGAAAAAGCAAAAAATTTCAGAATTGCACCTTGCAATGCGGAGAAATTACTGTTTGTGCATTTACAATATTCATTTAATTTTTGCCATTGAAAAACGTCCAGAAATGATTTAAGCTACTGACTGAATGAAAGGAGCTGGCATCTCACTCTCTTTGAATCTTCTTTATCATGCTAAGAGGAGCAGGAAAAAGCAAAAAATTTCAGAATTGCACCTTACAATGCGGAGAAATTACAGTTTGTGCATTTACAATATTCATTGATTTTTGCCATTGAAAAACGTCCAGAAATGATTGAAGCTACTGACTGAATGAAAGGAGCTGGCATCTCACTCTCTTTGAATCTTCTTTATCATGCTAAGAGGAGCAGGAAAAAGCAAAAAATTTCAGAATTGCACCTTGCAATGCGGAGAAATTACTGTTTGTGCATTTACAATATTCATTGATTTTTGCCATTGAAAAACGTCCAGAAATGATTGAAGCTACTGACTGAATGAAAGGAGCTGGCATCTCACTCTCTTTGAATTTTCTTTATCATGCTAAGAGGAGCAGGAAAAAGCAAAAAATTTCAGAATTGCACCTTGCAATGCGGAGAAATTACAGTTTGTGCATTTACAATATTCATTGATTTTTGCCATTGAAAAACATGTTATTCATATACCAGAAATGTTTGAAGCTACTGACTGAATGAAAGGAGCTGGCACCTCACTCTCTTTGAATCTTCTTTATCATGCTAAGAGGAGCAGGAAAAAGCAAAAAATTTCAGAATTGCACCTTGCAATGCGGAGAAATTACTGTTTGTGCATTTACAATATTCATTGATTTTTGCCATTGAAAAACGTCCAGAAATGATTGAAGCTACTGACTGAATGAAAGGAGCTGGCATCTCACTCTCTTTGAATCTTCTTTATCATGCTAAGAGGAGCAGGAAAAAGCAAAAAATTTCAGAATTGCACCTTGCAATGCGGAGAAATTACTGTTTGTGCATTTACAATATTCATTGATTTTTGCCATTGAAAAACATCATGTTATTCATATACCAGAAATGTTTGAAGCTACTGATTGAATGAAAGGAGCTGGCATCTCACTCTCTTTGAATCTTCTTTATCATGCTAAGAGGAGCAGGAAAAAGCAAAAAATTTCAGAATTGCACCTTGCAATGCGGAGAAATTACTGTTTGTGCATTTACAATATTCATTGATTTTTGCCATTGAAAAACGTCCAGAAATGATTGAAGCTACTGACTGAATGAAAAGAGCTGGCATCTCACTCTCTTTGAATCTTCTTTATCATGCTAAGAGGAGCAGGAAAAAGCAAAAAATTTCAGAATTGCACCTTGCAATGCGGAGAAATTACAGTTTGTGCATTTACAATATTCATTGATTTTTGCCATTGAAAAACGTCCAGAAATGATTGAAGCTACTGACTGAATGAAAGGAGCTGGCATCTCACTCTCTTTGAATCTTCTTTATCATGCTAACAGGAGCAGGAAAAAGCAAAAAATTTCAGAATTGCTCCTTGCAATGCGGAGAAATTACTGTTTGTTCATTTACAATATTCATTGATTTTTGCCATTGAAAAACATGTTATTCATATACCAGAAATGTTTGAAGCTACTGACTGAATGAAAGGAGCTGGCACCTCACTCTCTTTGAATCTTCTTTATCATGCTAAGAGGAGCAGGAAAAAGCAAAAATTTCAGAATTGCACCTTGCAATGCGGAGAAATTACTGTTTGTGCATTTACAATATTCATTGATTTTTGCCATTGAAAAACGTCCAGAAATGATTGAAGCTACTGACTGAATGAAAGGAGCTGGCATCTCACTCTCTTTGAATCTTCTTTATCATGCTAAGAGGAGCAGGAAAAAGCAAAAAATTTCAGAATTGCACCTTGCAATGCGGAGAAATTACTGTTTGTGCATTTACAATATTCATTGATTTTTGCCATTGAAAAACGTCCAGAAATGATTGAAGCTACTGACTGAATGAAAGGAGCTGGCATCTCACTCTCTTTGAATCTTCTTTATCATGCTAAGAGGAGCAGGAAAAAGCAAAAAATTTCAGAATTGCACCTTGCAATGAAGGGAAATAACTGTTTGTGCATTTACAATATTCATTGATTTTTGCCATTGAAAAACGTTATTCATATACTAGAAATGTTTGAAGCTACTGACTGAATGAAAGGAGCTGGCACCTCACTCTCTTTGAATCTTCTTTATCATGCTAAGAGGAGCAGGAATAAGCAAAAAATTTCAGAATTGCACCTTGCAATGCGGAAAAATTACTGTTTGTGCATTTACAATATTCATTGATTTTTGCCATTGAAAAACGTCCAGAAATGATTGAAGCTACTGACTGAATGAAAGGAGCTGGCATCTCACTCTCTTTGAATCTTCTTTATCATGCTAAGAGGAGCAGGAAAAAGCAAAAAATTTCAGAATTGCACCTTGCAATGCGGAGAAATTACTGTTTGTGCATTTACAATATTCATTGATTTTTGCCATTGAAAAACGTCCAGAAATGATTGAAGCTACTGACTGATTGAAAGGAGCTGGCATCTCACTCTCTTTGAATCTTCTTTATCATGCTAAGAGGAGCAGGAAAAAGCAAAAAATTTCAGAATTGCACCTTGCAATGCGGAGAAATTACTGTTTGTGCATTTACAAAATTCATTGATTTTTGCCATTGAAAAACATCATGTTATTCATTTACCAGAAATGATTGAAGCTACTGACTGAATGTAAGGAGCTGGCATCTCACTCTCTTTGAATCTTCTTTATCATGCTAAGAGGAGCAGGAAAAAGCAAAAAATTTCAGAATTGCACCTTGCAGTGCGGAGAAATTACTGTTTGTGCATTTACAATATTCATTGATTTTTGCCATTGAAAAACGTCCAGAAATGATTGAAGCTACTGACTGAATGAAAGGAGCTGGCATCTCACTCTCTTTGAATCTTCTTTATTATGCTAAGAGGAGCAGGAAAAAGCAAAAAATTTCAGAATTGCACCTTGCAATGCGGAGAAATTACTGTTTGTGCATTTACAATATTCATTGATTTTTGCCATTGAAAAACATCATGTTATTCATATACCAGAAATGTTTGAAGCTACTGATTGAATGAAAGGAGCTGGCATCTCACTCTCTTTGAATCTTCTTTATCATGCTAAGAGGAGCAGGAAAAAGCAAAAAATTTCAGAATTGCACCTTGCAATGCGGAGAAATTACTGTTTGTGCATTTACAATATTCATTGATTTTTGCCATTGAAAAACGTCCAGAAATGATTGAAGCTACTGACTGAATGAAAAGAGCTGGCATCTCACTCTCTTTGAATCTTCTTTATCATGCTAAGAGGAGCAGGAAAAAGCAAAAAATTTCAGAATTGCACCTTGCAATGCGGAGAAATTACAGTTTGTGCATTTACAATATTCATTGATTTTTGCCATTGAAAAACGTTCAGAAATGATTGAAGCTGCTGACTGAATGAAAGGAGCTGGCATCTCACTCTCTTTGAATCTTCTTTATCATGCTAAGAGGAGCAGGAAAAAGCAAAAAATTTCAGAATTGCTCCTTGCAATGCGGAGAAATTACTGTTTGTGCATTTACAATATTCATTGATTTTTGCCATTGAAAAACATGTTATTCATATACCAGAAATGTTTGAAGCTACTGACTGAATGAAAGGAGCTGGCACCTCACTCTCTTTGAATCTTCTTTATCATGCTAAGAGGAGCAGGAAAAAGCAAAAATTTCAGAATTGCACCTTGCAATGCGGAGAAATTACTGTTTGTGCATTTACAATATTCATTGATTTTTGCCATTGAAAACCGTCCAGAAATGATTGAAGCTACTGACTGAATGAAAGGAGCTGGCATCTCACTCTCTTTGAATCTTCTTTATCATGCTAAGAGGAGCAGGAAAAAGCAAAAAATTTCAGAATTGCACCTTGCAATGCGGAGAAATTACTGTTTGTGCATTTACAATATTCATTGATTTTTGCCATTGAAAAACGTCCAGAAATGATTGAAGCTACTGACTGAATGAAAGGAGCTGGCATCTCACTCTCTTTGAATCTTCTTTATCATGCTAAGAGGAGCAGGAAAAAGCAAAAAATTTCAGAATTGCACCTTGCAATGCGGAGAAATTACTGTTTGTGCATTTACAATATTCATTGATTTTTGCCATTGAAAAACGTCCAGAAATGATTGAAGCTACTGACTGAATGAAAGGAGCTGGCATCTCACTCTCTTTGAATCTTCTTTATCATGCTAAGAGGAGCAGGAAAAAGCAAAAAATTTCAGAATTGCACCTTGCAATGCGGAGAAATAACTGTTTGTGCATTTACAATATTCATTGATTTTTGCCATTGAAAAACGTTATTCATATACCAGAAATGTTTGAAGCTACTGACTGAATGAAAGGAGCTGGCACCTCACTCTCTTTGAATCTTCTTTATCATGCTAAGAGGAGCAGGAATAAGCAAAAAATTTCAGAATTGCACCTTGCAATGCGGAAAAATTACTGTTTGTGCATTTACAATATTCATTGATTTTTGCCATTGAAAAACGTCCAGAAATGATTGAAGCTACTGACTGAATGAAAGGAGCTGGCATCTCACTCTCTTTGAATCTTCTTTATCATGCTAAGAGGAGCAGGAAAAAGCAAAAAATTTCAGAATTGCACCTTGCAATGCGGAGAAATTACTGTTTGTGCATTTACAATATTCATTGATTTTTGCCATTGAAAAACGTCCAGAAATGATTGAAGCTACTGACTGATTGAAAGGAGCTGGCATCTCACTCTCTTTGAATCTTCTTTATCATGCTAAGAGGAGCAGGAAAAAGCAAAAAATTTCAGAATTGCGCCTTGCAATGCGGAGAAATTACTGTTTGTGCATTTACAAAATTCATTGATTTTTGCCATTGAAAAACATCATGTTATTCATTTACCAGAAATGATTGAAGCTACTGACTGAATGTAAGGAGCTGGCATCTCACTCTCTTTGAATCTTCTTTATCATGCTAAGAGGAGCAGGAAAAAGTAAAAAATTTCAGAATTGCACCTTGCAATGCGGAGAAATTACTGTTTGTGCATTTACAATATTCAATGATTTTTGCCATTGAAAAACGTCCAGAAATGATTGAAGCTACTGACTGAACGAAAGGAGCTGGCGTCTCACTCTCTTTGAATCTTCTTTATCATGCTAAGAGGAGCAGGAAAAAGCAAAAAAATTCAGAATTGCACCTTGCAATGCGGAGAAATTACTGTTTGTGCATTTACAATATTCATTGATTTTTGCCATTGAAAAACATCATGTTATTCATATACCAGAAATGTTTGAAGCTACTGACTGAATGAAAGGAGCTGGCATCTCACTCTCTTTGAATCTTTTTTATCATGCTAAGAGGAGCAGGAAAAAGCAAAAAATTTCAGAATTGCACCTTGCAATGCGGAGAAATTACTGTTTGTGCATTTACAATATTCATTGATTTTTGCCATTGAAAAACGTCCAGAAATGATTGAAGCTACTGACTGAATGAAAGGAGCTGGCATCTCACTCTCTTTGAATCTTCTTTATCATGCTAAGAGGAGCAGGAAAAAGCAAAAAATTTCAGAATTGCACCTTGCAATGCGGAGAAATTACTGTTTGTGCATTTACAATATTCATTGATTTTTGCCATTGAAAAACGTCCAGAAATGATTGAAGCTACTGACTGAATGAAAGGAGCTGGCATCTCACTCTCTTTGAATCTTCTTTATCATGCTAAGAGGAGCAGGAAAAAGCAAAAAATTTCAGAATTGCACCTTGCAATGCGGAGAAATTACTGTTTGTGCATTTACAATATTCATTGATTTTTGCCATTGAAAAACATCATGTTATTCATATACCAGAAATGATTGAAGCTACTGACTGAATGAAAGGAGCTGGCATCTCACTCTCTTTGAATCTTCTTTATCATGCTAAGAGGAGCAGGAAAAAGCAAAAAATTTCAGAATTGCACCTTGCAATGCGGAGAAATTACTGTTTGTGCATTTACAATATTCATTGATTTTTGCAATTGAAAAACGTCCAGAAATGATTGAAGCTACTGACTGAATGAAAGGAGCTGGCTTCTCACTCTCTTTGAATCTTCTTTATCATGCTAAGAGGAGCAGGAAAAAGCAAAAAATTTCAGAATTGCACCTTGCAATGCGGAGAAATTACTGTTTGTGCATTTACAATATTCATTGATTTTTGCCATTGAAAAACGTCCAGAAATGATTGAAGCTACTGACTGAATGAAAGGAGCTGGCATCTCACTCTCTTTGAATCTTGTTTATCATGCTAAGAGGAGCAGGAAAAAGCAGAAAATTTCAGAATTGCACCTTGCAATGCGGAGAAATTACTGTTTGTGCATTTAGAATATTCATTGATTTTTGCCATTGAAAAACGTCCAGAAATGATTGAAACTACTGACTGAATGAAAGGAGCTGGCATCTCACTCTCTTTGAATCTTCTTTATCATGCTAAGAGGAGCAGGAAAAAGCAAAAAATCTCAGAATTGCACCTTGCAATGCGGAGAAATTACTGTTTGTGCATTTACAATATTCATTGATTTTTGCCATTGAAAAACATCATGTTATTCATATACCAGAAATGATTGAAGCTACTGACTGAATGAAAGGAGCTGGCATCTCACTCTCTTTGAATCTTCTTTATCATGCTAAGAGGAGCAGGAAAAAGTAAAAAATTTCAGAATTGCACCTTGCAATGCGGAGAAATTACTGTTTGTGCATTTACAATATTCAATGATTTTTGCCATTGAAAAACGTCCAGAAATGATTGAAGCTACTGACTGAATGAAAGGAGCTGGCATCTCACTCTCTTTGAATCTTCTTTATCATGCTAAGAGGAGCTGGATAAAGCAAAAAATTTCAGAATTGCACCTTGCAATGCGGAGAAATTACTGTTTGTGCATTTACAATATTCATTGATTTTTGCCATTGAAAAACATCATGTTATTCATATACCAGAAATGTTTGAAGCTACTGACTGAATGAAAGGAGCTGGCATCTCACTCTCCTTGAATCTTCTTTATCATGCTAAGAGGAGCAGGAAAAAGCAAAAAATTTCAGAATTGCACCTTGCAATGCGGAGAAATTACTGTTTGTGCATTTACAATATTCATTGATTTTTGCCATTGAAAAACATCACGTTATTCATATACCAGAAATGATTGAAGCTACTGACTGAATGAAAGGAGCTGGCATCTCACTCTCTTTGAATCTTCTTTATCATGCTAAGAGGAGCAGGAAAAAGCAAAAAATTTCAGAGTTGCACCTTGCAATGCGGAGAAATTACTGTTTGTGCATTTACAATATTCATTGATTTTTGCAATTGAAAAACGTCCAGAAATGATTGAAGCTACTGACTGAATGAAAGGAGCTGGCATCTCACTCTCTTTGAATCTTCTTTATCATGCTAAGAGGAGCAGGAAAAAGCAAAAAATTTCAGAATTGCACCTTGCAATGCGGAGAAATTACTGTTTGTGCATTTACAATATTCATTGATTTTTGCCATTGAAAAACATCATGTTATTCATATACCAGGAATGTTTGAAGCTACTGACTGAATGAAAGGAGCTGGCATCTCACTCTCTTTGAATCTTCTTTATCATGCTAAGAGGAGCAGGAAAAAGCAAAAAATTTCAGAATTGCACCTTGCAATGCGGAGAAATTACTGTTTGTGCATTTACAATATTCATTGATTTTTCCATTGAAAAACGTCCAGAAATGATTGAAGCTACTGACTGAATGAAAGGAGCTGGCATCTCACTCTCTTTGAATCTTCTTTATCATGCTAAGAGGAGCAGGAAAAAGCAAAAAATTTCAGAATTGCACCTTGCAATGCGGAGAAATTACTGTTTGTGCATTTACAATATTCATTGATTTTTGCCATTGAAAAACGTCCAGAAATGATTGAAGCTACTGACTGAATGAAAGGAGCTGGCATCTCACTCTCTTTGAATCTTCTTTATCATGCTAAGAGGAGCAGGAAAAAGCAAAAAATTTCAGAATTGCACCTTGCAATGCGGAGAAATTACTGTTTGTGCATTTACAATATTCATTGATTTTTGCCATTGAAAAACATCATGTTATTCATATACCAGAAATGATTGAAGCTACTGACTGCATGAAAGGAGCTGGCATCTCACTCTCTTTGAGTCTTCTTTATCATGCTAAGAGGAGCAGGAAAAAGTAAAAAATTTCAGAATTGCACCTTGCAATGCGGAGAAATTACTGTTTGTGCATTTACAATATTCAATGATTTTTGCCATTGAAAAACGTCCAGAAATGATTGAAGCTACTGACTGAATGAAAGGAGCTGGCATCTCACTCTCTTTGAATCTTATTTATCATGCTAAGAGGAGCAGGAAAAAGCAAAAAATTTCAGAATTGCACCTTGCAATGCGGAGAAATTACTGTTTGTGCATTTACAATATTCATTGATTTTTGCCATTGAAAAACATCATGTTATTCATATACCAGAAATGATTGAAGCTACTGACTGAATGAAAGGAGCTGGCATCTCACTCTCTTTGAATCTTCTTTATCATGCTAAGAGGAGCAGGAAAAAGTAAAAAATTTCAGAATTGCACCTTGCAATGCGGAGAAATTACTGTTTGTGCATTTACAATATTCAATGATTTTTGCCTTTGAAAAACGTCCAGAAATGATTGAAGCTACTGACTGAACGAAAGGAGCTGGCATCTCACTCTCTTTGAATCTTCTTTATCATGCTAAGAGGAGCAGGAAAAAGCAAAAAATTTCAGAATTGCACCTTGCAATGCGGAGAAATTACTGTTTGTGCATTTACAATATTCATTGATTTTTGCCATTGAAAAACATCATGTTATTCATATACCAGAAATGATTGATGCTACTGACTGAATGAAAGGAGCTGGCATCTCACTCTCTTTGAATCTTCTTTATCATGCTAAGAGGAGCAGGAAAAAGCAAAAAATTTCAGAATTGCACCTTGCAATGCGGAGAAATTACTGTTTGTGCATTTACAATATTCATTGATTTTTGCCATTGAAAAACATCATGTTATTCATATACCAGAAATGTTTGAAGCTACTGACTGAATGAAAGGAGCTGGCATCTCACTCTCTTTGAATCTTCTTTATCATGCTAAGAGGAGCAGGAAAAAGCAAAAAATTTCAGAATTGCACCTTGCAATGCGGAGAAATTACTGTTTGTGCATTTACAATATTCATTGATTTTTGCCATTGAAAAACATCATGTTATTCATATACCAGAAATGATTGAAGCTACTGACTGCATGAAAGGAGCTGGCATCTCACTCTCTTTGAATCTTCTTTATCATGCTAAGAGGAGCAGGAAAAAGTAAAAAATTTCAGAATTGCACCTTGCAATGCGGAGAAATTACTGTTTGTGCATTTACAATATTCAATGATTTTTGCCATTGAAAAACGTCCAGAAATGATTGAAGCTACTGACTGAATGAAAGGAGCTGGCATCTCACTCTCTTTGAATCTTATTTATCATGCTAAGAGGAGCAGGAAAAAGCAAAAAATTTCAGAATTGCACCTTGCAATGCGGAGAAATTACTGTTTGTGCATTTACAATATTCATTGATTTTTGCCATTGAAAAACATCATGTTATTCATATACCAGAAATGATTGAAGCTACTGACTGAATGAAAGGAGCTGGCATCTCACTCTCTTTGAATCTTCTTTATCATGCTAAGAGGAGCAGGAAAAAGTAAAAAATTTCAGAATTGCACCTTGCAATGCGGAGAAATTACTGTTTGTGCATTTACAATATTCAATGATTTTTGCCTTTGAAAAACGTCCAGAAATGATTGAAGCTACTGACTGAACGAAAGGAGCTGGCATCTCACTCTCTTTGAATCTTCTTTATCATGCTAAGAGGAGCAGGAAAAAGCAAAAAATTTCAGAATTGCACCTTGCAATGCGGAGAAATTACTGTTTGTGCATTTACAATATTCATTGATTTTTGCCATTGAAAAACATCATGTTATTCATATACCAGAAATGATTGATGCTACTGACTGAATGAAAGGAGCTGGCATCTCACTCTCTTTGAATCTTCTTTATCATGCTAAGAGGAGCAGGAAAAAGCAAAAAATTTCAGAATTGCACCTTGCAATGCGGAGAAATTACTGTTTGTGCATTTACAATATTCATTGATTTTTGCCATTGAAAAACATCATGTTATTCATATACCAGAAATGTTTGAAGCTACTGACTGAATGAAAGGAGCTGGCATCTCACTCTCTTTGAATCTTCTTTATCATGCTAAGAGGAGCAGGAAAAAGCAAAAAATTTCAGAATTGCACCTTGCAATGCGGAGAAATTACTGTTTGTGCATTTACAATATTCATTGATTTTTGCCATTGAAAAACGTCCAGAAATGATTGAAGCTACTGACTGAATGAAAGGAGCTGGCATCTCACTCTCTTTGAATCTTCTTTATCATGCTAAGAGGAGCAGGAAAAAGCAAAAAATTTCAGAATTGCACCTTGCAATGCGGAGAAATTACTGTTTGTGCATTTACAATATTCATTGATTTTTGCCATTGAAAAACATCATGTTATTCATATACCAGAAATGATTGAAGCTACTGACTGCATGAAAGGAGCTGGCATCTCACTCTCTTTGAATCTTCTTTATCATGCTAAGAGGAGCAGGAAAAAGTAAAAAATTTCAGAATTGCACCTTGCAATGCGGAGAAATTACTGTTTGTGCATTTACAATATTCAATGATTTTTGCCATTGAAAAACGTCCAGAAATGATTGAAGCTACTGACTGAATGAAAGGAGCTGGCATCTCACTCTCTTTGAATCTTATTTATCATGCTAAGAGGAGCAGGAAAAAGCAAAAAATTTCAGAATTGCACCTTGCAATGCGGAGAAATTACTGTTTGTGCATTTACAATATTCATTGATTTTTGCCATTGAAAAACATCATGTTATTCATATACCAGAAATGATTGAAGCTACTGACTGAATGAAAGGAGCTGGCATCTCACTCTCTTTGAATCTTCTTTATCATGCTAAGAGGAGCAGGAAAAAGTAAAAAATTTCAGAATTGCACCTTGCAATGCGGAGAAATTACTGTTTGTGCATTTACAATATTCAATGATTTTTGCCTTTGAAAAACGTCCAGAAATGATTGAAGCTACTGACTGAACGAAAGGAGCTGGCATCTCACTCTCTTTGAATCTTCTTTATCATGCTAAGAGGAGCAGGAAAAAGCAAAAAATTTCAGAATTGCACCTTGCAATGCGGAGAAATTACTGTTTGTGCATTTACAATATTCATTGATTTTTGCCATTGAAAAACATCATGTTATTCATATACCAGAAATGATTGATGCTACTGACTGAATGAAAGGAGCTGGCATCTCACTCTCTTTGAATCTTCTTTATCATGCTAAGAGGAGCAGGAAAAAGCAAAAAATTTCAGAATTGCACCTTGCAATGCGGAGAAATTACTGTTTGTGCATTTACAATATTCATTGATTTTTGCCATTGAAAAACATCATGTTATTCATATACCAGAAATGTTTGAAGCTACTGACTGAATGAAAGGAGCTGGCATCTCACTCTCTTTGAATCTTCTTTATCATGCTAAGAGGAGCAGGAAAAAGCAAAAAATTTCAGAATTGCACCTTGCAATGCGGAGAAATTACTGTTTGTGCATTTACAATATTCATTGATTTTTGCCATTGAAAAACATCATGTTATTCATATACCAGGAATGTTTGAAGCTACTGACTGAATGAAAGGAGCTGGCATCTCACTCTCTTTGAATCTTCTTTATCATGCTAAGAGGAGCAGGAAAAAGCAAAAAATTTCAGAATTGCACCTTGCAATGCGGAGAAATTACTGTTTGTGCATTTACAATATTCATTGATTTTTGCCATTGAAAAACGTCCAGAAATGATTGAAGCTACTGACTGAATGAAAGGAGCTGGCATCTCACTCTCTTTTAATCTTGTTTATCATGCTAAGAGGAGCAGGAAAAAGCAAAAAATTTCAGAATTGCACCTTGCAATGCGGAGAAATTACTGTTTGTGCATTTACAATATTCATTGATTTTTGCCATTGAAAAACGTCCAGAAATGATTGAAGCTACTGACTGAATGAAAGGAGCTGGCATCTCACTCTCTTTGAATCTTCTTTATCATGCTAAGAGGAGCAGGAAAAAGCAAAAAATTTCAGAATTGCACCTTGCAATGCGGAGAAATTACTGTTTGTGCATTTACAATATTCATTGATTTTTGCCATTGAAAAACATCATGTTATTCATATACCAGAAATGATTGAAGCTACTGACTGCATGAAAGGAGCTGGCATCTCACTCTCTTTGAATCTTCTTTATCATGCTAAGAGGAGCAGGAAAAAGTAAAAAATTTCAGAATTGCACCTTGCAATGCGGAGAAATTACTGTTTGTGCATTTACAATATTCAATGATTTTTGCCATTGAAAAACGTCCAGAAATGATTGAAGCTACTGACTGAATGAAAGGAGCTGGCATCTCACTCTCTTTGAATCTTATTTATCATGCTAAGAGGAGCAGGAAAAAGCAAAAAATTTCAGAATTGCACCTTGCAATGCGGAGAAATTACTGTTTGTGCATTTACAATATTCATTGATTTTTGCCATTGAAAAACATCATGTTATTCATATACCAGAAATGATTGAAGCTACTGACTGAATGAAAGGAGCTGGCATCTCACTCTCTTTGAATCTTCTTTATCATGCTAAGAGGAGCAGGAAAAAGTAAAAAATTTCAGAATTGCACCTTGCAATGCGGAGAAATTACTGTTTGTGCATTTACAATATTCAATGATTTTTGCCTTTGAAAAACGTCCAGAAATGATTGAAGCTACTGACTGAACGAAAGGAGCTGGCATCTCACTCTCTTTGAATCTTCTTTATCATGCTAAGAGGAGCAGGAAAAAGCAAAAAATTTCAGAATTGCACCTTGCAATGCGGAGAAATTACTGTTTGTGCATTTACAATATTCATTGATTTTTGCCATTGAAAAACATCATGTTATTCATATACCAGAAATGATTGATGCTACTGACTGAATGAAAGGAGCTGGCATCTCACTCTCTTTGAATCTTCTTTATCATGCTAAGAGGAGCAGGAAAAAGCAAAAAATTTCAGAATTGCACCTTGCAATGCGGAGAAATTACTGTTTGTGCATTTACAATATTCATTGATTTTTGCCATTGAAAAACCTCATGTTATTCATATACCAGAAATGTTTGAAGCTACTGACTGAATGAAAGGAGCTGGCATCTCACTCTCTTTGAATCTTCTTTATCATGCTAAGAGGAGCAGGAAAAAGCAAAAAATTTCAGAATTGCACCTTGCAATGCGGAGAAATTACTGTTTGTGCATTTACAATATTCATTGATTTTTGCCATTGAAAAACATCATGTTATTCATATACCAGAAATGATTGAAGCTACTGACTGCATGAAAGGAGCTGGCATCTCACTCTCTTTGAATCTTCTTTATCATGCTAAGAGGAGCAGGAAAAAGTAAAAAATTTCAGAATTGCACCTTGCAATGCGGAGAAATTACTGTTTGTGCATTTACAATATTCAATGATTTTTGCCATTGAAAAACGTCCAGAAATGATTGAAGCTACTGACTGAATGAAAGGAGCTGGCATCTCACTCTCTTTGAATCTTATTTATCATGCTAAGAGGAGCAGGAAAAAGCAAAAAATTTCAGAATTGCACCTTGCAATGCGGAGAAATTACTGTTTGTGCATTTACAATATTCATTGATTTTTGCCATTGAAAAACATCATGTTATTCATATACCAGAAATGATTGAAGCTACTGACTGAATGAAAGGAGCTGGCATCTCACTCTCTTTGAATCTTCTTTATCATGCTAAGAGGAGCAGGAAAAAGTAAAAAATTTCAGAATTGCACCTTGCAATGCGGAGAAATTACTGTTTGTGCATTTACAATATTCAATGATTTTTGCCTTTGAAAAACGTCCAGAAATGATTGAAGCTACTGACTGAACGAAAGGAGCTGGCATCTCACTCTCTTTGAATCTTCTTTATCATGCTAAGAGGAGCAGGAAAAAGCAAAAAATTTCAGAATTGCACCTTGCAATGCGGAGAAATTACTGTTTGTGCATTTACAATATTCATTGATTTTTGCCATTGAAAAACATCATGTTATTCATATACCAGAAATGATTGATGCTACTGACTGAATGAAAGGAGCTGGCATCTCACTCTCTTTGAATCTTCTTTATCATGCTAAGAGGAGCAGGAAAAAGCAAAAAATTTCAGAATTGCACCTTGCAATGCGGAGAAATTACTGTTTGTGCATTTACAATATTCATTGATTTTTGCCATTGAAAAACATCATGTTATTCATATACCAGAAATGTTTGAAGCTACTGACTGAATGAAAGGAGCTGGCATCTCACTCTCTTTGAATCTTCTTTATCATGCTAAGAGGAGCAGGAAAAAGCAAAAAATTTCAGAATTGCACCTTGCAATGCGGAGAAATTACTGTTTGTGCATTTACAATATTCATTGATTTTTGCCATTGAAAAACGTCCAGAAATGATTGAAGCTACTGACTGAATGAAAGGAGCTGGCATCTCACTCTCTTTGAATCTTCTTTATCATGCTAAGAGGAGCAGGAAAAAGCAAAAAATTTCAGAATTGCACCTTGCAATGCGGAGAAATTACTGTTTGTGCATTTACAATATTCATTGATTTTTGCCATTGAAAAACATCATGTTATTCATATACCAGAAATGATTGAAGCTACTGACTGCATGAAAGGAGCTGGCATCTCACTCTCTTTGAATCTTCTTTATCATGCTAAGAGGAGCAGGAAAAAGTAAAAAATTTCAGAATTGCACCTTGCAATGCGGAGAAATTACTGTTTGTGCATTTACAATATTCAATGATTTTTGCCATTGAAAAACGTCCAGAAATGATTGAAGCTACTGACTGAATGAAAGGAGCTGGCATCTCACTCTCTTTGAATCTTATTTATCATGCTAAGAGGAGCAGGAAAAAGCAAAAAATTTCAGAATTGCACCTTGCAATGCGGAGAAATTACTGTTTGTGCATTTACAATATTCATTGATTTTTGCCATTGAAAAACATCATGTTATTCATATACCAGAAATGATTGAAGCTACTGACTGAATGAAAGGAGCTGGCATCTCACTCTCTTTGAATCTTCTTTATCATGCTAAGAGGAGCAGGAAAAAGTAAAAAATTTCAGAATTGCACCTTGCAATGCGGAGAAATTACTGTTTGTGCATTTACAATATTCAATGATTTTTGCCTTTGAAAAACGTCCAGAAATGATTGAAGCTACTGACTGAACGAAAGGAGCTGGCATCTCACTCTCTTTGAATCTTCTTTATCATGCTAAGAGGAGCAGGAAAAAGCAAAAAATTTCAGAATTGCACCTTGCAATGCGGAGAAATTACTGTTTGTGCATTTACAATATTCATTGATTTTTGCCATTGAAAAACATCATGTTATTCATATACCAGAAATGATTGATGCTACTGACTGAATGAAAGGAACTGGCATCTCACTCTCTTTGAATCTTCTTTATCATGCTAAGAGGAGCAGGAAAAAGCAAAAAATTTCAGAATTGCACCTTGCAATGCGGAGAAATTACTGTTTGTGCATTTACAATATTCATTGATTTTTGCCATTGAAAAACATCATGTTATTCATATACCAGAAATGTTTGAAGCTACTGACTGAATGAAAGGAGCTGGCATCTCACTCTCTTTGAATCTTCTTTATCATGCTAAGAGGAGCAGGAAAAAGCAAAAAATTTCAGAATTGCACCTTGCAATGCGGAGAAATTACTGTTTGTGCATTAACAATATTCATTGATTTTTGCAATTGAAAAACGTCCAGAAATGATTGAAGCTACTGACTGAATGAAAGGAGCTGGCATCTCACTCTCTTTGAATGTTTATCATGCTAAGAGGAGCAGGAAAAAGCAAAAAAATTCAGAATTGCACCTTGCAATGCGAAGAAATTACTGTTTGTGCATTTACTATATTCATTGATGTTTGCCATTGAAAAACGTCCAGAAATGATTGAAGCTACTGACTGAATGAAAGGAGCTGGCATCTCACTTTCTTTGAATCTTCTTTATTATGCTAAGAGGAGCAGGAAAAAGCAAAAAATTTCAGAATTGCACCTTGCAATGCGGAGAAATTACTGTTTGTGCATTTACAATATTCATTGATTTTTGCCATTGAAAAACATCATGTTATTCATATACCAGAAATGATTGAAGCTACTGACTGAATGAAAGGAGCTGGCATCTCACTCTCTTTGAATCTTCTTTATCATGCTAAGAGGAGCAGGAAAAAAGTAAAAAATTTCAGAATTGCACCTTGCAATGCGGAGAAATTACTGTTTGTGCATTTACAATATTCAATGATTTTTGCCATTGAAAAACGTCCAGAAATGATTGAAGCTACTGACTGAATGAAGGAAGCTGGCATCTCACTCTCTTTGAATCTTCTTTATCACGCTAAGAGGAGCAGGAAAAAGCAAAAAACTTCAGAATTGCACCTTGCAATGCGGAGAAATTACTGTTTGTGCATTTACAATATTCATTGATTTTTGCCATTGAAAAACATCATGTTATTCATATACCAGAAATGATTGAAGCTACTGACTGAATGAAAGGAGCTGGCATCTCACTCTCTTTGAATCTTCTTTATCATGCTAAGAGGAGCAGGAAAAAGTAAAAAATTTCAGAATTGCACCTTGCAATGCGGAGAAATTACTGTTTGTGCATTTACAATATTCAATGATTTTTGCCTTTGAAAAACGTCCAGAAATGATTGAAGCTACTGACTGAACGAAAGGAGCTGGCATCTCACTCTCTTTGAATCTTCTTTATCATGCTAAGAGGAGCAGGAAAAAGCAAAAAATTTCAGAATTGCACCTTGCAATGCGGAGAAATTACTGTTTGTGCATTTACAATATTCATTGATTTTTGCCATTGAAAAACATCATGTTATTCATATACCAGAAATGTTTGAAGCTACTGACTGAATGAAAGGAGCTGGCATCTCACTCTCTTTGAATCTTCTTTATCATGCTAAGAGGAGCAGGAAAAAGCAAAAAATTTCAGAATTGCACCTTGCAATGCGGAGAAATTACTGTTTGTGCATTTACAATATTCATTGATTTTTGCCATTGAAAAACGTCCAGAAATGATTGAAGCTACTGACTGAATGAAAGGAGCTGGCATCTCACTCTGAATTTTCTTTATCATGCTAAGAGGAGCAGGAAAAAGCAAAAAATTTCAGAATTGCACCTTGCAATGCGGAGAAATTACTGTTTGTGCATTTACAATATTCATTGATTTTTGCCATTGAAAAACGTCCAGAAATGATTGAAGCTACTGACTGAATGAAAGGAGCTGGCATCTCACTCTCTTTGAATCTTCTTTATCATGCTAAGAGGAGCAGGAAAAAGCAAAAAATTTCAGAATTGCACCTTGCAATGCGGAGAAATTACTGTTTGTGCATTTACAATATTCATTGATTTTTGACATTGAAAAACATCATGTTATTCATATACCAGAAATGATTGAAGCTACTGACTGAATGAAAGGAGCTGGCATCTCACTCTCTTTGAATCTTCTTTATCATGCTAAGAGGAGCAGGAAAAAGTAAAAAATTTCAGAATTGCACCTTGCAATGCGGAGAAATTACTGTTTGTGCATTTAAAATATTCAATGATTTTTGCCATTGAAAAACGTCCAGAAATGATTGAAGCTACTGACTGAATGAAAGGAGCTGGCATCTCACTCTCTTTGAATCTTCTTTATCATGCTAAGAGGAGCAGGAAAAAGCAAAAAACTTCAGAATTGCACCTTGCAATGCGGAGAAATTACTGTTTGTGCATTTACAATATTCATTGATTTTTGCCATTGAAAAACATCATGTTATTCATATACCAGAAATGATTGAAGCTACTGACTGAATAATAGGAGCTGGCATCTCACTCTCTTTGAATCTTCTTTATCATGCTAAGAGGAGCAGGAAAAAGTAAAAAATTTCAGAATTGCACCTTGCAATGCGGAGAAATTACTGTTTGTGCATTTACAATATTCAATGATTTTTGCCTTTGAAAAACGTCCAGAAATGATTGAAGCTACTGACTGAACGAAAGGAGCTGGCATCTCACTCTCTTTGAATCTTCTTTATCATGCTAAGAGGAGCAGGAAAAAGCAAAAAATTTCAGAATTGCACCTTGCAATGCGGAGAAATTACTGTTTGTGCATTTACAATATTCATTGATATTTGCCATTGAAAAACATCATGTTATTCATATACCAGAAATGTTTGAAGCTACTGACTGAATGAAAGGAGCTGGCATCTCACTCTCTTTGAATCTTCTTTATCATGCTAAGAGGAGCAGGAAAAAGCAAAAAATTTCAGAATTGCACCTTGCAATGCGGAGAAATTACTGTTTGTGCATTTACAATATTCATTGATTTTTGCCATTGAAAAACGTCCAGAAATGATTGAAGCTACTGACTGAATGAAAGCAGCTGGCATCTCACTCTGAATTTTCTTTATCATGCTAAGAGGAGCAGGAAAAAGCAAAAAATTTCAGAATTGCACCTTGCAATGCGGAGAAATTACTGTTTGTGCATTTACAATATTCATTGATTTTTGCCATTGAAAAACGTCCAGAAATGATTGAAGCTACTGACTGAATGAAAGGAGCTGGCATCTCACTCTCTTTGAATCGTCTTTATCATGCTAAGAGGAGCAGGAAAAAGCAAAAAATTTCACAATTGCACCTTGCAATGCGGAGAAATTACTGTTTGTGCATTTACAATATTCATTGATTTTTGCCATTGAAAAACATCATGTTATTCATATACCAGAAATGTTTGAAGCTACTGACTGAATGAAAGGAGCTGGCATCTCACTCTCTTTGAATCTTCTTTATCATGCTAAGAGGAGCAGGAAAAAGCAAAAAATTTCAGAATTGCACCTTGCAATGCGGAGAAATTACTGTTTGTGCATTTACAATATTCATTGATTTTTGCCATTGAAAAACATCATGTTATTCATATACCAGAAATGTTTGAAGCTACTGACTGAATGAAAGGAGCTGGCATCTCACTCTCTTTGAATCTTCTTTATCATGCTTGGATTAGCAGGAAAAAGCAAAAAATTTCAGAATTGCACCTTGCAATGTGGAGATATTACTGTTTGTGCATTTACAATATTCATTGATTTTTGCCATTGAAAAACATGTTTTTCATATACCAGAAATGTTTGAAGCTACTGACTGAATGAAAGGAGCTGGCATCTCACTCTCTTTGAATCTTCTTTATCATGCTAGGATTAACAGGAAAAAGCAAAAAATTTCAGAATTGCACCTTGCAATGTGGAGATATTACTGTTTGTGCATTTACAATATTCATTGATTTTTGCCATTGAAAAACGTCCAGAAATGATTGAAGCTACTGACTGAATGAAAGCAGCTGGCATCTCACTCTGAATTTTCTTTATCATGCTAAGAGGAGCAGGAAAAAGCAAAAAATTTCAGAATTGCACCTTGCAATGCGGAGAAATTACTGTTTGTGCATTTACAATATTCATTGATTTTTGCCATTGAAAAACGTCCAGAAATGATTGAAGCTACTGACTGAATGAAAGGAGCTGGCATCTCACTCTCTTTGAATCGTCTTTATCATGCTAAGAGGAGCAGGAAAAAGCAAAAAATTTCAGAATTGCACCTTGCAATGCGGAGAAATTACTGTTTGTGCATTTACAATATTCATTGATTTTTGCCATTGAAAAACATCATGTTATTCATATACCAGAAATGTTTGAAGCTACTGACTGAATGAAAGGAGCTGGCATCTCACTCTCTTTGAATCTTCTTTATCATGCTAAGAGGAGCAGGAAAAAGCAAAAAATTTCAGAATTGCACCTTGCAATGCGGAGAAATTACTGTTTGTGCATTTACAATATTCATTGATTTTTGCCATTGAAAAACATCATGTTATTCATATACCAGAAATGTTTGAAGCTACTGACTGAATGAAAGGAGCTGGCATCTCACTCTCTTTGAATCTTCTTTATCATGCTTGGATTAGCAGGAAAAAGCAAAAAATTTCAGAATTGCACCTTGCAATGTGGAGATATTACTGTTTGTGCATTTACAATATTCATTGATTTTTGCCATTGAAAAACATGTTTTTCATATACCAGAAATGTTTGAAGCTACTGACTGAATGAAAGGAGCTGGCATCTCACTCTCTTTGAATCTTCTTTATCATGCTAGGATTAGCAGGAAAAAGCAAAAAATTTCAGAATTGCACCTTGCAATGTGGAGATATTACTGTTTGTGCATTTACAATATTCATTGATTTTTGCCATTGAAAAACGTCCAGAAATGTTTGAAGCTACTGACTGAATGAAAGGAGCTGGCATCTCACTCTCTTTGAATCTTCTTTATCATGCTAGGATTAGCAGGAAAAAGTAAAAAATTTCAGAATTGCACCTTGCAATGTGGAGATATTACTGTTTGTGCATTTACAATATTCATTGATTTTTGCCATTGAAAAACATGTTTTTCATATACCAGAAATGTTTGAAGCTACTGACGGAATGAAAGGAGCTGGCATCTCACTCTCTTTGAATCTTCTTTATCATGCTAGGATTAGCAGGAAAAAGCAAAAAATTTCAGAATTGCACCTTGCAATGTGGAGATATTACTGTTTGTGCATTTACAATATTCATTGATTTTTGCCATTGAAAAACATGTTTTTCATATACCAGAAATGTTTGAAGCTACTGACTGAATGAAAGGAGCTGGCATCTCACTGTCTTTGAATCTTCTTTATCATGCTAGGATTAACAGGAAAAAGCAAAAAATTTCAGAATTGCACCTTGCAATGTGGAGATATTACTGTTTGTGCATTTACAATATTCATTGATTTTGCCATTGAAAAACGTCCAGAAATGTTTGAAGCTACTGACTGAATGAAAGGAGCTGGCATCTCACTCTCTTTAAATCTTCTTTATCATGCTAGGATTAGCAGGAAAAAGCAAAAAAATTTCAGAATTGCACCTTGCAATGTGGAGATATTACTGTTTGTGCATTTACAATATTCATTGATTTTTGCCATTGAAAAACATGTTTTTCATATACCAGAAATGTTTGAAGCTACTGACTGAATGAAAGGAGCTGGCATCTCACTCTCTTTGAATCTTCTTTATCATGCTAGGATAAGCAGGAAAAAGCAAAAAATTTCAGAATTGCACCTTGCAATGTGGAGATATTACTGTTTGTGCATTTACAATATTCATTGATTTTTGCCATTGAAAAACATGTTTTTCATATACCAGAAATGTTTGAAGCTACTGACTTGAATGAAAGGAGCTGGCATCTCACTCTCTTTGAATCTTCTTTATCATGCTAGGATTAACAGGAAAAAGCAAAAAATTTCAGAATTGCACCTTGCAATGTGGAGATATTACTGTTTGTGCATTTACAATATTCATTGATTTTTGCCATTGAAAAACGTCCAGAAATGTTTGAAGCTACTGACTGAATGAAAGGAGCTGGTATCTCACTCTCTTTGAATCTTCTTTATCATGCTAGGATTAGCAGGAAAAAGCAAAAAATTTCAGAATTGCACCTTGCAATGTGGAGATATTACTGTTTGTGCATTTACAATATTCATTGATTTTTGCCATTGAAAAACATGTTTTTCATATACAAGAAATGTTTGAAGCTACTGACTGAATGAAAGGAGCTGGCATCTCACTCTCTTTGAATCTTCTTTATCATGCTAGGATTAGCAGGAAAAAGCAAAAAATTTCAGAATTGCACCTTGCAATGTGGAGATATTACTGTTTGTGCATTTACAATATTCATTGATTTTTGCCATTGAAAAACGTCCAGAAATGTTTGAAGCTACTGACTGAATGAAATTAGCTGGCATCTCACTCTCTTTGAATCTTCTTTATCATGCTAGGATTAGCAGGAAAAAGCAAAAAATTTCAGAATTGCACCTTGCAATGTGGAAATATTACTGTTTGTGCATTTACAATATTCATTGATTTTGCCATTGAAAAACATCCAGAAATGTTTGAAGCTACTGACTGAATGAAAGGAGCTGGCATCTCACTCTCTTTGAATCTTCTTTATCATGCTAGGATTAGCAGGAAAAAGCAAAAAATTTCAGAATTGCACCTTGCAATGTGGAGATATTACTGTTTGTGCATTTACAATATTCATTGATTTTTGCCATTGAAAAACATGTTTTTCATATACCAGAAATGTTTGAAGCTACTGACGGAATGAAAGGAGCTGGCATCTCACTCTCTTTGAATCTTCTTTATCATGCTAGGATTAGCAGGAAAAAGCAAAAAATTTCAGAATTGCACCTTGCAATGTGGAGATATTACTGTTTGTGCATTTACAATATTCATTGATTTTTGCCATTGAAAAACATGTTTTTCATATACCAGAAATGTTTGAAGCTACTGACTGAATGAAAGGAGCTGGCATCTCACTGTCTTTGAATCTTCTTTATCATGCTAGGATTAACAGGAAAAAGCAAAAAATTTCAGAATTGCACCTTGCAATGTGGAGATATTACTGTTTGTGCATTTACAATATTCATTGATTTTGCCATTGAAAAACGTCCAGAAATGTTTGAAGCTACTGACTGAATGAAAGGAGCTGGCATCTCACTCTCTTTGAATCTTCTTTATCATGCTAGGATAAGCAGGAAAAAGCAAAAAATTTCAGAATTGCACCTTGCAATGTGGAGATATTACTGTTTGTGCATTTACAATATTCATTGATTTTTGCCATTGAAAAACATGTTTTTCATATACCAGAAATGTTTGAAGCTACTGACGGAATGAAAGGAGCTGGCATCTCACTCTCTTTGAATCTTCTTTATCATGCTAGGATTAGCAGGAAAAAGCAAAAAATTTCAGAATTGCACCTTGCAATGTGGAGATATTACTGTTTGTGCATTTACAATATTCATTGATTTTTGCCATTGAAAAACATGTTTTTCATATACAAGAAATGTTTGAAGCTACTGACTGAATGAAAGGAGCTGGCATCTCACTCTCTTTGAATCTTCTTTATCATGCTAGGATTAGCAGGAAAAAGCAAAAAATTTCAGAATTGCACCTTGCAATGTGGAGATATTACTGTTTGTGCATTTACAATATTCATTGATTTTTGCCATTGAAAAACGTCCAGAAATGTTTGAAGCTACTGACTGAATGAAATTAGCTGGCATCTCACTCTCTTTGAATCTTCTTTATCATGCTAGGATTAGCAGGAAAAAGCAAAAAATTTCAGAATTGCACCTTGCAATGTGGAAATATTACTGTTTGTGCATTTACAATATTCATTGATTTTGCCATTGAAAAACATCCAGAAATGTTTGAAGCTACTGACTGAATGAAAGGAGCTGGCATCTCACTCTCTTTGAATCTTCTTTATCATGCTAGGATTAGCAGGAAAAAGCAAAAAATTTCAGAATTGCACCTTGCAATGTGGAGATATTACTGTTTGTGCATTTACAATATTCATTGATTTTTGCCATTGAAAAACATGTTTTTCATATACCAGAAATGTTTGAAGCTACTGACGGAATGAAAGGAGCTGGCATCTCACTCTCTTTGAATCTTCTTTATCATGCTAGGATTAGCAGGAAAAAGCAAAAAATTTCAGAATTGCACCTTGCAATGTGGAGATATTACTGTTTGTGCATTTACAATATTCATTGATTTTTGCCATTGAAAAACATGTTTTTCATATACCAGAAATGTTTGAAGCTACTGACTGAATGAAAGGAGCTGGCATCTCACTGTCTTTGAATCTTCTTTATCATGCTAGGATTAACAGGAAAAAGCAAAAAATTTCAGAATTGCACCTTGCAATGTGGAGATATTACTGTTTGTGCATTTACAATATTCATTGATTTTGCCATTGAAAAACGTCCAGAAATGTTTGAAGCTACTGACTGAATGAAAGGAGCTGGCATCTCACTCTCTTTGAATCTTCTTTATCATGCTAGGATAAGCAGGAAAAAGCAAAAAATTTCAGAATTGCACCTTGCAATGTGGAGATATTACTGTTTGTGCATTTACAATATTCATTGATTTTTGCCATTGAAAAACATGTTTTTCATATACCAGAAATGTTTGAAGCTACTGACGGAATGAAAGGAGCTGGCATCTCACTCTCTTTGAATCTTCTTTATCATGCTAGGATTAGCAGGAAAAAGCAAAAAATTTCAGAATTGCACCTTGCAATGTGGAGATATTACTGTTTGTGCATTTACAATATTCATTGATTTTTGCCATTGAAAAACATGTTTTTCATATACCAGAAATGTTTGAAGCTACTGACTGAATGAAAGGAGCTGGCATCTCACTGTCTTTGAATCTTCTTTATCATGCTAGGATTAGCAGGAAAAAGCAAAAAATTTCAGAATTGCACCTTGCAATGTGGAGATATTACTGTTTGTGCATTTACAATATTCATTGATTTTTGCCATTGAAAAATGTCCAGAAATGTTTGAAGCTACTGACTGAATGAAATTAGCTGGCATCTCACTCTCTTTGAATCTTCTTTATCATGCTAGGATTAGCAGGAAAAAGCAAAAAATTTCAGAATTGCACCTTGCAATGTGGAGATATTACTGTTTGTGCATTTACAATATTCATGGATTTTTGCCATTGAAAAACATGTTTTTCATATACCAGAAATGTTTGAAGCTACTGACTGAATGAAAGGAGCTGGTATCTCACTCTCTTTGAATCTTCTTTATCATGCTAGGATTAACAGGAAAAAGCAAAAAATTTCAGAATTGCACCTTGCAATGTGGAGATATTACTGTTTGTGCATTTACAATATTCATTGATTTTTGCCATTGAAAAACGTTCAGAAATGTTTGAAGCTACTGACTGAATGAAAGGAGCTGGCATCTCACTCTCTTTGAATCTTCTTTATCATGCTAGTATTAACAGGAAAAAGCTAAAAATTTCAGAATTGCACCTTGCAATGTGGAGATATTACTGTTTGTGCATTTACAATATTCATTGATTTTTGCCATTGAAAAACATGTTTTTCATATACCAGAAATGTTTGAAGCTACTGACTGAATGAAAGGAGCTGGCATCTCACTCTCTTTGAATCTTCTTTATCATGCTAGGATTAGCAGGAAAAAGCAAAAAATTTCAGAATTGCACCTTGCAATGTGGAGATATTACTGTTTGTGCATTTACAATATTCATTGATTTTTGCCATTGAAAAACATGTTTTTCATATACCAGAAATGTTTGAAGCTACTGACTGAATGAAAGGAGCTGGCATCTCACTCTCTTTGAATCTTCTTTATCATGCTAGGATTAGCAGGAAAAAGCAAAAAATTTCAGAATTGCACCTTGCAATGTGGAGATATTACTGTTTGTGAATTTACAATATTCATTGATTTTTGCCATTGAAAAACATGTTTTTCATATACCAGAAATGTTTGAAGCTACTGACTGAATGAAAGGAGCTGGCATCTCACTCTCTTTGAATCTTCTTTATCATGCTAGGATTAGCAGGAAAAAGCAAAAAATTTCAGAATTGCACCTTGCAATGTGGAGATATTACTGTTTGTGCATTTACAATATTCATTGATTTTTGCCATTGAAAAACATGTTTTTCATATACCAGAAATGTTTGAAGCTACTGACTGAATGAAAGGAGCTGGCATCTCACTCTCTTTGAATCTTCTTTATCATGCTAGGATTAACAGGAAAAAACAAAAAATTTCAGAATTGCACCTTGCAATGTGGAGATATTACTGTTTGTGCATTTACAATATTCATTGATTTTTGCCATTGAAAAACGTCCAGAAATGTTTGAAGCTACTGACTGAATGAAAGGAGCTGGCATCTCACTCTCTTTGAATCTTCTTTATCATGCTAGGATTAGCAGGAAAAAGCAAAAAATTTCAGAATTGCACCTTGCAATGTGGAGATATTACTGTTTGTGCATTTACAATATTCATTGATTTTTGCCATTGAAAAACATGTTTTTCATATACCAGAAATGTTTGAAGCTACTGACTGAATGAAAGGAGCTGGCATCTCACTCTCTTTGAATCTTCTTTATCATGCTAGGATTAGCAGGAAAAAGCTAAAAATTTCAGAATTGCACCTTGCAATGTGGAGATATTACTGTTTGTGCATTTACAATATTCATTGATTTTTGCCATTGAAAAACATGTTTTTCATATACCAGAAATGTTTGAAGCTACTGACTGAATGAAAGGAGCTGGCATCTCACTCTCTTTGAATCTTCTTTATCATGCTAGGATTAGCAGGAAAAAGCAAAAAATTTCAGAATTGCACCTTGCAATGTGGAGATATTACTGTTTGTGCATTTACAATATTCATTGATTTTTGCCATTGAAAAACATGTTTTTCATATACCAGAAATGTTTGAAGCTACTGACTGAATGAAAGGAGCTGGCATCTCACTCTCTTTGAATCTTCTTTATCATGCTAGGATTAACAGGAAAAAGCAAAAAATTTCAGAATTGCACCTTGCAATGTGGAGATATTACTGTTTGTGCATTTACAATATTCATTGATTTTTGCCATTGAAAAACGTCCAGAAATGTTTGAAGCTACTGACTGAATGAAAGGAGCTGGCATCTCACTCTCTTTGAATCTTCTTTATCATGCTAGGATTAGCAGGAAAAAGCAAAAAATTTCAGAATTGCACCTTGCAATGTGGAGATATTACTGTTTGTGCATTTACAATATTCATTGATTTTTGCCATTGAAAAACGTCCAGAAATGTTTGAAGCTACTGACTGAATGAAAGGAGCTGGCATCTCACTCTCTTTGAATCTTCTTTATCATGCTAGGATTAACAGGAAAAAGCTAAAAATTTCAGAATTGCACCTTGCAATGTGGAGATATTACTGTTTGTGCATTTACAATATTCATTGATTTTTGCCATTGAAAAACATGTTTTTCATATACCAGAAATGTTTGAAGCTACTGACTGAATGAAAGGAGCTGGCATCTCACTCTCTTTGAATCTTCTTTATCATGCTAGGATTAGCAGGAAAAAGCAAAAAATTTCAGAATTGCACCTTGCAATGTGGAGATATTACTGTTTGTGCATTTACAATATTCATTGATTTTTGCCATTGAAAAACATGTTTTTCATATACCAGAAATGTTTGAAGCTACTGACTGAATGAAAGGAGCTGGCATCTCACTCTCTTTGAATCTTCTTTATCATGCTAGGATTAGCAGGAAAAAGCAAAAAATTTCAGAATTGCACCTTGCAATGTGGAGATATTACTGTTTGTGCATTTACAATATTCATTGATTTTTGCCATTGAAAAACATGTTTTTCATATACCAGAAATGTTTGAAGCTACTGACTGAATGAAAGGAGCTGGCATCTCACTCTCTTTGAATCTTCTTTATCATGCTAGGATTAGCAGGAAAAAGCAAAAAATTTCAGAATTGCACCTTGCAATGTGGAGATATTACTGTTTGTGCATTTACAATATTCATTGATTTTTGCCATTGAAAAACATGTTTTTCATATACCAGAAATGTTTGAAGCTACTGACTGAATGAAAGGAGCTGGCATCTCACTCTCTTTGAATCTTCTTTATCATGCTAGGATTAACAGGAAAAAACAAAAAATTTCAGAATTGCACCTTGCAATGTGGAGATATTACTGTTTGTGCATTTACAATATTCATTGATTTTTGCCATTGAAAAACATGTTTTTCATATACCAGAAATGTTTGAAGCTACTGACTGAATGAAAGGAGCTGGCATCTCACTCTCTTTGAATCTTCTTTATCATGCTAGGATTAACAGGAAAAAGCAAAAAATTTCAGAATTGCACCTTGCAATGTGGAGATATTACTGTTTGTGCATTTACAATATTCATTGATTTTTGCCATTGAAAAACATGTTTTTCATATACCAGAAATGTTTGAAGCTACTGACTGAATGAAAGGAGCTGGCATCTCACTCTCTTTGAATCTTCTTTATCATGCTAGGATTAGCAGGAAAAAGCAAAAAATTTCAGAATTGCACCTTGCAATGTGGAGATATTACTGTTTGTGCATTTACAATATTCATTGATTTTTGCCATTGAAAAACATGTTTTTCATATACCAGAAATGTTTGAAGCTACTGACTGAATGAAAGGAGCTGGCATCTCACTCTCTTTGAATCTTCTTTATCATGCTAGGATTAGCAGGAAAAAGCAAAAAATTTCAGAATTGCACCTTGCAATGTGGAGATATTACTGTTTGTGCATTTACAATATTCATTGATTTTTGCCATTGAAAAACATGTTTTTCATATACCAGAAATGTTTGAAGCTACTGACTGAATGAAAGGAGCTGGCATCTCACTCTCTTTGAATCTTCTTTATCATGCTAGGATTAGCAGGAAAAAGCAAAAAATTTCAGAATTGCACCTTGCAATGTGGAGATATTACTGTTTGTGCATTTACAATATTCATTGATTTTTGCCATTGAAAAACGTCCAGAAATGTTTGAAGCTACTGACTGAATGAAAGGAGCTGGCATCTCACTCTCTTTGAATCTTCTTTATCATGCTAGGATTAGCAGGAAAAAGCAAAAAATTTCAGAATTGCACCTTGCAATGTGGAGATATTACTGTTTGTGCATTTACAATATTCATTGATTTTTGCCATTGAAAAACGTCCAGAAATGTTTGAAGCTACTGACTGAATGAAAGGAGCTGGCATCTCACTCTCTTTGAATCTTCTTTATCATGCTAGGATTAACAGGAAAAAGCTAAAAATTTCAGAATTGCACCTTGCAATGTGGAGATATTACTGTTTGTGCATTTACAATATTCATTGATTTTTGCCATTGAAAAACATGTTTTTCATATACCAGAAATGTTTGAAGCTACTGACTGAATGAAAGGAGCTGGCATCTCACTCTCTTTGAATCTTCTTTATCATGCTAGGATTAGCAGGAAAAAGCAAAAAATTTCAGAATTGCACCTTGCAATGTGGAGATATTACTGTTTGTGCATTTACAATATTCATTGATTTTTGCCATTGAAAAACATGTTTTTCATATACCAGAAATGTTTGAAGCTACTGACTGAATGAAAGGAGCTGGCATCTCACTCTCTTTGAATCTTCTTTATCATGCTAGGATTAGCAGGAAAAAGCAAAAAATTTCAGAATTGCACCTTGCAATGTGGAGATATTACTGTTTGTGCATTTACAATATTCATTGATTTTTGCCATTGAAAAACATGTTTTTCATATACCAGAAATGTTTGAAGCTACTGACTGAATGAAAGGAGCTGGCATCTCACTCTCTTTGAATCTTCTTTATCATGCTAGGATTAGCAGGAAAAAGCAAAAAATTTCAGAATTGCACCTTGCAATGTGGAGATATTACTGTTTGTGCATTTACAATATTCATTGATTTTTGCCATTGAAAAACATGTTTTTCATATACCAGAAATGTTTGAAGCTACTGACTGAATGAAAGGAGCTGGCATCTCACTCTCTTTGAATCTTCTTTATCATGCTAGGATTAACAGGAAAAAACAAAAAATTTCAGAATTGCACCTTGCAATGTGGAGATATTACTGTGTGCATTTACAATATTCATTGATTTTTGCCATTGAAAAACATGTTTTTCATATACCAGAAATGTTTGAAGCTACTGACTGAATGAAAGGAGCTGGCATCTCACTCTCTTTGAATCTTCTTTATCATGCTAGGATTAACAGGAAAAAGCAAAAAATTTCAGAATTGCACCTTGCAATGTGGAGATATTACTGTTTGTGCATTTACAATATTCATTGATTTTTGCCATTGAAAAACGTCCAGAAATGTTTGAAGCTACTGACTGAATGAAAGGAGCTGGCATCTCACTCTCTTTGAATCTTCTTTATCATGCTAGGATTAGCAGGAAAAAGCAAAAAATTTCAGAATTGCACCTTGCAATGTGGAGATATTACTGTTTGTGCATTTACAATATTCATTGATTTTTGCCATTGAAAAACGTCCAGAAATGTTTGAAGCTACTGACTGAATGAAAGGAGCTGGCATCTCACTCTCTTTGAATCTTCTTTATCATGCTAGGATTAGCAGGAAAAAGCAAAAAATTTCAGAATTGCACCTTGCAATGTGGAGATATTACTGTTTGTGCATTTACAATATTCATTGATTTTTGCCATTGAAAAACATGTTTTTCATATACCAGAAATGTTTGAAGCTACTGACTGAATGAAAGGAGCTGGCATCTCACTCTCTTTAAATCTTCTTTATCATGCTAGGATTAACAGGAAAAAGCAAAAAATTTCAGAATTGCACCTTGCAATGTGGAGATATTACTGTTTGTGCATTTACAATATTCATTGATTTTTGCCATTGAAAAACGTCCAGAAATGTTTGAAGCTACTGACTGAATGAAAGGAGAATGCATCTCACTCTCTTTGAATCTTCTTTATCATGCTAGGATTAGCAGGAAAAAGCAAAAAATTTCAGAATTGCACCTTGCAATGCGGAGAAATTACTGTTTGTGCATTTACAATATTCATTGATTTTTGCCATTGAAAAACATCAATCATTTCTGGTATATGAATAACATGATATTTTTCAATGGCAAAAATCAATGAATTTTGTAAATGCACAAACAGTAATTTCTCCGCATTGCAAGGCGCAATTCTGAAATTTTTTGCTTTTTCCTGCTCCTCTTAGCATGATAAAGAAGATTCAAAGAGAGTGAGATGCCAGCTCCTTTCATTCAGTCAGTAGCTTCAATCATTTCTGGTATATGAATAACATGATGTTTTTCAATAGCAAAAATCAATGAATATTGTAAATGCACAAACAGTAATTTCTCCGCATTGCAAGGTGCAATTCTGAAATTTTTTGCTTTTTCCTGCTCCTCTTAGCATGATAAAGAAGATTCAAAGAGAGTGAGATGCCAGCTCCTTTCATTCAGTCAGTAGCTTCAATCATTTCTGGACGTTTTTCAATGGCAAAAATCAATGAATATTGTAAATGCACAAAAAGTAATTTCTCCGCATTGCAAGGTGCAATTCTGAAATTTTTTGCTTTTTCCTGCTCCTCTTAGCATGATAAAGAAGATTCAAAGAGAGTGAGATGCCAGCTCCTTTCATTCAGTCAGTAGCTTCAATCATTTCTGGACGTTTTTCAATGGCAAAAATCAATGAATATTGTAAATGCACAAACAGTAATTTCTCCGCATTGCAAGGTGCAATTCTGAAATTTTTTGCTTTTTCCTGCTCCTCTTAGCATGATAAACAAGATTCAAAGAGAGTGAGATGCCAGCTCCTTTCATTCAGTCAGTAGCTTCAATCATTTCTGGACGTTTTTCAATGGCAAAAATCATTGAATATTGTAAATGCACAAACAGTAATTTCTCCGCATTGCAAGGTGCAATTCTGAAATTTTTTGCTTTTTCCTGCTCCTCTTAGCATGATAAAGAAGATTCAAAGAGAGTGAGATGCCAGCTCCTTTCATTCAGTCAGTAGCTTCAAACATTTCTGGTATATGAATAACATGATGTTTTTCAATGGCAAAAATCAATGAATATTGTAAATGCACAAACAGTAATTTCTCCGCATTGCAAGGTGCAATTCTGAAATTTTTTGCTTTTTCCTGCTCCTCTTAGCATGATAAAGAAGATTCAAAGAGAGTGAGATGCCAGCTCCTTTCGTTCAGTCAGTAGCTTCAATCATTTCTGGACGTTTTTCAATGGCAAAAATCATTGAATATTATAAATGCACAAACAGTAATTTCTCCGCATTGCAAGGTGCAATTCTGAAATTTTTTACTTTTTCCTGCTCCTCTTAGCATGATAAAGAAGATTCAAAGAGAGTGAGATGCCAGCTCCTTTCATTCAGTCAGTAGCTTCAATCATTTCTGGTATATGAATAACATGATGTTTTTCAATGGCAAAAATCAATGAATATTGTATATGCACAAACAGTAATTTCTCCGCATTGCAAGGTGCAATTCTGAAATTTTTTGCTTTTTCCTGCTCCTCTTAGCATGATAAAGAAGATTCAAAGAGAGTGAGATGCCAGCTCCTTTCATTCAGTCAGTAGCTTCAATCATTTCTGGACGTTTTTCAATGGCAAAAATCAATGAATATTGTAAATGCACAAACAGTAATTTCTCCGCATTGCAAGGTGCAATTCTGAAATTTTTTGCTTTTTCCTGCTCCTCTTAGCATGATAAAGAAGATTCAAAGAGAGTGAGATGCCAGCTCCTTTCATTCAGTCAGTAGCTTCAATCATTTCTGGACGTTTTTCAATGGCAAAAATCATTGAATATTGTAAATGCACAAACAGTAATTTCTCTGCATTGCAAGGTGCAATTCTGAAATTTTTTACTTTTTCCTGCTCCTCTTAGCATGATAAAGAAGATTCAAAGAGAGTGAGATGCCAGCTCCTTTCATTCAGTCAGTAGCTTCAATCATTTCTGGTATATGAATAACATGATGTTTTTCAATCGCAAAAATCAATGAATATTGTAAATGCACAAACAGTAATTTCTCCGCATTGCAAGGTGCAATTCTGAAATGTTTTGCTTTTTCCTGCTCCTCTTAGCATGATAAAGAAGATTCAAAGAGAGTGAGATGCCAGCTCCTTTCATTCAGTCAGTAGCTTCAATCATTTCTGGACGTTTTTCAATGGCAAAAATCAATGAATATTGTAAATGCACAAACAGTAATTTCTCCGCATTGCAAGGTGCAATTCTGAAATTTTTTGCTTTTTCCTGCTCCTCTTAGCATGACAAAGAAGATTCAAAGAGAGTGAGATGCCAGATCCTTTCCTTCAGTCAGTAGCTTCAATCATTTCTGGTATATGAATAACATGATGTTTTTCAATGGCAAAAATCAATGAATTTTGTAAATGCACAAACAGTAATTTCTCCGCATTGCAAGGCGCAATTCTGAAATTTTTTGCTTTTTCCTGCTCCTCTTAGCATGATAAAGAAGATTCAAAGAGAGTGAGATGCCAGCTCCTTTCATTCAGTCAGTAGCTTCAATCATTTCTGGACATTTTTCAATGGCAAAAATCAATGAATATTGTAAATGCACAAACAGTAATTTCTCCGCATTGCAAGGTGCAATTCTGAAATTTTTTGCTTTTTCCTGCTCCTCTTAGCATGATAAAGAAGATTCAAAGAGAGTGAGATGCCAGCTCCTTTCATTCAGTCAGTAGCTTCAATCATTTCTGGACGTTTTTCAATGGCAAAAATCAATGAATATTGTAAATGCACAAACAGTAATTTCTCCGCATTGCAAGGTGCAATTCTGAAATTTTTTGCTTTTTCCTGCTCCTCTTAGCATGATAAAGAAGATTCAAAGAGAGTGAGATGCCAGCTCCTTTCATTCAGTCAGTAGCTTCAATCATTTCTGGTATATGAATAACATGATATTTTTCAATAGCAAAAATCAATGAATATTGTAAATGCACAAACAGTAATTTCTCCGCATTGCAAGGTGCAATTCTGAAATTTTTGGCTTTTTCCTGCTCCTCTTAGCATGATAAAGAAGATTCAAAGAGAGTGAGATGCCAGCTCCTTTCATTCAGTCAGTAGCTTCAATCATTTCTGGACGTTTTTCAATGGCAAAAATCAATGAATATTGTAAATGCACAAACAGTAATTTCTCCGCATTGCAAGGTGCAATTCTGAAATTTTTTGCTTTTTCCTGCTCCTCTTAGCATGATAAAGAAGATTCAAAGAGAGTGAGATGCCAGCTCCTTTCATTCAGTCAGTAGCTTCAATCATTTCTGGTATATGAATAACATGATGTTTTTCAATAGCAAAAATCAATGAATATTGTAAATGCACAAACAGTAATTTCACCGCATTGCAAGGTGCAATTCTGAAATTTTTGGCTTTTTCCTGCTCCTCTTAGCATGATAAAGAAGATTCAAAGAGAGTGAGATGCCAGCTCCTTTCATTCAGTCAGTAGCTTCAATCATTTCTGGACGTTTTTCAATGGCAAAAATCAATGAATATTGTAAATGCACAAACAGTAATTTCTCCGCATTGCAAGGTGCAATTCTGAAATTTTTTGCTTTTTCCTGCTCCTCTTAGCATGATAAACAAGATTCAAAGAGAGTGAGATGCCAGCTCCTTTCATTCAGTCAGTAGCTTCAATCATTTCTGGACGTTTTTCAATGGCAAAAATCATTGAATATTGTAAATGCACAAACAGTAATTTCTCCGCATTGCAAGGTGCAATTCTGAAATTTTTTACTTTTTCCTGCTCCTCTTAGCATGATAAAGAAGATTCAAAGAGAATGAGATGCCAGCTCCTTTCATTCAGTCAGTAGCTTCAATCATTCTGGTATATGAATAACATGATGTTTTTCAATCGCAAAAATCAATGAATATTGTAAATGCACAAACAGTAATTTCTCCGCATTGCAAGGAGCAATTCTGAAATTTTTTGCTTTTTCCTGCTCCTCTTAGCATGATAAAGAAGATTCAAAGAGAGTGAGATGCCAGCTCCTTTCATTCAGTCAGTAGCTTCAATCATTTCTGGACGTTTTTCAATGGCAAAAATCAATGAATATTGTAAATGCACAAACAGTAATTTCTCCGCATTGCAAGGTGCAATTCTGAAATTTTTTGCTTTTTCCTGCTCCTCTTAGCATGATAAAGAAGATTCAAAGAGAGTGAGATGCCAGCTCCTTTCCTTCAGTCAGTAGCTTCAATCATTTCTGGTATATGAATAACATGATGTTTTTCAATGGCAAAAATCAATGAATTTTGTAAATGCACAAACAGTAATTTCTCCGCATTGCAAGGCGCAATTCTGAAATTTTTTGCTTTTTCCTGCTCCTCTTAGCATGATAAAGAAGATTCAAAGAGAGTGAGATGCCAGCTCCTTTCATTCAGTCAGTAGCTTCAATCATTTCTGGACATTTTTCAATGGCAAAAATCAATGAATATTGTAAATGCACAAACAGTAATTTCTCCGCATTGCAAGGTGCAATTCTGAAATTTTTTACTTTTTCCTGCTCCTCTTAGCATGATAAAGAAGATTCAAAGAGAATGAGATGCCAGCTCCTTTCATTCAGTCAGTAGCTTCAATCATTCTGGTATATGAATAACATGATGTTTTTCAATCGCAAAAATCAATGAATATTGTAAATGCACAAACAGTAATTTCTCCGCATTGCAAGGAGCAATTCTGAAATTTTTTGCTTTTTCCTGCTCCTCTTAGCATGATAAAGAAGATTCAAAGAGAGTGAGATGCCAGCTCCTTTCATTCAGTCAGTAGCTTCAATCATTTCTGGACGTTTTTCAATGGCAAAAATCAATGAATATTGTAAATGCACAAACAGTAATTTCTCCGCATTGCAAGGTGCAATTCTGAAATTTTTTGCTTTTTCCTGCTCCTCTTAGCATGATAAAGAAGATTCAAAGAGAGTGAGGTGCCAGCTCCTTTCATTCAGTCAGGAGCTTCAAACATTTCTGGTATATGAATAACATGTTTTTCAATGGCAAAAATCAATGAATATTGTAAATGCACAAACAGTAATTTCTCCGCATTGCAAGGTGCAATTCTGAAATTTTTTGCTTTTTCCTGCTCCTCTTAGCATGATAAAGAAGATTCAAAGAGAGTGAGATGCCAGCTCCTTTCATTCAGTCAGTAGCTTCAATCATTTCTGGACGTTTTTCAATGGCAAAAATCAATGAATATTGTAAATGCACAAACTGTAATTTCTCCGCATTGCAAGGTGCAATTCTGAAATTTTTTGCTTTTTCCTGCTCCTCTTAGCATGATAAAGAAGATTCAAAGAGAGTGAGATGCCAGCTCCTTTCATTCAGTCAGTAGCTTCAATCATTTCTGGACGTTTCTCAATGGCAAAAATCAACGAATATTGTAAATGCACAAACAGTAATTTCTCCGCATTGCAAGGTGCAATTCTGAAATTTTTTGCTTTTTCCTGCTCCTCTTAGCATGATAAAGAAGATTCAAAGAGAGTGAGATGCCAGCTCCTTTCATTCAGTCAGTAGCTTCAATCATTTCTGGACGTTTTTCAATGGCAAAAATCAATGAATATTGTAAATGCACAAACTGTAATTTCTCCGCATTGCAAGGTGCAATTCTGAAATTTTTTGCTTTTTCCTGCTCCTCTTAGCATGATAAAGAAGATTCAAAGAGAGTGAGATGCCAGCTCCATTCATTGAGTCAGTAGCTTCAATCATTTCTGGACGTTTTTCAATGGCAAAAATCAATGAATATTGTAAATGCACAAACAGTAATTTCTCCGCATTGCAAGGTGCAATTCTGAAATTTTTTGCTTTTTCCTGCTCCTCTTAGAATGATAAAGAAGATTCAAAGAGAGTGAGATGCCAGCTCCTTTCATTCAGTCAGTACCTTCAATCATTTCTGGACGTTTTTCAATGGCAAAAATCAATGAATATTGTAAATGCACAAACAGTAATTTCTCCGCATTGCAAGGTGCAATTCTGAAATTTTTTGCTTTTTCCTGCTCCTCTTAGCATGATAAAGAAGATTCAAAGAGAGTGAGATGCCAGTTCCTTTCATTCAGTCAGTAGCTTCAAACATTTCTGGTATATGAATAACATGATGTTTTTCAATGGCAAAAATCAATGAATATTGTAAATGCACAAACAGTAATTTCTCCGCATTGCAAGGTGCAAGTCTGAAATTTTTTGCTTTTTCCTGCTCCTCTTAGCATGATAAAGAAGATTCAAAGAGAGTGAGATGCCAGCTCCTTTCATTCAGTCAGTAGCTTCAAACATTTCTGGTATATGAATAACATGATGTTTTTCAATGGCAAAAATCAATGAATATTGTAAATGCACAAACAGTAATTTCTCCGCATTGCAAGGTGCAAGTCTGAAATTTTTTGCTTTTTCCTGCTCCTCTTAGCATGATAAAGAAGATTCAAAGAGAGTGAGATGCCAGCTACTTTCATTCAGTCAGTAGCTTCAATCATTTCTGGACGTTTTTCAATGGTAAAAATCAATGAATATTGTAAATGCAAAAACAGTAATTTCTCCACATTGCAAGGTGCAATTCTGAAATTTTTTGCTTTATCCTGCTCCTCTTAGCATGATAAAGAAGATTCAAAGAGATTGAGATGCCAGCTCCTTTCATTCAGTCAGTAGCTTCAAACATTTCTGGTATATGAATAACATGATGTTTTTCAATGGCAAAAATCAATGAATATTGTAAATGCACAAACAGTAATTTCTCCGCATTGCAAGGTGCAATTCTGAAATTTTTTGCTTTTTCCTGCTCCTCTTAGCATGATAAAGAAGATTCAAAGAGAGTGAGATGCCAGCTCCTTTCATTCAGTCAGTAGCTTCAAACATTTCTGGTATATGAATAACATGATGTTTTTCAATGGCAAAAATCAATCAATATTGTAAATGCACAAACAGTAATTTCTCCGCATTGCAAGGTGCAAGTCTGAAATTTTTTGCTTTTTCCTGCTCCTCTTAGCATGATAAAGAAGATTCAAAGAGAGTGAGATGCCAGCTACTTTCATTCAGTCAGTAGCTTCAATCATTTCTGGACGTTTTTCAATGGTAAAAATCAATGAATATTGTAAATGCACAAACAGTAATTTCTCCACATTGCAAGGTGCAATTCTGAAATTTTTTGCTTTTTCCTGCTCCTCTTAGCATGATAAAGAAGATTCAAAGAGAGTGAGATGCCAGCTCCTTTCATTCAGTCAGTAGCTTCAAACATTTCTGGTATATGAATAACATGATGTTTTTCAATGGCAAAAATCAATGAATATTGTAAATGCACAAACAGTAATTTCTCCGCATTGCAAGGTGCAATTCTGAAATTTTTTGCTTTTTCCTGCTCCTCTTAGCATGATAAAGAAGATTCAAAGAGAGTGAGATGCCAGCTCCTTTCATTCAGTCAGTAGCTTCAATCATTTCTGGATGTTTTTCAATGGCAAAAATCAATGAATATTGTAAATGCACAAACTGTAATTTCTCCGCATTGCAAGGTGCAATTCTGAAATTTTTTGCTTTTTCCTGCTCCTCTTAGCATGATAAAGAAGATTCAAAGAGAGTGAGATGCCAGCTCCTTTCATTCAGTCAGTAGCTTCAATCATTTCTGGACGTTTTTCAATGGCAAAAATCAATGAATATTGTAAATGCACAAACAGTAATTTCTCCGCATTGCAAGGTGCAATTCTGAAATTTTTTGCTTTTTCCTGCTCCTCTTAGCATGATAAACAAGATTCAAAGAGAGTGAGATGCCAGCTCCTTTCATTCAGTCAGTACCTTCAATCATTTCTGGACGTTTTTCAATGGCAAAAATCAATGAATATTGTAAATGCACAAACAGTAATTTTTCCGCATTGCAAGGTGCAATTCTGAAATTTTTTGCTTTTTCCCGCTCCTCTTAGCATGATAAAGAAGATTCAAAGAGAGTGAGGTGCCAGCTCCTTTCATTCAGTCAGTAGCTTCAAACATTTCTGGTATATGAATAACATGTTTTTCAATGGCAAAAATCAATGAATATTGTAAATGCACAAACAGTAATTTCTCCGCATTGCAAGGTGCAATTCTGAAATTTTTTGCTTTTTCCTGCTCCTCTTAGCATGATAAAGAAGATTCAAAGAGAGTGAGATGCCAGCTCCTTTCATTCAGTCAGTAGCTTCAATCATTTCTGGACGTTTTTCAATGGCAAAAATCAATGAATATTGTAAATGCACAAACAGTAATTTCTCCGCATTGCAAGGTGCAATTCTGAAATTTTTTGCTTTTTCCTGCTCCTCTTAGCATGATAAAGAAGATTCAAAGAGAGTGAGATGCCAGCTCCTTTCATTCAGTCAGTAGCTTCAATCATTTCTGGACGTTTTTCAATGGCAAAAATCAATGAATATTGTAAATGCACAAACAGTAATTTCTCCGCATTGCAAGGTGCAATTCTGAAATTTTTTGCTTTTTCCTGCTCCTCTTAGCATGATAAAGAAGATTCAAAGAGAGTGAGATGCCAGCTCCTTTCATTCACTCAGTAGCTTCAAACATTTCTGGTATATGAATAACATGATGTTTTTCAATGGCAAAAATCAATGAATATTGTAAATGCACAAACAGTAATTTCTCCGCATTGCAAGGTGCAAGTCTGAAATTTTTTGCTTTTTCCTGCTCCTCTTAGCATGATAAAGAAGATTCAAAGAGAGTGAGATGCCAGCTACTTTCATTCAGTCAGTAGCTTCAATCATTTCTGGACGTTTTTCAATGGTAAAAATCAATGAATATTGTAAATGCACAAACAGTAATTTCTCCACATTGCAAGGTGCAATTCTAAAATTTTTTGCTTTTTCCTGCTCCTCTTAGCATGATAAAGAAGATTCAAAGAGAGTGAGATGCCAGCTCCTTTCATTCAGTCAGTAGCTTCAAACATTTCTGGTATATGAATAACATGATGTTTTTCAATGGCAAAAATCAATGAATATTGTAAATGCACAAACAGTAATTTCTCCGCATTGCAAGGTGCAATTCTGAAATTTTTTGCTTTTTCCTGCTCCTCTTAGCATGATTCAAAGAGAGTGAGATGCCAGCTCCTTTCATTCAGTCAGTAGCTTCAATCATTTCTGGACATTTTTCAATGGCAAAAATCAATGAATATTGTAAATGCACAAACAGTAATTTCTCCGCATTGCAAGGTGCAATTCTGAAATTTTTTGCTTTTTCCTGCTCCTCTTAGCATGATAAAGAAGATTCAAAGAGAGTGAGATGTCAGCTCCTTTCATTCAGTCAGTAGCTTCAAACATTTCTGGTATATGAATAACATGATGTTTTTCAATGGCAAAAATCAATGAATATTGTAAATGCACGAACAGTAATTTCTCCGCATTGCAAGGTGCAATTCTGAAATTTTTTGCTTTTTCCTGCTCCTCTTAGCATGATAAAGAAGATTCAAAGAGAGTGAGATGCCAGCTCCTTTCATTCAGTCAGTAGCTTCAAACATTTCTGGTATATGAATAACATGATGTTTTTCAATGGCAAAAATCAATGAATATTGTAAATGCACAAACAGTAATTTCTCCGCATTGCAAGGTGCAAGTCTGAAATTTTTTGCTTTTTCCTGCTCCTCTTAGCATGATAAAGAAAATTCAAAGAGAGTGAGATGCCAGCTACTTTCATTCAGTCAGTAGCTTCAATCATTTCTGGACGTTTTTCAATGGTAAAAATCAATGAATATTGTAAATGCACAAACAGTAATTTCTCCACATTGCAAGGTGCAATTCTGAAATTTTTTGCTTTTTCCTGCTCCTCTTAGCATGATAAAGAAGATTCAAAGAGAGTGAGATGCCAGCTCCTTTCATTCAGTCAGTAGCTTCAAACATTTCTGGTATATAAATAACATGATGTTTTTCAATGGCAAAAATCAATGAATATTGTAAATGCACAAACAGTAATTTCTCCGCATTGCAAGGTGCAATTCTGAAATTTTTTGCTTTTTCCTGTTCCTCTTAGCATGATAAAGAAGATTCAAAGAGAGTGAGATGCCAGCTCCTTTCATTCAGTCAGTAGCTTCAATCATTTCTGGACGTTTCTCAATGGCAAAAATCAATGAATATTGTAAATGCACAAACTGTAATTTCTCCGCATTGCAAGGTGCAATTCTGAAATTTTTTGCTTTTTCCTGCTCCTCTTAGCATGATAAAGAAGATTCAAAGAGAGTGAGATGCCAGCTCCTTTCATTCAGTCAGTAGCTTCAATCATTTCTGGACGTTTTTCAATGGCAAAAATCAATGAATATTGTAAATGCACAAACAGTAATTTCTCCGCATTGCAAGGTGCAATTCTGAAATTTTTTGCTTTTTCCTGCTCCTCTTAGCATGATAAAGAAGATTCAAAGAGAGTGAGATGCCAGCTCCTTTCATTCAGTCAGTAGCTTCAAACATTTCTGGTATATGAATAACATGATGTTTTTCAATGGCAAAAATCAATGAATATTGTAAATGCACAAACAGTAATTTCTCCGCATTGCAAGGTGCAAGTCTGAAATTTTTTGCTTTTTCCTGCTCCTCTTAGCATGATAAAAAAGATTCAAAGAGAGTGAGATGGCAGCTACTTTCATTCAGTCAGTAGCTTCAATCATTTCTGGACGTTTTTCAATGGTAAAAATCAATGAATATTGTAAATGCACAAACAGTAATTTCTCCACATTGCAAGGTGCAATTCTGAATTTTTTTGCTTTTTCCTGCTCCTCTTAGCATGATAAAGAAGATTCAAAGAGAGTGAGATGCCAGCTCCTTTCATTCAGTCAGTAGCTTCAAACATTTCTGGTATATGAATAACATGATGTTTTTCAATGGCAAAAATCAATGAATATTGTAAATGCACAAACAGTAATTTCTCCGCATTGCAAGGTGCAATTCTGAAATTTTTTGCTTTTTCCTGCTCCTCTTAGCATGATAAAGAAGATTCAAAGAGAGTGAGATGCCAGCTCCTTTCATTCAGTCAGTAGCTTCAATCATTTCTGGACGTTTTTCAATGGCAAAAATCAATGAATATTGTAAATGCACAAACAGTAATTTCTCCGCATTGCAAGGTGCAATTCTGAAATTTTTTGCTTTTTCCTGCTCCTCTTAGCATGATAAACAAGATTCAAAGAGAGTGAGATGCCAGCTCCTTTCATTCAGTCAGTACCTTCAATCATTTCTGGACGTTTTTCAATGGCAAAAATCAATGAATATTGTAAATGCACAAACAGTAATTTTTCCGCATTGCAAGGTGCAATTCTGAAATTTTTTGCTTTTTCCCGCTCCTCTTAGCATGATAAAGAAGATTCAAAGAGAGTGAGGTGCCAGCTCCTTTCATTCAGTCAGTAGCTTCAAACATTTCTGGTATATGAATAACATGTTTTTCAATGGCAAAAATCAATGAATATTGTAAATGCACAAACAGTAATTTCTCCGCATTGCAAGGTGCAATTCTGAAATTTTTTGCTTTTTCCTGCTCCTCTTAGCATGATAAAGAAGATTCAAAGAGAGTGAGATGCCAGCTCCTTTCATTCAGTCAGTAGCTTCAATCATTTCTGGACGTTTTTCAATGGCAAAAATCAATGAATATTGTAAATGCACAAACAGTAATTTCTCCGCATTGCAAGGTGCAATTCTGAAATTTTTTGCTTTTTCCTGCTCCTCTTAGCATGATAAAGAAGATTCAAAGAGAGTGAGATGCCAGCTCCTTTCATTCAGTCAGTAGCTTCAATCATTTCTGGACGTTTTTCAATGGCAAAAATCAATGAATATTGTAAATGCACAAACAGTAATTTCTCCGCATTGCAAGGTGCAATTCTGAAATTTTTTGCTTTTTCCTGCTCCTCTTAGCATGATAAAGAAGATTCAAAGAGAGTGAGATGCCAGCTCCTTTCATTCACTCAGTAGCTTCAAACATTTCTGGTATATGAATAACATGATGTTTTTCAATGGCAAAAATCAATGAATATTGTAAATGCACAAACAGTAATTTCTCCGCATTGCAAGGTGCAAGTCTGAAATTTTTTGCTTTTTCCTGCTCCTCTTAGCATGATAAAGAAGATTCAAAGAGAGTGAGATGCCAGCTACTTTCATTCAGTCAGTAGCTTCAATCATTTCTGGACGTTTTTCAATGGTAAAAATCAATGAATATTGTAAATGCACAAACAGTAATTTCTCCACATTGCAAGGTGCAATTCTAAAATTTTTTGCTTTTTCCTGCTCCTCTTAGCATGATAAAGAAGATTCAAAGAGAGTGAGATGCCAGCTCCTTTCATTCAGTCAGTAGCTTCAAACATTTCTGGTATATGAATAACATGATGTTTTTCAATGGCAAAAATCAATGAATATTGTAAATGCACAAACAGTAATTTCTCCGCATTGCAAGGTGCAATTCTGAAATTTTTTGCTTTTTCCTGCTCCTCTTAGCATGATTCAAAGAGAGTGAGATGCCAGCTCCTTTCATTCAGTCAGTAGCTTCAATCATTTCTGGACATTTTTCAATGGCAAAAATCAATGAATATTGTAAATGCACAAACAGTAATTTCTCCGCATTGCAAGGTGCAATTCTGAAATTTTTTGCTTTTTCCTGCTCCTCTTAGCATGATAAAGAAGATTCAAAGAGAGTGAGATGTCAGCTCCTTTCATTCAGTCAGTAGCTTCAAACATTTCTGGTATATGAATAACATGATGTTTTTCAATGGCAAAAATCAATGAATATTGTAAATGCACAAACAGTAATTTCTCCGCATTGCAAGGTGCAATTCTGAAATTTTTTGCTTTTTCCTGCTCCTCTTAGCATGATAAAGAAGATTCAAAGAGAGTGAGATGCCAGCTCCTTTCATTCAGTCAGTAGCTTCAAACATTTCTGGTATATGAATAACATGATGTTTTTCAATGGCAAAAATCAATGAATATTGTAAATGCACAAATAGTAATTTCTCCGCATTGCAAGGTGCAAGTCTGAAATTTTTTGCTTTTTCCTGCTCCTCTTAGCATGATAAAGAAGATTCAAAGAGAGTGAGATGCCAGCTACTTTCATTCAGTCAGTAGCTTCAATCATTTCTGGACGTTTTTCAATGGTAAAAATCAATGAATATTGTAAATGCACAAACAGTAATTTCTCCACATTGCAAGGTGCAATTCTGAAATTTTTTGCTTTTTCCTGCTCCTCTTAGCATCATAAAGAAGATTCAAAGAGATTGAGATGCCAGCTCCTTTCATTCAGTCAGTAGCTTCAAACATTTCTTGTATATGAATAACATGATGTTTTTCAATGGCAAAAATCAATGAATATTGTAAATGCACAAACTGTAATTTCTCCGCATTGCAAGGTGCAATTCTGAAATTTTTTGCTTTTTCCTGCTCCTCTTAGCATGATAAAGAAGATTCAAAGAGAGTGAGATGCCAGCTCCTTTCATTCAGTCAGTAGCTTCAAACATTTCTGGTATATGAATAACATGATGTTTTTCAATGGCAAAAATCAATGAATATTGTAAATGCACAAACAGTAATTTCTCCGCATTGCAAGGTGCAAGTCTGAAATTTTTTGCTTTTTCCTGCTCCTCTTAGCATGATAAAGAAAATTCAAAGAGAGTGAGATGCCAGCTACTTTCATTCAGTCAGTAGCTTCAATCATTTCTGGACGTTTTTCAATGGTAAAAATCAATGAATATTGTAAATGCACAAACAGTAATTTCTCCACATTGCAAGGTGCAATTCTGAAATTTTTTGCTTTTTCCTGCTCCTCTTAGCATGATAAAGAAGATTCAAAGAGAGTGAGATGCCAGCTCCTTTCATTCAGTCAGTAGCTTCAAACATTTCTGGTATATAAATAACATGATGTTTTTCAATGGCAAAAATCAATGAATATTGTAAATGCACAAACAGTAATTTCTCCGCATTGCAAGGTGCAATTCTGAAATTTTTTGCTTTTTCCTGTTCCTCTTAGCATGATAAAGAAGATTCAAAGAGAGTGAGATGCCAGCTCCTTTCATTCAGTCAGTAGCTTCAATCATTTCTGGACGTTTCTCAATGGCAAAAATCAATGAATATTGTAAATGCACAAACTGTAATTTCTCCGCATTGCAAGGTGCAATTCTGAAATTTTTTGCTTTTTCCTGCTCCTCTTAGCATGATAAAGAAGATTCAAAGAGAGTGAGATGCCAGCTCCTTTCATTCAGTCAGTAGCTTCAATCATTTCTGGACGTTTTTCAATGGCAAAAATCAATGAATATTGTAAATGCACAAACAGTAATTTCTCCGCATTGCAAGGTGCAATTCTGAAATTTTTTGCTTTTTCCTGCTCCTCTTAGCATGATAAAGAAGATTCAAAGAGAGTGAGATGCCAGCTCCTTTCATTCAGTCAGTAGCTTCAAACATTTCTGGTATATGAATAACATGATGTTTTTAAATGGCAAAAATCAATGAATATTGTAAATGCACAAACAGTAATTTCTCCGCATTGCAAGGTGCAAGTCTGAAATTTTTTGCTTTTTCCTGCTCCTCTTAGCATGATAAAGAAGATTCAAAGAGAGTGAGATGCCAGCTCCTTTCATTCAGTCAGTAGCTTCAATCATTTCTGGTATATGAATAACATGATGTTTTTCAATGGCAAAAATCAATGAATATTGTAAATGCACAAACAGTAATTTCTCCGCATTGCAAGGTGCAATTCTGAAATTTTTTGCTTTTTCCTGCTCCTCTTAGCATGATAAAGAAGATTCAAAGAGAGTGAGATGCCAGCTCCTTTCATTCAGTCAGTAGCTTCAAACATTTCTGGTATATGAATAACATGATGTTTTTCAATGGCAAAAATCAATGAATTTTGTAAATGCACAAACAGCAATTTCTCCGCATTGCAAGGTGCAATTCTGAAATTTTTTGCTTTTTCCTGCTCCTCTTAGCATGATAAAGAAGATTCAAAGAGAGTGAGATGACAGCTCCTTTCATTCAGTCAGTAGCTTCAATCATTTCTGGACGTTTTTCAATGGCAAAAATCAATGAATATTGTAAATGCACAAACAGTAATTTCTCCGCATTGCGAGGTGCAATTCTGAAATTTTTTGCTTTTTCCTGCTCCTCTTAGCATGATAAAGAAGATTCAAAGAGAGTGAGATGCCAGCTCCTTTCATTCAGTCAGTAGCTTCAATCATTTCTGGTATGTGAATAACATGATGTTTTTCAATGGCAAAAATCAATGAATATTGTAAATGCACAAACAGTAATTTCTCCGCATTGCAAGGTGCAATTCTGAAATGTTTTGCTTTTTCCTGCTCCTCTTAGCATGATAAAGAAGATTCAAAGAGAGTGAGATGCCAGCTCCTTTCATTCAGTCAGTAGCTTCAATCATTTCTGGTATATGAATAACATGATGTTTTTCAATGGCAAAAATCAATGAATATTGTAAATGCACAAACAGTAATTTATTCGCATTGCAAGGTGCAATTCTGAAATTTTTTGGTTTTTCCTGCTCCTCTTAGCATGATAAAGAAGATTCAAAGAGAGTGAGATGCCAGCTCCTTTCATTCAGTCAGTAGCTTCAAACATTTCTGGTATATGAATAACATGATGTTTTTCAATGGCAAAAATCAATGAATATTGTAAATGCACAAACAGTAATTTCTCCGCATTGCAAGGTGCAATTCTGAAATTTTTTGCCTTTTCCTGCTCCTCTTAGCATGATAAAGAAGATTCAAAGAGAGTGAGATGCCAGCTCCTTTCATTCAGTCAGTAGCTTCAATCATTTCTGGACGTTTTTCAATGGCAAAAATCAATGAATATTGTAAATGCACAAACAGTAATTTCTCCGCATTGCAAGGTGCAATTCTGAAATTTTTTGCTTTTTCCTGCTCCTCTTAGCATGATAAAGAAGATTCAAAGAGAGTGAGATTCCAGCTCCTTTCATTCAGTCAGTAGCTTCAAACATTTCTGGTATATGAATAACATGATGTTTTTCAATGGCAAAAATCAATGAATATTGTAAATGCACAAACAGTAATTTCTCCGCATTGCAAGGTGCAATTCTGAAATTTTTTGCTTTTTCCTGCTCCTCTTAGCATGATAAAGAAGATTCAAAGAGAGTGAGATGCCAGCTCCTTTCATTCAGTCAGTAGCTTCAATCATTTCTGGACGTTTTTCAATGGCAAAAATCAATGAATATTGTAAATGCACAAACAGTAATTTCTCCGCATTGCAAGGTGCAATTCTGAAATTTTTTGCTTTTTCCTGCTCCTCTTAGCATGATAAAGAAGATTCAAAGAGAGTGAGATGCCAGCTCCTTTCATTCAGTCAGTAACTTCAATCATTTCTGGTATATGAATAACATGATGTTTTTCAATGGCAAAAATCAATGAATATTGTAAATGCACAAACAGTAATTTCTCCGCATTGCAAGGTGCAATTCTGAAATTTTTTGCTTTTTCCTGCTCCTCTTAGCATGATAAAGAAGATTCAAAGAGAGTGAGATGCCAGCTCCTTTCATTCAGTCAGTAGCTTCAATCATTTCTGGACGTTTTTCAATGGCAAAAATCAATGAATATTGTAAATGCACAAACAGTAATTTCTCCGCATTGCAAGGTGCAATTCTGAAATTTTTTGCTTTTTCCTGCTCCTCTTAGCATGATAAAGAAGATTCAAAGAGAGTGACATGCCAGCTCCTTTCATTCAGTCAGTAGCTTCAAACATTTCTGGTATATGAATAACATGATGTTTTTCAATGGCAAAAATCAATGAATATTGTAAATGCACAAACAGTAATTTCTCCGCATTGCAAGGTGCAATTCTGAAATTTTTTGCTTTTTCCTGCTCCTCTTAGCATGATAAAGAAGATTCAAAGAGAGTGAGATGCCAGCTCCTTTCATTCAGTCAGTAGCTTCAATCATTTCTGGACGTTTTTCAATGGCAAAAATCAATGAATATTGTAAATGCACAAACAGTAATTTCTCCGCATTGCAAGGTGCAATTCTGAAATTTTTTGCTTTTTCCTGCTCCTCTTAGCATGATAAAGAAGATTCAAAGAGAGTGAGATGCCAGCTCCTTTCATTCACTCAGTAGCTTCAATCATTTTTGGTATATGAATAACATGATGTTTTTCAATGGCAAAAATCAATGAATATTGTAAATGCACAAACAGTAATTTCTCCGCATTGCAAGGTGCAATTCTGAAATTTTTTGCTTTTTCCTGCTCCTCTTAGCATGATAAAGAAGATTCAAAGAGAGTGAGATGCCAGCTCCTTTCATTCAGTCAGTAGCTTCAATCATTTCTGGACGTTTTTCAACGGCAAAAATCAATGAATATTGTAAATGCACAAACAGTAATTTCTCCGCATTGCAAGGTGCAATTCTGAAATTTTTTGCTTTTTCCTGCTCCTCTTAGCATGATAAAGAAGATTCAAAGAGAGTGAGATGCCAGCTCCTTTCATTCAGTCGGTAGGTTCAATCATTTCTGGACGTTTTTCAATGGCAAAAATCAATGAATATTGTAAATGCACAAACAGTAATTTCTCCGCATTGCAAGGTGCAATTCTGAAATTTTTTGCTTTTTCCTGCTCCTCTTAGCATGATAAAGAAGATTCAAAGAGAGTGAGATGCCAGCTCCTTTCATTCAGTCAGTAGCTTCAATCATTTCTGGACGTTTTTCAATGGCAAAAATCAATGAATATTGTAAATGCACAAACAGTAATTTCTCCGCATTGCAAGGTGCAATTCTGAAATTTTTTGCTTTTTCCTGCTCCTCTTAGCATGATAAAGAAGATTCAAAGAGAGTGAGATGCCAGCTCCTTTCATTCAGTCAGTAGCTTCAATCATTTCTGGACGTTTTTCAATGGCAAAAATCAATGTATATTGTAAATGCACAAACAGTAATTTCTCCGCATTGCAAGGTGCAATTCTGAAATTTTTTGCTTTTTCCTGCTCCTCTTAGCATGATAAAGAAGATTCAAAGAGAGTGAGATGCCAGCTCCTTTCATTCAGTCAGTAGCTTCAATCATTTCTGGACGTTTTTCAATGGCAAAAATCAATGTATATTGTAAATGCACAAACAGTAATTTCTCCGCATTGCAAGGTGCAATTCTGAAATTTTTTGCTTTTTCCTGCTCCTCTTAGCATGATAAAGAAGATTCAAAGAGAGTGAGATGCCAGCTCCTTTCATTCAGTCAGTAGCTTCAATCATTTCTGGACGTTTTTCAATGGCAAAAATCAATGAATATTGTAAATGCACAAACAGTAATTTCTCCGCATTGCAAGGTGCAATTCTGAAATTTTTTGCTTTTTCCTGCTCCTCTTAGCATGATAAAGAAGATTCAAAGAGAGTGAGATGCCAGCTCCTTTCATTCAGTCAGTAGCTTCAAACATTTCTGGTATATGAATAACATGATGTTTTTCAATGGCAAAAATCAATGAATTTTGTAAATGCACAAACAGCAATTTCTCCGCATTGCAAGGTGCAATTCTGAAATTTTTTGCTTTTTCCTGCTCCTCTTAGCATGATAAAGAAGATTCAAAGAGAGTGAGATGCCAGCTCCTTTCATTCAGTCAGTAGCTTCAATCATTTCTGGACGTTTTTCAATGGCAAAAATCAATGAATATTGTAAATGCACAAACAGTAATTTCTCCGCATTGCGAGGTGCAATTCTGAAATTTTTTGCTTTTTCCTGCTCCTCTTAGCATGATAAAGAAGATTCAAAGAGAGTGAGATGCCAGCTCCTTTCATTCAGTCAGTAGCTTCAATCATTTCTGGTATATGAATAACATGATGTTTTTCAATGGCAAAAATCAATGAATATTGTAAATGCACAAACAGTAATTTCTCCGCATTGCAAGGTGCAATTCTGAAATTTTTTGCTTTTTCCTGCTCCTCTTAGCATGATAAAGAAGATTCAAAGAGAGTGAGATGCCAGCTCCTTTCATTCAGTCAGTAGCTTCAATCATTTCTGGTATATGAATAACATGATGTTTTTCAATGGCAAAAATCAATGAATATTGTAAATGCACAAACAGTAATTTATTCGCATTGCAAGGTGCAATTCTGAAATTTTTTGCTTTTTCCTGCTCCTCTTAGCATGATAAAGAAGATTCAAAGAGAGTGAGATGCCAGCTCCTTTCATTCAGTCAGTAGCTTCAAACATTTCTGGTATATGAATAACATGATGTTTTTCAATGGCAAAAATCAATGAATATTGTAAATGCACAAACAGTAATTTCTCCGCATTGCAAGGTGCAATTCTGAAATTTTTTGCCTTTTCCTGCTCCTCTTAGCATGATAAAGTAGATTCAAAGAGAGTGAGATGCCAGCTCCTTTCATTCAGTCAGTAGCTTCAATCATTTCTGGACGTTTTTCAATGGCAAAAATCAATGAATATTGTAAATGCACAAACAGTAATTTCTCCGCATTGCAAGGTGCAATTCTGAAATTTTTTGCTTTTTCCTGCTCCTCTTAGCATGATAAAGAAGATTCAAAGAGAGTGAGATGCCAGCTCCTTTCATTCAGTCAGTAGCTTCAAACATTTCTGGTATATGAATAACATGATGTTTTTCAATGGCAAAAATCAATGAATATTGTAAATGCACAAACAGTAATTTCTCCGCATTGCAAGGTGCAATTCTGAAATTTTTTGCTTTTTCCTGCTCCTCTTAGCATGATAAAGAAGATTCAAAGAGAGTGAGATGCCAGCTCCTTTCATTCAGTCAGTAGCTTCAATCATTTCTGGACGTTTTTCAATGGCAAAAATCAATGAATATTGTAAATGCACAAACAGTAATTTCTCCGCATTGCAAGGTGCAATTCTGAAATTTTTTGCTTTTTCCTGCTCCTCTTAGCATGATAAAGAAGATTCAAACAGAGTGAGATGCCAGCTCCTTTCATTCAGTCAGTAGCTTCAATCATTTCTGGTATATGAATAACATGATGTTTTTCAATGGCAAAAATCAATGAATATTGTAAATGCACAAACAGTAATTTCTCCGCATTGCAAGGTGCAATTCTGAAATTTTTTGCTTTTTCCTGCTCCTTTTAGCATGATAAAGAAGATTCAAAGAGAGTGACATGCCAGCTCCTTTCATTCAGTCAGTAGCTTCAAACATTTCTGGTATATGAATAACATGATGTTTTTCAATGGCAAAAATCAATGAATATTGTAAATGCACAAACAGTAATTTCTCCGCATTGCAAGGAGCAATTCTGAAATTTTTTGCATTTTCCTGCTCCTCTTAGCATGATAAAGAAGATTCAAAGAGAGTGAGATGCCAGCTCCTTTCATTCAGTCAGTAGCTTCAATCATTTCTGGACGTTTTTCAATGGCAAAAATCAATGAATATTGTAAATGCACAAACAGTAATTTCTCCGCATTGCAAGGTGCAATTCTGAAATTTTTTGCTTTTTCCTGCTCCTCTTAGCATGATAAAGAAGATTCAAAGAGAGTGAGATGCCAGCTCCTTTCATTCAGTCAGTAGCTTCAAACATTTCTGGACGTTTTTCAATGGCAAAAATCAATGAATATTGTAAATGCACAAACAGTAATTTCTCCGCATTGCAAGGTGCAATTCTGAAATTTTTTGCTTTTTCCTGCTCCTCTTAGCATGATAAAGAAGATTCAAAGAGAGTGAGATGCCAGCTCCTTTCATTCAGTCAGTAGCTTCAATCATTTCTGGTATATGAATAACATGATGTTTAACAATGGCAAAAATCAATGAATATTGTAAATGCACAAACAGTAATTTCTCCGCATTGCAAGGTGCAATTCTGAAATTTTTTGCTTTTTCCTGCTCCTCTTAGCATGATAAAGAAGATTCAAAGAGAGTGAGATGCCAGCTCCTTTCATTCAGTCAGTAGCTTCAATCATTTCTGGACGTTTCTCAACGGCAAAAATCAATGAATATTGTAAATGCACAAACAGTAATTTCTCCGCATTGCAAGGTGCAATTCTGAAATTTTTTGCTTTTTCCTGCTCCTCTTAGCATGATAAAGAAGATTCAAAGAGAGTGAGATGCCAGCTCCTTTCATTCAGTCAGTAGCTTCAATCATTTCTGGACGTTTTTCAATGGCAAAAATCAATGAATATTGTAAATGCACAAACAGTAATTTCTCCGTATTGCAAGGTGCAATTCTGAAATTTTTTGCTTTTTCCTGCTCCTCTTAGCATGATAAAGAAGATTCAAACAGAGTGAGATGCCAGCTCCTTTCATTCAGTCAGTAGCTTCAATCATTTCTGGACGTTTTTCAATGGCAAAAATCAATGAATATTGTAAATGCACAAACAGTAATTTCTCCGTATTGCAAGGTGCAATTCTGAAATTTTTTGCTTTTTCCTGCTCCTCTTAGCATGATAAAGAAGATTCAAAGAGAGTGAGATGCCAGCTCCTTTCATTCAGTCAGTAGCTTCAATCATTTCTGGACGTTTTTCAATGGCAAAAATCAATGAATATTGTAAATGCACAAGCAGTAATTTCTCCGCATTGCAAGGTGCAATTCTGAAATTTTTTGCTTTTTCCTGCTCCTCTTAGCATGATAAAGAAGATTCAAAGAGACTGAGATGCCAGCTCCTTTCATTCAGTCAGTAGCTTCAATCATTTCTGGACGTTTTTCAATGGCAAAAATCAATGAATATTGTAAATACACAAACAGTAATTTCTCCGCATTGCAAGGTGCAATTCTGAAATTTTTTACTTTTTCCTGCTCCTCTTAGCATGAAAAAGAAGATTCAAAGAGAGTGAGATGCCAGCTCCTTTCATTCAGTCAGTAGCTTCAATCATTTCTGGTATATGAATAACATGATGTTTTTCAATGGCAAAAATCAATGAATATTGTAAATGCACAAACAGTAATTTCTCCGCATTGCAAGGTGCAATTCTGAAATTTTTTGCTTTTTCCTGCTCCTCTTAGCATGATAAAGAAGATTCAAAGAGAGTGAGATGCCAGCTCCTTTCATTCAGTCAGTAGCTTCAATCATTTCTGGACGTTTTTCAATGGCAAAAATCAATGAATATTGTAAATGCACAAACAGTAATTTCTCCGCATTTCAAGGTGCAATTCTGAAATTTTTTGCTTTTTCCTGCTCCTCTTAGCATGATAAAGAAGATTCAAAGAGAGTGAGATGCCAGCTCCTTTCATTCAGTCAGTAGCTTCAATCATTTCTGGTATATGAATAACATGATGTTTTTCAATGGCAAAAATCAATGAATATTGTAAATGCACAAACAGTAATTTCTCCGCATTGCAAGGTGCAATTCTGAAATTTTTTGCTTTTTCCTGCTCCTCTTAGCATGATAAAGAAGATTCAAAGAGAGTGAGATGCCAGCTCCTTTCATTCAGTCAGTAGCTTCAAACATTTCTGGACGTTTTTCAATGGCAAAAATCAATGAATATTGTAAATGCACAAACAGTAATTTCTCCGCATTGCAAGGTGCAATTCTGAAATTTTTTGCTTTTTCCTGCTCCTCTTAGCATGATAAAGAAGATTCAAAGAGAGTGAGATGCCAGCTCCTTTCATTCAGTCAGTAGCTTCAATCATTTCTGGTATATGAATAACATGATGTTTAACAATGGCAAAAATCAATGAATATTGTAAATGCACAAACAGTAATTTCTCCGCATTGCAAGGTGCAATTCTGAAATTTTTTGCTTTTTCCTGCTCCTCTTAGCATGATAAAGAAGATTCAAAGAGAGTGAGATGCCAGCTCCTTTCATTCAGTCAGTAGCTTCAATCATTTCTGGATGTTTTTCAATGGCAAAAATCAATGAATATTGTAAATGCACAAACAGTAATTTCTCCGCATTGCAAGGTGCAATTCTGAAATTTTTTGCTTTTTCCTGCTCCTCTTAGCATGATAAAGAAGATTCAAAGAGAGTGAGATGCCAGCTCCTTTCATTCAGTCAGTAGCTTCAATCATTTCTGGACGTTTTTCAACGGCAAAAATCAATGAATATTGTAAATGCACAAACAGTAATTTCTCCGCATTGCAAGGTGCAATTCTGAAATTTTTTGCTTTTTCCTGCTCCTCTTAGCATGATAAAGAAGATTCAAAGAGAGTGAGATGCCAGCTCCTTTCATTCAGTCAGTAGCTTCAATCATTTCTGGACGTTTTTCAAAGGCAAAAATCAATGAATATTGTAAATGCACAAACAGTAATTTCTCCGCATTGCAAGGTGCAATTCTGAAATTTTTTGCTTTTTCCTGCTCCTCTTAGCATGATAAAGAAGATTCAAAGAGAGTGAGATGCCAGCTCCTTTCATTCAGTCAGTAGCTTCAATCATTTCTGGACGTTTTTCAATGGCAAAAATCAATGAATATTGTAAATGCACAAACAGTAATTTCTCCGTATTGCAAGGTGCAATTCTGAAATTTTTTGCTTTTTCCTGCTCCTCTTAGCATGATAAAGAAGATTCAAAGAGAGTGAGATGCCAGCTCCTTTCATTCAGTCAGTAGCTTCAATCATTTCTGGACGTTTTTCAATGGCAAAAATCAATGAATATTGTAAATGCACAAGCAGTAATTTCTCCGCATTGCAAGGTGCAATTCTGAAATTTTTTGCTTTTTCCTGCTCCTCTTAGCATGATAAAGAAGATTCAAAGAGACTGAGATGCCAGCTCCTTTCATTCAGTCAGTAGCTTCAATCATTTCTGGACGTTTTTCAATGGCAAAAATCAATGAATATTGTAAATGCACAAACAGTAATTTCTCCGCATTGCAAGGTGCAATTCTGAAATTTTTTACTTTTTCCTGCTCCTCTTAGCATGAAAAAGAAGATTCAAAGAGAGTGAGATGCCAGCTCCTTTCATTCAGTCAGTAGCTTCAATCATTTCTGGTATATGAATAACATGATGTTTTTCAATGGCAAAAATCAATGAATATTGTAAATGCACAAACAGTAATTTCTCCGCATTGCAAGGTGCAATTCTGAATTTTTTTGCTTTTTCCTGCTCCTCTTAGCATGATAAAGAAGATTCAAAGAGAGTGAGATGCCAGCTCCTTTCATTCAGTCAGTAGCTTCAATCATTTCTGGACGTTTTTCAATGGCAAAAATCAATGAATATTGTAAATGCACAAACAGTAATTTCTCCGCATTGCAAGGTGCAATTCTGAAATTTTTTGCTTTTTCCTGCTCCTCTTAGCATGATAAAGAAGATTCAAAGAGAGTGAGATGCCAGCTCCTTTCATTCAGTCAGTAGCTTCAATCATTTCTGGTATATGAATAACATGATGTTTTTCAATGGCAAAAATCAATGAATATTGTAAATGCACAAACAGTAATTTCTCCGCATTGCAAGGTGCAATTCTGAAATTTTTTGCTTTTTCCTGCTCCTCTTAGCATGATAAAGAAGATTCAAAGAGAGTGAGATGCCAGCTCCTTTCATTCAGTCAGTAGCTTCAATCATTTCTGGTATATGAATAACATGATGTTTTTCAATGGCAAAAATCAATGAATATTGTAAATGCACAAACAGTAATTTCTCCGCATTGCAAGGTGCAATTCTGAAATTTTTTGCCTTTTCCTGCTCCTCTTAGCATGATAAAGAAGATTCAAAGAGAGTGAGATGCCAGCTCCTTTCATTCAGTCAGTAGCTTCAATCATTTCTGGACGTTTTTCAATGGCAAAAATCAATGAATATTGTAAATGCACAAACAGTAATTTCTCCGCATTGCAAGGTGCAATTCTGAAATTTTTTGCTTTTTCCTGCTCATCTTAGCATGATAAAGAAGATTCAAAGAGAGTGAGATGCCAGCTCCTTTCATTCAGTCAGTAGCTTCAAACATTTCTGGTATATGAATAACATGATGTTTTTCAATGGCAAAAATCAATGAATATTGTAAATGCACAAACAGTAATTTCTCCGCATTGCAAGGTGCAATTCTGAAATTTTTTGCTTTTTCCTGCTCCTCTTAGCATGATAAAGAAGATTCAAAGAGAGTGAGATGCCAGCTCCTTTCATTCAGTCAGTAGCTTCAATCATTTCTGGACGTTTTTCAATGGCAAAAATCAATGAATATTGTAAATGCACAAACAGTAATTTCTCCGCATTGCAAGGTGCAATTCTGAATTTTTTTGCTTTTTCCTGCTCCTCTTAGCATGATAAAGAAGATTCAAAGAGAGTGAGATGCCAGCTCCATTCATTCAGTCAGTAGCTTCAATCATTTCTGGACGTTTTTCAATGGCAAAAATCAATGAATATTGTAAATGCACAAACTGCAATTTCTCCGCATTGCAAGGTGCAATTCTGAAATTTTTTGCTTTTTCCTGCTCCTCTTAGCATGATAAAGAAGATTCAAAGAGAGTGAGATGCCAGCTCCTTTCATTCAGTCAGTAGCTTCAATCATTTCTGGTATATGAATAACATGATGTTTTTCAATGGCAAAAATCAATGAATATTGTAAATGCACAAACAGTAATTTCTCCGCATTGCAAGGTGCAATTCTGAAATTTTTTGCTTTTTCCTGCTCCTCTTAGCATGATAAAGAAGATTCAAAGAGAGTGAGATGCCAGCTCCTTTCATTCAGTCAGTAGCTTCAATCATTTCTGGACGTTTTTCAATGGCAAAAATCATTGAATATTGTAAATGCACAAACAGTAATTTCTCCGCATTGCAAGGTGCAATTCTGAAATTTTTTACTTTTTCCTGCTCCTCTTAGCATGATAAAGAAGATTCAAAGAGAGTGAGATGCCAGCTCCTTTCATTCAGTCAGTAGCTTCAATCATTTCTGGTATATGAATAACATGATGTTTTTCAATCGCAAAAATCAATGAATATTGTAAATGCACAAACAGTAATTTCTCCGCATTGCAAGGTGCAATTCTGAAATGTTTTGCTTTTTCCTGCTCCTCTTAGCATGATAAAGAAGATTCAAAGAGAGTGAGATGCCAGCTCCTTTCATTCAGTCAGTAGCTTCAATCATTTCTGGACGTTTTTCAATGGCAAAAATCAATGAATATTGTAAATGCACAAACAGTAATTTCTCCGCATTGCAAGGTGCAATTCTGAAATTTTTTGCTTTTTCCTGCTCCTCTTAGCATGACAAAGAAGATTCAAAGAGAGTGAGATGCCAGATCCTTTCCTTCAGTCAGTAGCTTCAATCATTTCTGGTATATGAATAACATGATGTTTTTCAATGGCAAAAATCAATGAATTTTGTAAATGCACAAACAGTAATTTCTCCGCATTGCAAGGCGCAATTCTGAAATTTTTTGCTTTTTCCTGCTCCTCTTAGCATGATAAAGAAGATTCAAAGAGAGTGAGATGCCAGCTCCTTTCATTCAGTCAGTAGCTTCAATCATTTCTGGACATTTTTCAATGGCAAAAATCAATGAATATTGTAAATGCACAAACAGTAATTTCTCCGCATTGCAAGGTGCAATTCTGAAATTTTTTGCTTTTTCCTGCTCCTCTTAGCATGATAAAGAAGATTCAAAGAGAGTGAGATGCCAGCTCCTTTCATTCAGTCAGTAGCTTCAATCATTTCTGGACGTTTTTCAATGGCAAAAATCAATGAATATTGTAAATGCACAAACAGTAATTTCTCCGCATTGCAAGGTGCAATTCTGAAATTTTTTGCTTTTTCCTGCTCCTCTTAGCATGATAAAGAAGATTCAAAGAGAGTGAGATGCCAGCTCCTTTCATTCAGTCAGTAGCTTCAATCATTTCTGGACGTTTTTCAATGGCAAAAATCATTGAATATTGTAAATGCACAAACAGTAATTTCTCCGCATTGCAAGGTGCAATTCTGAAATTTTTTACTTTTTCCTGCTCCTCTTAGCATGATAAAGAAGATTCAAAGAGAGTGAGATGCCAGCTCCTTTCATTCAGTCAGTAGCTTCAATCATTTCTGGTAAATGAATAACATGATGTTTTTCAATCGCAAAAATCAATGAATATTGTAAATGCACAAACAGTAATTTCTCCGCATTGCAAGGTGCAATTCTGAAATGTTTTGCTTTTTCCTGCTCCTCTTAGCATGATAAAGAAGATTCAAAGAGAGTGAGATGCCAGCTCCTTTCATTCAGTCAGTAGCTTCAATCATTTCTGGACGTTTTTCAATGGCAAAAATCAATGAATATTGTAAATGCACAAACAGTAATTTCTCCGCATTGCAAGGTGCAATTCTGAAATTTTTTGCTTTTTCCTGCTCCTCTTAGCATGACAAAGAAGATTCAAAGAGAGTGAGATGCCAGATCCTTTCCTTCAGTCAGTAGCTTCAATCATTTCTGGTATATGAATAACATGATGTTTTTCAATGGCAAAAATCAATGAATTTTGTAAATGCACAAACAGTAATTTCTCCGCATTGCAAGGCGCAATTCTGAAATTTTTTGCTTTTTCCTGCTCCTCTTAGCATGATAAAGAAGATTCAAAGAGAGTGAGATGCCAGCTCCTTTCATTCAGTCAGTAGCTTCAATCATTTCTGGACATTTTTCAATGGCAAAAATCAATGAATATTGTAAATGCACAAACAGTAATTTCTCCGCATTGCAAGGTGCAATTCTGAAATTTTTTGCTTTTTCCTGCTCCTCTTAGCATGATAAAGAAGATTCAAAGAGAGTGAGATGCCAGCTCCTTTCATTCAGTCAGTAGCTTCAATCATTTCTGGACGTTTTTCAATGGCAAAAATCAATGAATATTGTAAATGCACAAACAGTAATTTCTCCGCATTGCAAGGTGCAATTCTGAAATTTTTTGCTTTTTCCTGCTCCTCTTAGCATGATAAAAAAGATTCAAAGAGAGTGAGATGCCAGCTCCTTTCATTCAGTCAGTAGCTTCAAACATTTCTGGTATATGAATAACATGATGTTTTTCAATGGCAAAAATCAATGAATATTGTAAATGCACAAACAGTAATTTCTCCGCATTGCAAGGTGCAATTCTGAAATTTTTTGCTTTTTCCTGCTCCTCTTAGCATGATAAAGAAGATTCAAAGAGAGTGAGATGCCAGCTCCTTTCATTCAGTCAGTAGCTTCAATCATTTCTGGACGTTTTTCAATGGCAAAAATCAATGAATATTGTAAATGCACAAACAGTAATTTCTCCGCATTGCAAGGTGCAATTCTGAAATTTTTTGCTTTTTCCTGCTCCTATTAGCATGATAAAGAAGATTCAAAGAGAGTGAGATGCCAGCTTCTTTCATTGTCAGTAGCTTCAAACATTTCTGGGATATGAATAACATGATGTTTTTCAATGGCAAAAATTAATGAATATTGTAAATGCACAAACAGTAATTTCTCCGCATTGCAAGGTGCAATTCTGAAATTTTTTGCTTTTTCCTGCTCCTCTTAGCATGATAAAGAAGATTCAAAGAGAGTGAGATGCCAGCTCCTTTCATTCAGTCAGTAGCTTCAATCATTTCTGGACGTTTTTCAATGGCAAAAATCAATGAATATTGTAAATGCACAAACAGTAATTTCTCCGCATTGCAAGGTGCAATTCTGAAATTTTTTGCTTTTTCCTGCTCCTCTTAGCATGATAAAGAAGATTCAAAGAGAGTGAGATGCCAGCTCCTTTCATTCAGTCAGTAGCTTCAATCATTTCTGGACGTTTTTCAATGGCAAAAATCAATGAATATTGTAAATGCACAAACAGTAATTTCTCCGCATTGCAAGGTGCAATTCTGAAATTTTTTGCTTTTTCCTGCTCCTCTTAGCATGATAAAGAAGATTCAAAGAGAGTGAGATGCCAGCTCCTTTCATTCAGTCAGTAGCTTCAATCATTTCTGGTATATGAATAACATGATGTTTTTCAATGGCAAAAATCAATGAATATTGTAAATGCACAAACAGTAATTTCTCCGCATTGCAAGTTGCAATTCTGAAATTTTTTGCTTTTTCCTGCTCCTCTTAGCATGATAAAGAAGATTCAAAGAGAGTGAGATTCCGGCTCCTTTCATTCAGTCAGTAGCTTCAATCATTTCTGGACGTTTTTCAATGGCAAAAATCAATGAATATTGTAAATGCACAAACAGTAATTTCTCCGCATTGCAAGGTGCAATTCTGAAATTTTTTGCTTTTTCCTGCTCCTCTTAGCATGATAAAGAAGATTCAAAGAGAGTGAGATGCCAGCTCCTTTCATTCAGTCAGTAGCTTCAATCATTTCTGGACGTTTTTCAATGGCAAAAATCAATGAATATTGTAAATGCACAAACAGTAATTTCTCCGCATTGCAAGATGAAATTCTGAAATTTTTTGCTTTTTCCTGCTCCTCTTAGCATGATAAAGAAGATTCAAAGAGAGTGAGATGCCAGCTCCTTTCATTCAGTCAGTAGCTTCAATCATTTCTGGACGTTTTTCAATGGCAAAAATCAATGAATATTGTAAATGCACAAACAGTAATTTCTCCGCATTGCAAGGTGCAATTCTGAAATTTTTTGCTTTTTCCTGCTCCTCTTAGCATGATAAAGAAGATTCAAAGAGAGTGAGATGCCAGCTCCTTTCATTCAGTCAGTAGCTTCAATCATTTCTGGTATATGAATAACATGATGTTTTTCAATGGCAAAAATCAATGAATATTGTAAATGCACAAACAGTAATTTCTCCGCATTGCAAGGTGCAATTCTGAAATTTTTTGCTTTTTCCTGCTCCTCTTAGCATGATAAAGAAGATTCAAAGAGAGTGAGATGCCAACTCCTTTCATTCAGTCAGTAGCTTCAATCATTTCTGGACGTTTTTCAATGGCAAAAATCAATGAATATTGTAAATGCACAAACAGTAATTTCTCCGCATTGCAAGGTGCAATTCTGAAATTTTTTGCTTTTTCCTGCTCCTCTTAGCATGATAAAGAAGATTCAAAGAGAGTGAGATGCCAGCTCCTTTCATTCAGTCAGTAGCTTCAGTCATTTCTGGAAGTTTTTCAATGGCAAAAATCAATGAATATTGTAAATGCACAAACAGTAATTTCTCCGCATTGCAAGGTGCAATTCTGAAATTTTTTGCTTTTTCCTGCTCCTCTTAGCATGATAAAGAAGATTCAAAGAGAGTGAGATGCCAGCTCCTTTCATTCAGTCAGTAGCTTCAATCATTTCTGGACGTTTTTCAATGGCAAAAATCAATGAATATTGTAAATGCACAAACAGTAATTTCTCCGCATTGCAAGGTGCAATTCTGAAATTTTTTGCTTTTTCCTGCTCCTCTTAGCATGATAAAGAAGATTCAAAGAGAGTGAGATGCCAGCTCCTTTCATTCAGTCAGTAGCTTCAGTCATTTCTGGAAGTTTTTCAATGGCAAAAATCAATGAATATTGTAAATGCACAAACAGTAATTTCTCCGCATTGCAAGGTGCAATTCTGAAATTTTTTGCTTTTTCCTGCTCCTCTTAGCATGATAAAGAAGATTCAAAGAGAGTGAGATGCCAGCTCCTTTCATTCAGTCAGTAGCTTCAAACATTTCTGGTATAAACATTTCTGGACGTTTTTCAATGGCAAAAATCAATGAATATTGTAAATGCACAAACAGTAATATCTCCACATTGCAAGGTGCAATGCTGAAATTTTTTTTGCTTTTTCCTGCTAATCCTAGCATGATAAAGAAGATTCAAATAGAGTGAGATGCCAGCTCCTTTCATTCAGTCAGTAGCTTCAAACATTTCTGGACGTTTTTCAATGGCAAAAATCAATGAATATTGTAAATGCACAAACAGTAATTTCTCCGCATTGCAAGATGAAATTCTGAAATTTTTTGCTTTTTCCTGCTCCTCTTAGCATGATAAAGAAGATTCAAAGAGAGTGAGATGCCAGCTCCTTTCATTCAGTCAGTAGCTTCAATCATTTCTGGACGTTTTTCAATGGCAAAAATCAATGAAATATTGTAAATGCACAAACAGTAATTTCTCCGCATTGCAAGGTGCAATTCTGAAATTTTTTGCTTTTTCCTGCTCCTCTTAGCATGATAAAGAAGATTCAAAGAGAGTGAGATGCCAGCTCCTTTCATTCAGTCAGTAGATTCAATCATTTCTGGTATATGAATAACATGATGTTTTTCAATGGCAAAAATCAATGAATATTGTAAATGCACAAACAGTAATTTCTCCGCATTGCAAGGTGCAATTCTGAAATTTTTTGCTTTTTCCTGCTCCTCTTAGCATGATAAAGAAGATTCAAAGAGAGTGAGATGCCAACTCCTTTCATTCAGTCAGTAGCTTCAATCATTTCTGGACGTTTTTCAATGGCAAAAATCAATGAATATTGTAAATGCACAAACAGTAATTTCTCCGCATTGCAAGGTGCAATTCTGAAATTTTTTGCTTTTTCCTGCTCCTCTTAGCATGATAAAGAAGATTCAAAGAGAGTGAGATGCCAGCTCCTTTCATTCAGTCAGTAGCTTCAGTCATTTCTGGAAGTTTTTCAATGGCAAAAATCAATGAATATTGTAAATGCACAAACAGTAATTTCTCCGCATTGCAAGGTGCAATTCTGAAATTTTTTGCTTTTTCCTGCTCCTCTTAGCATGATAAAGAAGATTCAAAGAGAGTGAGATGCCAGCTCCTTTCATTCAGTCAGTAGCTTCAATCATTTCTGGACGTTTTTCAATGGCAAAAATCAATGAATATTGTAAATGCACAAACAGTAATTTCTCCGCATTGCAAGGTGCAATTCTGAAATTTTTTGCTTTTTCCTGCTCCTCTTAGCATGATAAAGAAGATTCAAAGAGAGTGAGATGCCAGCTCCTTTCATTCAGTCAGTAGCTTCAGTCATTTCTGGAAGTTTTTCAATGGCAAAAATCAATGAATATTGTAAATGCACAAACAGTAATTTCTCCGCATTGCAAGGTGCAATTCTGAAATTTTTTGCTTTTTCCTGCTCCTCTTAGCATGATAAAGAAGATTCAAAGAGAGTGAGATGCCAGCTCCTTTCATTCAGTCAGTAGCTTCAAACATTTCTGGTATAAACATTTCTGGACGTTTTTCAATGGCAAAAATCAATGAATATTGTAAATGCACAAACAGTAATATCTCCACATTGCAAGGTGCAATGCTGAAATTTTTTTTGCTTTTTCCTGCTAATCCTAGCATGATAAAGAAGATTCAAATAGAGTGAGATGCCAGCTCCTTTCATTCAGTCAGTAGCTTCAAACATTTCTGGACGTTTTTCAATGGCAAAAATCAATGAATATTGTAAATGCACAAACAGTAATATCTCCACATTGCAAGGTGCAATTCTGAAATTTTTTGCTTTTTCCTGCTAATCCTAGCATGATAAAGAAGATTCAAAGAGAGTGAGATGTCAGCTCCTTTCATTCAGTCAGTAGCTTCAAACATTTCTGGTATATGAATAACATGATGTTTTTCAATGGCAAAAATCAATGAATATTGTAAATGCACAAACAGTAATATCTCCGCATTGCAAGGTGCAATTCTGAAATTTTTTGCTTTTTCCTGCTCCTCTTAGCATGATAAAGAAGATTCAAAGAGAGTGAGATGCCAGCTCCTTTCATTCAGTCAGTAGCTTCAATCATTTCTGGACGTTTTTCAATGGCAAAAATCAATGAATATTGTAAATGCACAAACAGTAATTTCTCCGCATTGCAAGGTGCAATTCTGAAATTTTTTGCTTTTTCCTGCTCCTCTTAGCATGATAAAGAAGATTAAAAGAGAGTGAGATGCCAGCTCCTTTCATTCAGTCAGTAGCTTCAGTCATTTCTGGAAGTTTTTCAATGGCAAAAATCAATGAATATTGTAAATGCACAAACAGTAATTTCTCCGCATTGCAAGGTGCAATTCTGAAATTTTTTGCTTTTTCCTGCTCCTCTTAGCATGATAAAGAAGATTCAAAGAGAGTGAGATGCCAGCTCCTTTCATTCAGTCAGTAGCTTCAAACATTTCTGGTATAAACATTTCTGGACGTTTTTCAATGGCAAAAATCAATGAATATTGTAAATGCACAAACAGTAATATCTCCACATTGCAAGGTGCAATGCTGAAATTTTTTTTGCTTTTTCCTGCTAATCCTAGCATGATAAAGAAGATTCAAATAGACTGAGATGCCAGCTCCTTTCATTCAGTCAGTAGCTTCAAACATTTCTGGACGTTTTTCAATGGCAAAAATCAATGAATATTGTAAATGCACAAACAGTAATATCTCCACATTGCAAGGTGCAATTCTGAAATTTTTTGCTTTTTCCTGCTAATCCTAGCATGATAAAGAAGATTCAAAGAGAGTGAGATGTCAGCTCCTTTCATTCAGTCAGTAGCTTCAAACATTTCTGGTATATGAATAACATGATGTTTTTCAATGGCAAAAATCAATGAATATTGTAAATGCACAAACAGTAATATCTCCACATTGCAAGGTGCAATTCTGAAATTTTTTGCTTTTTCCTGCTAATCCTAGCATGAAAAAGAAGATTCAAAGAGAGTGAGATGCCAGCTCCTTTCATTCAGTCAGTAGCTTCAAACATTTCTGGACGTTTTTCAATGGCAAAAATCAATGAATATTGTAAATGCACAAACAGTAATATCTCCACATTGCAAGGTGCAATTCTGAAATTTTTTGCTTTTTCCTGCTACTCCTAGCATGATAAAGAAGATTCAAAGAGAGTGAGATGCCAGCTCCTTTCATTCAGTCAGTAGCTTCAATCATTTCTGGACGTTTTTCAATGGCAAAAATCAATGAATATTGTAAATGCACAAACAGTAATTTCTCCGCATTGCAAGGTGCAATTCTGAATTTTTTTGCTTTTTCCTGCTCCTCTTAGCATGGTAAAGAAGATTCAAAGAGAGTGAGATGCCAGCTCCTTTCATTCAGTCAGTAGCTTCAGTCATTTCTGGACGTTTTTCAATGGCAAAAATCAATGAATATTGTAAATGCACAAAAAGTAATTTCTCCGCATTGCAAGGTGCAATTCTGAAATTTTTTGCTTTTTCCTGCTCCTCTTAGCATGATAAAGAAGATTCAAAGAGAGTGAGATGCCAGCTCCTTTCATTCAGTCAGTAGCTTCAAACATTTCTGGTATAAACATTTCTGGACGTTTTTCAATGGCAAAAATCAATGAATATTGTAAATGCACAAACAGTAATATCTCCACATTGCAAGGTGCAATTCTGAAATTTTTTGCTTTTTCCTGCTAATCCTAGCATGATAAAGAAGATTCAAATAGAGTGAGATGCCAGCTCCTTTCATTCAGTCAGTAGCTTCAAACATTTCTGGACGTTTTTCAATGGCAAAATTCAATGAATAATGTAAATGCACAAACAGTAATATCTCCACATTGCAAGGTGCAATTCTGAAATTTTTTGCTTTTTCCTGCTAATCCTAGCATGATAAAGAACATTCAAAGAGAGTGAGATGCCAGCTCCTTTCATTCAGTCAGTAGCTTCAATCATTTCTGGACGTTTTTCAATGGCAAAAATCAATGAATATTGTAAATGCACAAACAGTAATTTCTCCGCATTGCAAGGTGCAATTCTGAAATTTTTTGCTTTTTCCTGCTCCTCTTAGCATGATAAAGAAGATTCAAAGAGAGTGAGATGCCAGCTCCTTTCATTCAGTCAGTAGCTTCAATCATTTCTGGATGTTTTTCAATGGCAAAAATCAATGAATATTGTAAATGCACAAACAGTAATTTCTCCGCATTGCAAGGTGCAATTCTGAAATTTTTTGCTTTTTCCTGCTCCTCTTAGCATGATAAAGAAGATTCAAAGAGAGTGAGATGCCAGCTCCTTTCATTCAGTCAGTAGCTTCAATCATTTCTGGTATATGAATAACATGATGTTTTTCAATGGCAAAAATCAATGAATATTGTAAATGCACAAACAGTAATTTCTCCGCATTGCAAGGTGCAATTCTGAAATTTTTTGCTTTTTCCTGCTCCTCTTAGCATGATAAAGAAGATTCAAAGAGAGTGAGATGCCAGCTCCTTTCATTCAGTCAGTAGCTTCAATCATTTCTGGACGTTTTTCAATGGCAAAAATCAATGAATATTGTAAATGCACAAACAGTAATTTCTCCGCATTGCAAGATGCAATTCTGAAATTTTTTGCTTTTTCCTGCTCCTCTTAGCATGATAAAGAAGATTCAAAGAGAGTGAGATGCCAGCTCCTTTCATTCAGTCAGTAGCTTCAGTCATTTCTGGACGTTTTTCAATGGCAAAAATCAATGAATATTGTAAATGCACAAACAGTAATTTCTCCGCATTGCAAAGTGCAATTCTGAAATTTTTTGCTTTTTCCTGCTCCTCTTAGCATGATAAAGAAGATTCAAAGAGAGTGAGATGCCAGCTCCTTTCATTCAGTCAGTAGCTTCAAACATTTCTGGTATAAACATTTCTGGATGTTTTTCAATGGCAAAAATCAATGAATATTGTAAATGCACAAACAGTAATATCTCCACATTGCAAGGTGCAATGCTGAAATTTTTTGCTTTTTCCTGCTAATCCTAGGATGATAAAGAAGATTCAAATAGAGTGAGATGCCAGCTCCTTTCATTCAATCAGTAGCTTCAAACATTTCTGGACGTTTTTCAATGGCAAAAATCAATGAATATTGTAAATGCACAAACAGTAATATCTCCACATTGCAAGGTGCAATTCTGAAATTTTTTGCTTTTTCCTGCTAATCCTAGCATGATAAAGAAGATTCAAAGAGAGTGAGATGTCAGCTCCTTTCATTCAGTCAGTAGCTTCAATCATTTCTGGTATATGAATAACATGATGTTTTTCAATGGCAAAAATCAATGAATATTGTAAATGCACAAACAGTAATTTCTCCGCATTGCAAGGTGCAATTCTGAAATTTTTTGCTTTCTCCTGCTCCTCTTAGCATGATAAAGAAGATTCAAAGAGAGTGAGATGCCAGCTCCTTTCATTCAGTCAGTAGCTTCAATCATTTCTGGACGTTTTTCAATGGCAAAAATCAATGAATATTGTAAATGCACAAACAGAAATTTCTCCGCATTGCAAGGTGCAATTCTGAAATTTTTTGCTTTTTCCTGCTCCTCTTAGCATGATAAAGAAGATTCAAAGAGAGTGAGATGCCAGCTCCTTTCATTCAGTCAGTAGCTTCAGTCATTTCTGGAAGTTTTTCAATGGCAAAAATCAATGAATATTGTAAATGCACAATCAGTAATTTCTCCGCATTGCAAGGTGCAATTCTGAAATTTTTTGCTTTTTCCTGCTCCTCTTAGCATGATAAAGAAGATTCAAAGAGAGTGAGATGCCAGCTCCTTTCATTCAGTCAGTAGCTTCAAACATTTCTGGTATAAACATTTCTGGACGTTTTTCAATGGCAAAAATCAATGAATATTGTAAATGCACAAACAGTAATATCTCCACATTGCAAGGTGCAATTCTGAAATTTTTTGCTTTTTCCTGCTAATCCTAGCATGATAAAGAAGATTCAAAGAGAGTGAGATGCCAGCTCCTTTCATTCAGTCAGTAGCTTCAAACATTTCTGGACGTTTTTCAATGGCAAAAATCAATGAATATTGTAAATGCACAAACAGTAATATCTCCACATTGCAAGGTGCAATTCTGAAATTTTTTGCTTTTTCCTGCTACTCCTAGCATGATAAAGAAGATTCAAAGAGAGTGAGATGCCAGCTCCTTTCATTCAGTCAGTAGCTTCAATCATTTCTGGACGTTTTTCAATGGCAAAAATCAATGAATATTGTAAATGCACAAACAGTAATTTCTCCGCATTGCAAGGTGCAATTCTGAATTTTTTTGCTTTTTCCTTCTCCTCTTAGCATGGTAAAGAAGATTCAAAGAGAGTGAGATGCCAGCTCCTTTCATTCAGTCAGTAGCTTCAGTCATTTCTGGACGTTTTTCAATGGCAAAAATCAATGAATATTGTAAATGCACAAAAAGTAATTTCTCCGCATTGCAAGGTGCAATTCTGAAATTTTTTGCTTTTTCCTGCTCCTCTTAGCATGATAAAGAAGATTCAAAGAGAGTGAGATGCCAGCTCCTTTCATTCAGTCAGTAGCTTCAAACATTTCTGGTATAAACATTTCTGGACGTTTTTCAATGGCAAAAATCAATGAATATTGTAAATGCACAAACAGTAATATCTCCACATTGCAAGGTGCAATTCTGAAATTTTTTGCTTTTTCCTGCTAATCCTAGCTTGATAAAGAAGATTCAAATAGAGTGAGATGCCAGCTCCTTTCATTCAGTCAGTAGCTTCAAACATTTCTGGACGTTTTTCAATGGCAAAATTCAATGAATATTGTAAATGCACAAACAGTAATATCTCCACATTGCAAGGTGCAATTCTGAAATTTTTTGCTTTTTCCTGCTAATCCTAGCATGATAAAGAAGATTCAAAGAGAGTGAGATGCCAGCTCCTTTCATTCAGTCAGTAGCTTCAATCATTTCTGGACGTTTTTCAATGGCAAAAATCAATGAATATTGTAAATGCACAAACAGTAATTTCTCCGCATTGCAAGGTGCAATTCTGAAATTTTTTGCTTTTTCCTGCTCCTCTTAGCATGATAAAGAAGATTCAAAGAGAGTGAGATGCCAGCTCCTTTCATTCAGTCAGTAGCTTCAATCATTTCTGGATGTTTTTCAATGGCAAAAATCAATGAATATTGTAAATGCACAAACAGTAATTTCTCCGCATTGCAAGGTGCAATTCTGAAATTTTTTGCTTTTTCCTGCTCCTCTTAGCATGATAAAGAAGATTCAAAGAGAGTGAGATGCCAGCTCCTTTCATTCAGTCAGTAGCTTCAATCATTTCTGGTATATGAATAACATGATGTTTTTCAATGGCAAAAATCAATGAATATTGTAAATGCACAAACAGTAATTTCTCCGCATTGCAAGGTGCAATTCTGAAATTTTTTGCTTTTTCCTGCTCCTCTTAGCATGATAAAGAAGATTCAAAGAGAGTGAGATGCCAGCTCCTTTCATTCAGTCAGTAGCTTCAATCATTTCTGGACGTTTTTCAATGGCAAAAATCAATGAATATTGTAAATGCACAAACAGTAATTTCTCCGCATTGCAAGATGCAATTCTGAAATTTTTTGCTTTTTCCTGCTCCTCTTAGCATGATAAAGAAGATTCAAAGAGAGTGAGATGCCAGCTCCTTTCATTCAGTCAGTAGCTTCAGTCATTTCTGGACGTTTTTCAATGGCAAAAATCAATGAATATTGTAAATGCACAAACAGTAATTTCTCCGCATTGCAAAGTGCAATTCTGAAATTTTTTGCTTTTTCCTGCTCCTCTTAGCATGATAAAGAAGATTCAAAGAGAGTGAGATGCCAGCTCGTTTCATTCAGTCAGTAGCTTCAAACATTTCTGGTATAAACATTTCTGGATGTTTTTCAATGGCAAAAATCAATGAATATTGTAAATGCACAAACAGTAATATCTCCACATTGCAAGGTGCAATGCTGAAATTTTTTGCTTTTTCCTGCTAATCCTAGGATGATAAAGAAGATTCAAATAGAGTGAGATGCCAGCTCCTTTCATTCAGTCAGTAGCTTCAAACATTTCTGGACGTTTTTCAATGGCAAAAATCAATGAATATTGTAAATGCACAAACAGTAATATCTCCACATTGCAAGGTGCAATTCTGAAATTTTTTGCTTTTTCCTGCTAATCCTAGCATGATAAAGAAGATTCAAAGAGAGTGAGATGTCAGCTCCTTTCATTCAGTCAGTAGCTTCAAACATTTCTGGTATATGAATAACATGATGTTTTTCAATGGCAAAAATCAATGAATATTGTAAATGCACAAACAGTAATATCTCCACATTGCAAGGTGCAATTCTGAATTTTTTTGCTTTTTCCTGCTAATCCTAGCATGATAAAGAAGATTCAAAGAGAGTGAGATGCCAGCTCCTTTCATTCAGTCAGTAGCTTCAAACATTTCTGGACGTTTTTCAATGGCAAAAGTCAATGAATATTGTAAATGCACAAACAGTAATATCTCCACATTGCAAGGTGCAATTCTGAAATTTTTTGCTTTTTCCTGCTACTCCTAGCATGATAAAGAAGATTCAAAGAGAGTGAGATGCCAGCTCCTTTCATTCAGTCAGTAGCTTCAAACATTTCTGGACGTTTTTCAATGGCAAAAATCAATGAATATTGTAAATGCACAAACAGTAATATCTCCACATTGCAAGGTGCAATTCTGAAATTTTTTGCTTTTTCCTGCTAATCCTAGCATGATAAAGAAGATTCAAAGAGAGTGAGATGCCAGCTCTTTTCATTCAGTCAGTAGCTTCAAACATTTCTGGACGTTTTTCAATGGCAAAAATCAATGAATATTGTAAATGCACAAACAGTAATTTCTCCGCATTGCAAGGTGCAATTCTGAAATTTTTTGCTTTTTCCTGCTCCTCTTAGCATGATAAAGAAGATTCAAAGAGAGTGAGATGCCAGCTCCTTTCATTCAGTCAGTAGCTTCAATCATTTCTGGACGTTTTTCAATGGCAAAAATCAATGAATATTGTAAATGCACAAACAGTAATTTCTCCGCATTGCAAGGTGCAATTCTGAAATTTTTTGCTTTTTCCTGCTCCTCTTAGCATGATAATGAAGATTCAAAGAGAGTGAGATGCCAGCTCCTTTCATTCAGTCAGTAGCTTCAATCATTTCTGGTATATGAATAACATGATGTTTTTCAATGGCAAAAATCAATGAATATTGTAAATGCACAAACAGTAATTTCTCCGCATTGCAAGGTGCAATTCTGAAATTTTTTGCTTTTTCCTGCTCCTCTTAGCATGATAAAGAAGATTCAAAGAGAGTGAGATGCCAGCTCCTTTCATTCAGTCAGTAGCTTCAATCATTTCTGGACGTTTTTCAATGGCAAAAATCAATGAATATTGTAAATGCACAAACAGTAATTTCTCCGCATTGCAAGGTGCAATTCTGAAATTTTTTGCTTTTTCCTGCTCCTCTTAGCATGATAAAGAAGATTCAAAGAGAGTGAGATGCCAGCTCCTTTCATTCAGTCAGTAGCTTCAATCATTTCTGGACGTTTTTCAATGGCAAAAATCAATGAATATTGTAAATGCACAAACAGTAATTTCTCCGCATTGCAAGGTGCAATTCTGAAATTTTTTGCTTTTTCCTGCTCCTCTTAGCATGATAAAGAAGATTCAAAGAGAGTGAGATGCCAGATCCTTTCATTCAGTCAGTAGCTTCAATCATTTCTGGTATATGAATAACATGATGTTTTTCAATGGCAAAAATCAATGAATATTGTAAATGCACAAACAGTAATTTCTCCGCATTGCAAGGTGCAATTCTGAAATTTTTTGCTTTTTCCTGCTCCTCTTAGCATGATAAAGAAGATTCAAAGAGCGTGAGATGCCAGCTCCTTTCATTCAGTCAGTAGCTTCAATCATTTCTGGATGTTTTTCAATGGCAAAAATCAATGAATATTGTAAATGCACAAACAGTAATTTCTCCGCATTGCAAGGTGCAATTCTGAAATTTTTTGCTTTTTCCTGCTCCTCTTAGCATGATAAAGAAGATTCAAAGAGAGTGAGATGCCAGCTGCTTTCATTCAGTCAGTAGCTTCAGTCATTTCTGGACGTTTTTCAATGGCAAAAATCAATGAATATTGTAAATGCACAAATAGTAATTTCTCCGCATTGCAACGTGCAATTCTGAAATTTTTTGCTTTTTCCTGCTCCTCTTAGCATGATAAAGAAGATTCAAAGAGAGTGAGATGCCAGCTCCTTTCATTCAGTCAGTAGCTTCAAACATTTCTGGTATAAACATTTCTGGACGTTTTTCAATGGCAAAAATCAATGAATATTGTAAATGCACAAACAGTAATATCTCCACATTGCAAGGTGCAATTCTGAAATTTTTTGCTTTTTCCTGCTAATCCTAGCATGATAAAGAAGATTCAAATAGAGTGAGATGCCAGCTCCTTTCATTCAGTCAGTAGCTTCAAACATTTCTGGACGTTTTTCAATGGCAAAATTCAATGAATATTGTAAATGCACAAACAGTAATATCTCCACATTGCAAGGTGCAATTCTGAAATTTTTTGCTTTTTCCTGCTCCTCTTAGCATGATAAAGAAGATTCAAAGAGAGTGAGATGCCAGCTCCTTTCATTCAGTCAGTAGCTTCAATCATTTCTGGACGTTTTTCAATGGCAAAAATCAATGAATATTGTAAATGCACAAACAGTAATTTCTCCGCATTGCAAGGTGCAATTCTGAAATTTTTTGCTTTTTCCTGCTCCTCTTAGCATGATAAAGAAGATTCAAAGAGAGTGAGATGCCAGCTCCTTTCATTCAGTCAGTAGCTTCAATCATTTCTGGTATATGAATAACATGATGTTTTTCAATGGCAAAAATCAATGAATATTGTAAATGCACAAACAGTAATTTCTCCGCATTGCAAGGTGCAATTCTGAAATTTTTTGCTTTTTCCTGCTCCTCTTAGCATGATAAAGAAGATTCAAAGAGAGTGAGATGCCAGCTCCTTTCATTCAGTCAGTAGCTTCAATCATTTCTGGACGTTTTTCAATGGCAAAAATCAATGAATATTGTAAATGCACAAACAGTAATTTCTCCGCATTGCAAGGTGCAATTCTGAAATTTTTTGCTTTTTCCTGCTCCTGTTAGCATGATAATGAAGATTCAAAGAGAGTGAGATGCCAGCTCCTTTCATTCAGTCAGTAGCTTCAATCATTTCTGGACGTTTTTCAATGGCAAAAATCAATGAATATTGTAAATGCACAAACAGTAATTTCTCCGCATTGCAAGGTGCAATTCTGAATTTTTTTGCTTTTTCCTGATCCTCTTAGCATGATAAAGAAGATTCAAAGAGAGTGAGATGCCAGTTCCTTTCATTCAGTCAGTAGCTTCAATCATTTCTGGTATATGAATAACATGATGTTTTTCAATGGCAAAAATCAATGAATATTGTAAATGCACAAACAGTAATTTCTCCGCATTGCAAGGTGCAATTCTGAAATTTTTTGCTTTTTCCTGCTCCTCTTAGCATGATAAAGAAGATTCAAAGAGAGTGAGATGCCAGCTCCTTTCATTCAGTCAGTAGCTTCAAACATTTCTGGTATAAACATTTCTGGACGTTTTTCAATGGCAAAAATCAATGAATATTGTAAATGCACAAACAGTAATATCTCCACATTGCAAGGTGCAATTCTGAAATTTTTTGCTTTTTCCTGCTAATCCTAGCATGATAAAGAAGATTCAAATAGAGTGAGATGCCAGCTCCTTTCATTCAGTCAGTAGCTTCAAACATTTCTGGACGTTTTTCAATGGCAAAATTCAATGAATATTGTAAATGCACAAACAGTAATATCTCCACATTGCAAGGTGCAATTCTGAAATTTTTTGCTTTTTCCTGCTAATCCTAGCATGATAAAGAAGATTCAAAGAGAGTGAGATGCCAGCTCCTTTTATTCAGTCAGTAGCTTCAATCATTTCTGGACGTTTTTCAATGGCAAAAATCAATGAATATTGTAAATGCACAAACAGTAATTTCTCCGCATTGCAAGGTGCAATTCTGAAATTTTTTGCTTTTTCCTGCTCCTCTTAGCATGATAAAGAAGATTCAAAGAGAGTGAGATGCCAGCTCCTTTCATTCAGTCAGTAGCTTCAATCATTTCTGGATGTTTTTCAATGGCAAAAATCAATGAATATTGTAAATGCACAAACAGTAATTTCTCCGCATTACAAGGTGCAATTCTGAAATTTTTTGCTTTTTCCTGCTCCTCTTAGCATGATAAAGAAGATTCAAAGAGAGTGAGATGCCAGCTCCTTTCATTCAGTCAGTAGCTTCAATCATTTCTGGTATATGAATAACATGATGTTTTTCAATGGCAAAAATCAATGAATATTGTAAATGCACAAACAGTAATTTCTCCGCATTGCAAGGTGCAATTCTGAAATTTTTTGCTTTTTCCTGCTCCTCTTAGCATGATAAAGAAGATTCAAAGAGAGTGAGATGCCAGCTCCTTTCATTCAGTCAGTAGCTTCAGTCATTTCTGGACGTTTTTCAATGGCAAAAATCAATGAATATTGTAAATGCACAAACAGTAATTTCTCCGCATTGCAAAGTGCAATTCTGAAATTTTTTGCTTTTTCCTGCTCCTCTTAGCATGATAAAGAAGATTCAAAGAGAGTGAGATGCCAGCTCGTTTCATTCAGTCAGTAGCTTCAAACATTTCTGGTATAAACATTTCTGGATGTTTTTCAATGGCAAAAATCAATGAATATTGTAAATGCACAAACAGTAATATCTCCACATTGCAAGGTGCAATGCTGAAATTTTTTGCTTTTTCCTGCTAATCCTAGGATGATAAAGAAGATTCAAATAGAGTGAGATGCCAGCTCCTTTCATTCAGTCAGTAGCTTCAAACATTTCTGGACGTTTTTCAATGGCAAAAATCAATGAATATTGTAAATGCACAAACAGTAATATCTCCACATTGCAAGGTGCAATTCTGAAATTTTTTGCTTTTTCCTGCTAATCCTAGCATGATAAAGAAGATTCAAAGAGAGTGAGATGTCAGCTCCTTTCATTCAGTCAGTAGCTTCAACCATTTCTGGTATATGAATAACATGATGTTTTTCAATGGCAAAAATCAATGAATATTGTAAATGCACAAACAGTAATATCTCCACATTGCAAGGTGCAATTCTGAATTTTTTTGCTTTTTCCTGCTAATCCTAGCATGATAAAGAAGATTCAAAGAGAGTGAGATGCCAGCTCCTTTCATTCAGTCAGTAGCTTCAAACATTTCTGGACGTTTTTCAATGGCAAAAGTCAATGAATATTGTAAATGCACAAACAGTAATATCTCCACATTGCAAGGTGCAATTCTGAAATTTTTTGCTTTTTCCTGCTACTCCTAGCATGATAAAGAAGATTCAAAGAGAGTGAGATGCCAGCTCCTTTCATTCAGTCAGTAGCTTCAAACATTTCTGGACGTTTTTCAATGGCAAAAATCAATGAATATTGTAAATGCACAAACAGTAATATCTCCACATTGCAAGGTGCAATTCTGAAATTTTTTGCTTTTTCCTGCTAATCCTAGCATGATAACGAAGATTCAAAGAGAGTGAGATGCCAGCTCCTTTCATTCAGTCAGTAGCTTCAAACATTTCTGGACGTTTTTCAATGGCAAAAATCAATGAATATTGTAAATGCACAAACAGTAATTTCTCCGCATTGCAAGGTGCAATTCTGAAATTTTTTGCTTTTTCCTGCTCCTCTTAGCATGATAAAGAAGATTCAAAGAGAGTGAGATGCCAGCTCCTTTCATTCAGTCAGTAGCTTCAATCATTTCTGGATGTTTTTCAATGGCAAAAATCAATGAATATTGTAAATGCACAAACAGTAATTTCTCCGCATTGCAAGGTGCAATTCTGAAATTTTTTGCTTTTTCCTGCTCCTCTTAGCATGATAATGAAGATTCAAAGAGAGTGAGATGCCAGCTCCTTTCATTCAGTCAGTAGCTTCAATCATTTCTGGTATATGAATAACATGATGTTTTTCAATGGCAAAAATCAATGAATATTGTAAATGCACAAACAGTAATTTCTCCGCATTGCAAGTTGCAATTCTGAAATTTTTTGCTTTTTCCTGCTCCTCTTAGCATGATAAAGAAGATTCAAAGAGAGTGAGATGCCAGCTCCTTTCATTCAGTCAGTAGCTTCAATCATTTCTGGACGTTTTTCAATGGCAAAAATCAATGAATATTGTAAATGCACAAACAGTAATTTCTCCGCATTGCAAGGTGCAATTCTGAAATTTTTTGCTTTTTCCTGCTCCTCTTAGCATGATAAAGAAGATTCAAAGAGAGTGAGATGGCAGCTCCTTTCATTCAGTCAGTAGCTTCAATCATTTCTGGACGTTTTTCAATGGCAAAAATCAATGAATATTGTAAATGCACAAACAGTAATTTCTCCGCATTGCAAGGTGCAATTCTGAAATTTTTTGCTTTTTCCTGCTCCTCTTAGCATGATAAAGAAGATTCAAAGAGAGTGAGATGCCAGCTCCTTTCATTCAGTCAGTAGCTTCAATCATTTCTGGACGTTTTTCAATGGCAAAAATCAATGAATATTGTAAATGCACAAACAGTAATTTCTCCGCATTGCAAGGTGCAATTCTGAAATTTTTTGCTTTTTCCTGCTCCTCTTAGCATGATAAAGAAGATTCAAAGAGAGTGAGATGCCAGCTCCTTTCATTCAGTCAGTAGCTTCAATCATTTCTGGTATATGAATAACATGATGTTTTTCAATGGCAAAAATCAATGAATATTGTAAATGCACAAACAGTAATTTCTCCGCATTGCAAGGTGCAATTCTGAAATTTTTTGCTTTTTCCTGCTCCTCTTAGCATGATAAAGAAGATTCAAAGAGAGTGAGATGCCAGCTCCTTTCATTCAGTCAGTAGCTTCAATCATTTCTGGATGTTTTTCAATGGCAAAAATCAATGAATATTGTAAATGCACAAACAGTAATTTCTCCGCATTGCAAGGTGCAATTCTGAAATTTTTTGCTTTTTCCTGCTCCTCTTAGCATGATAAAGAAGATTCAAAGAGAGTGAGATGCCAGCTCCTTTCATTCAGTCAGTAGCTTCAGTCATTTCTGGACGTTTTTCAATGGCAAAAATCAATGAATATTGTAAATGCACAAACAGTAATTTCTCCGCATTGCAACGTGCAATTCTGAAATTTTTTGCTTTTTCCTGCTCCTCTTAGCATGATAAAGAAGATTCAAAGAGAGTGAGATGCCAGCTCCTTTCATTCAGTCAGTAGCTTCAAACATTTCTGGTATAAACATTTCTGGACGTTTTTCAATGGCAAAAATCAATGAATATTGTAAATGCACAAACAGTAATATCTCCACATTGCAAGGTGCAATTCTGAAATTTTTTGCTTTTTCCTGCTAATCCTAGCATGATAAAGAAGATTCAAATAGAGTGAGATGCCAGCTCCTTTCATTCAGTCAGTAGCTTCAAACATTTCTGGACGTTTTTCAATGGCAAAATTCAATGAATATTGTAAATGCACAAACAGTAATATCTCCACATTGCAAGGTGCAATTCTGAAATTTTTTGCTTTTTCCTGCTAATCCTAGCATGATAAAGAAGATTCAAAGAGAGTGAGATGCCAGCTCCTTTCATTCAGTCAGTAGCTTCAATCATTTCTGGACGTTTTTCAATGGCAAAAATCAATGAATATTGTAAATGCACAAACAGTAATTTCTCCGCATTGCAAGGTGCAATTCTGAAATTTTTTGCTTTTTCCTGCTCCTCTTAGCATGATAAAGAAGATTCAAAGAGAGTGAGATGCCAGCTCCTTTCATTCAGTCAGTAGCTTCAATCATTTCTGGACGTTTTTCAATGGCAAAAATCAATGAATATTGTAAATGCACAAACAGTAATTTCTCCGCATTGCAAGGTGCAATTCTGAAATTTTTTGCTTTTTCCTGCTCCTCTTAGCATGATAAAGAAGATTCAAAGAGAGTGAGATGCCAGCTCCTTTCATTCAGTCAGTAGCTTCAATCATTTCTGGTATATGAATAACATGATGTTTTTCAATGGCAAAAATCAATGAATATTGTAAATGGACAAACAGTAATTTCTCCGCATTGCAAGGTGCAATTCTGAAATTTTTTGCTTTTTCCTGCTCCTCTTAGCATGATAAAGAAGATTCAAAGAGAGTGAGATGCCAGCTCCTTTCATTCAGTCAGTAGCTTCAATCATTTCTGGACGTTTTTCAATGGCAAAAATCAATGAATATTGTAAATGCACAAACAGTAATTTCTCCGCATTGCAAGGTGCAATTCTGAAATTTTTTGCTTTTTCCTGCTCCTCTTAGCATGATAAAGAAGATTCTAAGAGAGTGAGATGCCAGCTCCTTTCATTCAGTCAGTAGCTTCAATCATTTCTGGACGTTTTTCAATGGCAAAAATCAATGAATATTGTAAATGCACAAACAGTAATTTCTCCGCATTGCAAGGTGCAATTCTGAATTTTTTTGCTTTTTCCTGATCCTCTTAGCATGATAAAGAAGATTCAAAGAGAGTGAGATGCCAGTTCCTTTCATTCAGTCAGTAGCTTCAATCATTTCTGGTATATGAATAACATGATGTTTTTCAATGGCAAAAATCAATGAATATTGTAAATGCACAAACAGTAATTTCTCCGCATTGCAAGGTGCAATTCTGAAATTTTTTGCTTTTTCCTGCTCCTCTTAGCATGATAAAGAAGATTCAAAGAGAGTGAGATGCCAGCTCCTTTCATTCAGTCAGTAGCTTCAAACATTTCTGGTATAAACATTTCTGGACGTTTTTCAATGGCAAAAATCAATGAATATTGTAAATGCACAAACAGTAATATCTCCACATTGCAAGGTGCAATTCTGAAATTTTTTGCTTTTTCCTGCTAATCCTAGCATGATAAAGAAGATTCAAATAGAGTGAGATGCCAGCTCCTTTCATTCAGTCAGTAGCTTCAAACATTTCTGGACGTTTTTCAATGGCAAAATTCAATGAATATTGTAAATGCACAAACAGTAATATCTCCACATTGCAAGGTGCAATTCTGAAATTTTTTGCTTTTTCCTGCTAATCCTAGCATGATAAAGAAGATTCAAAGAGAGTGAGATGCCAGCTCCTTTCATTCAGTCAGTAGCTTCAATCATTTCTGGACGTTTTTCAATGGCAAAAATCAATGAATATTGTAAATGCACAAACAGTAATTTCTCCGCATTGCAAGGTGCAATTCTGAAATTTTTTGCTTTTTCCTGCTCCTCTTAGCATGATAAAGAAGATTCAAAGAGAGTGAGATGCCAGCTCCTTTCATTCAGTCAGTAGCTTCAATCATTTCTGGATGTTTTTCAATGGCAAAAATCAATGAATATTGTAAATGCACAAACAGTAATTTCTCCGCATTGCAAGGTGCAATTCTGAAATTTTTTGCTTTTTCCTGCTCCTCTTAGCATGATAAAGAAGATTCAAAGAGAGTGAGATGCCAGCTCCTTTCATTCAGTCAGTAGCTTCAATCATTTCTGGTATATGAATAACATGATGTTTTTCAATGGCAAAAATCAATGAATATTGTAAATGCACAAACAGTAATTTCTCCGCATTGCAAGGTGCAATTCTGAAATTTTTTGCTTTTTCCTGCTCCTCTTAGCATGATAAAGAAGATTCAAAGAGAGTGAGATGCCAGCTCCTTTCATTCAGTCAGTAGCTTCAATCATTTCTGGACGTTTTTCAATGGCAAAAATCAATGAATATTGTAAATGCACAAACAGTAATTTCTCCGCATTGCAAGATGCAATTCTGAAATTTTTTGCTTTTTCCTGCTCCTCTTAGCATGATAAAGAAGATTCAAAGAGAGTGAGATGCCAGCTCCTTTCATTCAGTCAGTAGCTTCAGTCATTTCTGGACGTTTTTCAATGGCAAAAATCAATGAATATTGTAAATGCACAAACAGTAATTTCTCCGCATTGCAAAGTGCAATTCTGAAATTTTTTGCTTTTTCCTGCTCCTCTTAGCATGATAAAGAAGATTCAAAGAGAGTGAGATGCCAGCTCGTTTCATTCAGTCAGTAGCTTCAAACATTTCTGGTATAAACATTTCTGGATGTTTTTCAATGGCAAAAATCAATGAATATTGTAAATGCACAAACAGTAATATCTCCACATTGCAAGGTGCAATGCTGAAATTTTTTGCTTTTTCCTGCTAATCCTAGGATGATAAAGAAGATTCAAATAGAGTGAGATGCCAGCTCCTTTCATTCAGTCAGTAGCTTCAAACATTTCTGGACGTTTTTCAATGGCAAAAATCAATGAATATTGTAAATGCACAAACAGTAATATCTCCACATTGCAAGGTGCAATTCTGAAATTTTTTGCTTTTTCCTGCTAATCCTAGCATGATAAAGAAGATTCAAAGAGAGTGAGATGTCAGCTCCTTTCATTCAGTCAGTAGCTTCAAACATTTCTGGTATATGAATAACATGATGTTTTTCAATGGCAAAAATCAATGAATATTGTAAATGCACAAACAGTAATATCTCCACATTGCAAGGTGCAATTCTGAATTTTTTTGCTTTTTCCTGCTAATCCTAGCATGATAAAGAAGATTCAAAGAGAGTGAGATGCCAGCTCCTTTCATTCAGTCAGTAGCTTCAAACATTTCTGGACGTTTTTCAATGGCAAAAGTCAATGAATATTGTAAATGCACAAACAGTAATATCTCCACATTGCAAGGTGCAATTCTGAAATTTTTTGCTTTTTCCTGCTACTCCTAGCATGATAAAGAAGATTCAAAGAGAGTGAGATGCCAGCTCCTTTCATTCAGTCAGTAGCTTCAAACATTTCTGGACGTTTTTCAATGGCAAAAATCAATGAATATTGTAAATGCACAAACAGTAATATCTCCACATTGCAAGGTGCAATTCTGAAATTTTTTGCTTTTTCCTGCTAATCCTAGCATGATAAAGAAGATTCAAAGAGAGTGAGATGCCAGCTCCTTTCATTCAGTCAGTAGCTTCAAACATTTCTGGACGTTTTTCAATGGCAAAAATCAATGAATATTGTAAATGCACAAACAGTAATTTCTCCGCATTGCAAGGTGCAATTCTGAAATTTTTTGCTTTTTCCTGCTCCTCTTAGCATGATAAAGAAGATTCAAAGAGAGTGAGATGCCAGCTCCTTTCATTCAGTCAGTAGCTTCAATCATTTCTGGACGTTTTTCAATGGCAAAAATCAATGAATATTGTAAATGCACAAACAGTAATTTCTCCGCATTGCAAGGTGCAATTCTGAAATTTTTTGCTTTTTCCTGCTCCTCTTAGCATGATAATGAAGATTCAAAGAGAGTGAGATGCCAGCTCCTTTCATTCAGTCAGTAGCTTCAATCATTTCTGGTATATGAATAACATGATGTTTTTCAATGGCAAAAATCAATGAATATTGTAAATGCACAAACAGTAATTTCTCCGCATTGCAAGTTGCAATTCTGAAATTTTTTGCTTTTTCCTGCTCCTCTTAGCATGATAAAGAAGATTCAAAGAGAGTGAGATGCCAGCTCCTTTCATTCAGTCAGTAGCTTCAATCATTTCTGGACGTTTTTCAATGGCAAAAATCAATGAATATTGTAAATGCACAAACAGTAATTTCTCCGCATTGCAAGGTGCAATTCTGAAATTTTTTGCTTTTTCCTGCTCCTCTTAGCATGATAAAGAAGATTCAAAGAGAGTGAGATGCCAGCTCCTTTCATTCAGTCAGTAGCTTCAATCATTTCTGGACGTTTTTCAATGGCAAAAATCAATGAATATTGTAAATGCACAAACAGTAATTTCTCCGCATTGCAAGGTGCAATTCTGAAATTTTTTGCTTTTTCCTGCTCCTCTTAGCATGATAAAGAAGATTCAAAGAGAGTGAGATGCCAGCTCCTTTCATTCAGTCAGTAGCTTCAATCATTTCTGGACGTTTTTCAATGGCAAAAATCAATGAATATTGTAAATGCACAAACAGTAATTTCTCCGCATTGCAAGGTGCAATTCTGAAATTTTTTGCTTTTTCCTGCTCCTCTTAGCATGATAAAGAAGATTCAAAGAGAGTGAGATGCCAGCTCCTTTCATTCAGTCAGTAGCTTCAATCATTTCTGGTATATGAATAACATGATGTTTTTCAATGGCAAAAATCAATGAATATTGTAAATGCACAAACAGTAATTTCTCCGCATTGCAAGGTGCAATTCTGAAATTTTTTGCTTTTTCCTGCTCCTCTTAGCATGATAAAGAAGATTCAAAGAGCGTGAGATGCCAGCTCCTTTCATTCAGTCAGTAGCTTCAATCATTTCTGGATGTTTTTCAATGGCAAAAATCAATGAATATTGTAAATGCACAAACAGTAATTTCTCCGCATTGCAAGGTGCAATTCTGAAATTTTTTGCTTTTTCCTGCTCCTCTTAGCATGATAAAGAAGATTCAAAGAGAGTGAGATGCCAGCTCCTTTCATTCAGTCAGTAGCTTCAGTCATTTCTGGACGTTTTTCAATGGCAAAAATCAATGAATATTGTAAATGCACAAACAGTAATTTCTCCGCATTGCAACGTGCAATTCTGAAATTTTTTGCTTTTTCCTGCTCCTCTTAGCATGATAAAGAAGATTCAAAGAGAGTGAGATGCCAGCTCCTTTCATTCAGTCAGTAGCTTCAAACATTTCTGGTATAAACATTTCTGGACGTTTTTCAATGGCAAAAATCAATGAATATTGTAAATGCACAAACAGTAATATCTCCACATTGCAAGGTGCAATTCTGAAATTTTTTGCTTTTTCCTGCTAATCCTAGCATGATAAAGAAGATTCAAATAGAGTGAGATGCCAGCTCCTTTCATTCAGTCAGTAGCTTCAAACATTTCTGGACGTTTTTCAATGGCAAAATTCAATGAATATTGTAAATGCACAAACAGTAATATCTCCACATTGCATGGTGCAATTCTGAAATTTTTTGCTTTTTCCTGCTAATCCTAGCATGATAAAGAAGATTCAAAGAGAGTGAGATGCCAGCTCCTTTCATTCAGTCAGTAGCTTCAATCATTTCTGGACGTTTTTCAATGGCAAAAATCAATGAATATTGTAAATGCACAAACAGTAATTTCTCCGCATTGCAAGGTGCAATTCTGAAATTTTTTGCTTTTTCCTGCTCCTCTTAGCATGATAAAGAAGATTCAAAGAGAGTGAGATGCCAGCTCCTTTCATTCAGTCAGTAGCTTCAATCATTTCTGGACGTTTTTCAATGGCAAAAATCAATGAATATTGTAAATGCACAAACAGTAATTTCTCCGCATTGCAAGGTGCAATTCTGAAATTTTTTGCTTTTTCCTGCTCCTCTTAGCATGATAAAGAAGATTCAAAGAGAGTGAGATGCCAGCTCCTTTCATTCAGTCAGTAGCTTCAATCATTTCTGGTATATGAATAACATGATGTTTTTCAATGGCAAAAATCAATGAATATTGTAAATGCACAAACAGTAATTTCTCCGCATTGCAAGGTGCAATTCTGAAATTTTTTGCTTTTTCCTGCTCCTCTTAGCATGATAAAGAAGATTCAAAGAGAGTGAGATGCCAGCTCCTTTCATTCAGTCAGTAGCTTCAATCATTTCTGGACGTTTTTCAATGGCAAAAATCAATGAATATTGTAAATGCACAAACAGTAATTTCTCCGCATTGCAAGGTGCAATTCTGAAATTTTTTGCTTTTTCCTGCTCCTCTTAGCATGATAAAGAAGATTCTAAGAGAGTGAGATGCCAGCTCCTTTCATTCAGTCAGTAGCTTCAATCATTTCTGGACGTTTTTCAATGGCAAAAATCAATGAATATTGTAAATGCACAAACAGTAATTTCTCCGCATTGCAAGGTGCAATTCTGAATTTTTTTGCTTTTTCCTGATCCTCTTAGCATGATAAAGAAGATTCAAAGAGAGTGAGATGCCAGTTCCTTTCATTCAGTCAGTAGCTTCAATCATTTCTGGTATATGAATAACATGATGTTTTTCAATGGCAAAAATCAATGAATATTGTAAATGCACAAACAGTAATTTCTCCGCATTGCAAGGTGCAATTCTGAAATTTTTTGCTTTTTCCTGCTCCTCTTAGCATGATAAAGAAGATTCAAAGAGAGTGAGATGCCAGCTCCTTTCATTCAGTCAGTAGCTTCAATCATTTCTGGATGTTTTTCAATGGCAAAAATCAATGAATATTGTAAATGCACAAACAGTAATTTCTCCGCATTGCAAGGTGCAATTCTGAAATTTTTTGCTTTTTCCTGCTCCTCTTAGCATGATAAAGAAGATTCAAAGAGAGTGAGATGCCAGCTCCTTTCATTCAGTCAGAAGCTTCAGTCATTTCTGGACGTTTTTCAATGGCAAAAATCAATGAATATTGTAAATGCACAAACAGTAATTTCTCCGCATTGCAAGGTGCAATTCTGAAATTTTTTGCTTTTTCCTGCTCCTCTTAGCATGATAAAGAAGATTCAAAGAGAGTGAGATGCCAGCTCCTTTCATTCAGTCAGTAGCTTCAAACATTTCTGGTATAAACATTTCTGGACGTTTTTCAATGGCAAAAATCAATGAATATTGTAAATGCACAAACAGTAATATCTCCACATTGCAAGGTGCAATTCTGAAATTTTTTGCTTTTTCCTGCTAATCCTAGCATGATAAAGAAGATTCAAATAGAGTGAGATGCCAGCTCCTTTCATTCAGTCAGTAGCTTCAAACATTTCTGGACGTTTTTCAATGGCAAAATTCAATGAATATTGTAAATGCACAAACAGTAATATCTCCACATTGCAAGGTGCAATTCTGAAATTTTTTGCTTTTTCCTGCTAATCCTAGCATGATAAAGAAGATTCAAAGAGAGTGAGATGCCAGCTCCTTTCATTCAGTCAGTAGCTTCAATCATTTCTGGACGTTTTTCAATGGCAAAAATCAATGAATATTGTAAATGCACAAACAGTAATTTCTCCGCATTGCAAGGTGCAATTCTGAAATTTTTTGCTTTTTCCTGCTCCTCTTAGCATGATAAAGAAGATTCAAAGAGAGTGAGATGCCAGCTCCTTTCATTCAGTCAGTAGCTTCAATCATTTCTGGACGTTTTTCAATGGCAAAAATCAATGAATATTGTAAATGCACAAACAGTAATTTCTCCGCATTGCAAGGTGCAATTCTGAAATTTTTTGCTTTTTCCTGCTCCTCTTAGCATGATAAAGAAGATTCAAAGAGAGTGAGATGCCAGCTCCTTTCATTCAGTCAGTAGCTTCAATCATTTCTGGTATATGAATAACATGATGTTTTTCAATGGCAAAAATCAATGAATATTGTAAATGCACAAACAGTAATTTCTCCGCATTGCAAGGTGCAATTCTGAAATTTTTTGCTTTTTCCTGCTCCTCTTAGCATGATAAAGAAGATTCAAAGAGAGTGAGATGCCAGCTCCTTTCATTCAGTCAGTAGCTTCAATCATTTCTGGACGTTTTTCAATGGCAAAAATCAATGAATATTGTAAATGCACAAACAGTAATTTCTCCGCATTGCAAGGTGCAATTCTGAAATTTTTTGCTTTTTCCTGCTCCTCTTAGCATGATAAAGAAGATTCAAAGAGAGTGAGATGCCAGCTCCTTTCATTCAGTCAGTAGCTTCAGTCATTTCTGGACATTTTTCAATGGCAAAAATCAATGAATATTGTAAATGCACAAACAGTAATTTCTCCGCATTGCAAGGTGCAATTCTGAAATTTTTTGCTTTTTCCTGCTCCTCTTAGCATGATAAAGAAGATTCAAAGAGAGTGAGATGCCAGCTCCTTTCATTCAGTCAGTAGCTTCAATCATTTCTGGACGTTTTTCAATGGCAAAAATCAATGAATATTGTAAATGCACAAACAGTAATTTCTCCGCATTGCAAGGTGCAATTCTGAAATTTTTTGCTTTTTCCTGCTCCTCGTAGCATGATAAAGAAGATTCAAAGAGAGTGAGATGCCAGCTCCTTTCATTCAGTCAGTAGCTTCAATCATTTCTGGACGTTTTTCAATGGCAAAAATCAATGAATATTGTAAATGCACAAACAGTAATTTCTCCGCATTGCAAATTGCAATTCTGAAATTTTTTGCTTTTTCCTGCTCCTCTTAGCATGATAAAGAAGATTCAAAGAGAGTGAGATGCCAGCTCCTTTCATTCAGTCAGTAGCTTCAATCATTTCTGGACGTTTTTCAATGGCAAAAATCAATGAATATTGTAAATGCACAAACAGTAATTTCTCCGCATTGCAAGGTGCAATTCTGAAATTTTTTGCTTTTTCCTGCTCCTCTTAGCATGATAAAGAAGATTCAAAGAGAATGAGATGCCAGCTCCTTTCATTCAGTCAGTAGCTTCAATCATTTCTGGTATATGAATAACATGATGTTTTTCAATGGCAAAAATCAATGAATATTGTAAATGCACAAACAGTAATTTCTCCGCATTGCAAGGTGCAATTCTGAAATTTTTTGCTTTTTCCTGCTCCTCTTAGCATGATAAAGAAGATTCAAAGAGAGTGAGATGCCAGCTCCTTTCATTCAGTCAGTAGCTTCAATCATTTCTGGATGTTTTTCAATGGCAAAAATCAATGAATATTGTAAATGCACAAACAGTAATTTCTCCGCATTGCAAGGTGCAATTCTGAAATTTTTTGCTTTTTCCTGCTCCTCTTAGCATGATAAAGAAGATTCAGAGAGTGAGATGCCAGCTCCTTTCATTCAGTCAGTAGCTTCAGTCATTTCTGGACGTTTTTCAATGGCAAAAATCAATGAATATTGTAAATGCACAAACAGTAATTTCTCCGCATTGCAAGGTGCAATTCTGAAATTTTTTGCTTTTTCCTGCTCCTCTTAGCATGATAAAGAAGATTCAAAGAGAGTGAGATGCCAGCTCCTTTCATTCAGTCAGTAGCTTCAAACATTTCTGGTATAAACATTTCTGGACGTTTTTCAATGGCAAAAATCAATGAATATTGTAAATGCACAAACAGTAATATCTCCACATTGCAAGGTGCAATTCTGAAATTTTTTGCTTTTTCCTGCTCCTCTTAGCATGATAAAGAAGATTCAAAGAGAGTGAGATGCCAGCTCCTTTCATTCAGTCAGTAGCTTCAATCATTTCTGGACGTTTTTCAATGGCAAAAATCAATGAATATTGTAAATGCACAAACAGTAATTTCTCCGCATTGCAAGGTGCAATTCTGAAATTTTTTGCTTTTTCCTGCTCCTCTTAGCATGATAAAGAAGATTCAAAGAGAGTGAGATGCCAGCTCCTTTCATTCAGTCAGTAGCTTCAATCATTTCTGGTATATGAATAACATGATGTTTTTCAATGGCAAAAATCAATGAATATTGTAAATGCACAAACAGTAATTTCTCCGCATTGCAAGGTGCAATTCTGAAATTTTTTGCTTTTTCCTGCTCCTCTTAGCATGATAAAGAAGATTCAAAGAGAGTGAGATGCCAGCTCTTTTCATTCAGTCAGTAGCTTCAATCATTTCTGGACGTTTTTCAATGGCAAAAATCAATGAATATTGTAAATGCACAAACAGTAATTTCTCCGCATTGCAAGGTGCAATTCTGAAATTTTTTGCTTTTTCCTGCTCCTCTTAGCATGATAAAGAAGATTCAAAGAGAGTGAGATGCCAGCTCCTTTCATTCAGTCAGTAGCTTCAGTCATTTCTGGACGTTTTTCAATGGCAAAAATCAATGAATATTGTAAATGCACAAACAGTAATATCTCCACATTGCAAGGTTCAATTCTGAAATTTTTTGCTTTTTCCTGCTAATCCTAGCATGATAAAGAAGATTCAAAGAGAATGAGATGCCAGCTCCTTTCATTCAGTCAGTAGCTTCAAACATTTCTGGTATATGAATAACATGATGTTTTTCAATGGCAAAAATCAATGAATATTGTAAATGCACAAACAGTAATATCTCCATATTGCAAGGTGCAATTCTGAAATTTTTTGCTTTTTCCTGCTAATCCTAGCATGATAAAGAAGATTCAAAGAGAGTGAGATGCCAGCTCCTTTCATTCTGTCAGTAGCTTCAAACATTTCTGGACGTTTTTCAATGGCAAAAATCAATGAATATTGTAAATGCACAAACAGTAATATCTCCACATTGCAAGGTGCAATTCTGAAATTTTTTGCTTTTTCCTGCTACTCCTAGCATGATAAAGAAGATTCAAAGAGAGTGAGATGCCAGCTCCTTTCATTCAGTCAGTAGCTTCAAACATTTCTGGACGTTTTTCAATGGCAAAAATCAATGAATATTGTAAATGCACAAACAGTAATATCTCCACATTGCAAGGTGCAATTCTGAAATTTTTTGCTTTTTCCTGCTAATCCTAGCATGATAAAGAAGATTCAAAGAGAGTGAGATGCCAGCTCCTTTCATTCAGTCAGTAGCTTCAAACATTTCTGGACGTTTTTCAATGGCAAAAATCTATGAATATTGTAAATGCACAAACAGTAATTTCTCCGCATTGCAAGGTGCAATTCTGAAATTTTTTGCTTTTTCCTGCTCCTCTTAGCATGATAAAGAAGATTCAAAGAGAGTGAGATGCCAGCTCCTTTCATTCAGTCAGTAGCTTCAATCTTTTCTGGACGTTTTTCAATGGCAAAAATCAATGAATATTGTAAATGCACAAACAGTAATTTCTCCGCATTGCAAGGTGCAATTCTGAAATTTTTTGCTTTTTCCTGCTCCTCTTAGCATGATAAAGAAGATTCAAAGAGAGTGAGATGACAGCTCCTTTCATTCAGTCAGTAGCTTCAATCATTTCTGGTATATGAATAACATGATGTTTTTCAATTGCAAAAATCAATGAATATTGTAAATGCACAAACAGTAATTTCTCCGCATTGCAAGGTGCAATTCTGAAATTTTTTGCTTTTTCCTGCTCCTCTTAGCATGGTAAAGAAGATTCAAAGAGAGTGAGATGCCAGCTCCTTTCATTCAGTCAGTAGCTTCAATCATTTCTGGACGTTTTTCAATGGCAAAAATCAATGAATATTGTAAATGCACAAACAGTAATTTCTCCGCATTGCAAGGTGCAATTCTGAAATTTTTTGCTTTTTCCTGCTCCTCTTAGCATGATAAAGAAGATTCAAAGAGAGTGAGATGCCAGCTCCTTTCATTCAGTCAGTAGCTTCAATCATTTCTGGGTATGAATAACATGATGTTTTTCAATGGCAAAAATCAATGAATATTGTAAATGCACAAACAGTAATTTCTCCGCATTGCAAGGTGCAATTCTGAAATTCTTTGCTTTTTCCTGCTCCTCTTAGCATGATAAAGAAGATTCAAAGAGTGTGAGATGCCAGCTCCTTTCATTCAGTCAGTAGCTTCAAACATTTCTGGACGTTTTTCAATGGCAAAAATCAATGAATATTGTAAATGCACAAACAGTAATATCTCCACATTGCAAGGTTCAATTCTGAAATTTTTTGCTTTTTCCTGCTAATCCTAGCATGATAAAGAAGATTCAAAGAGAATGAGATGCCAGCTCCTTTCATTCAGTCAGTAGCTTCAAACATTTCTGGTATATGAATAACATGATGTTTTTCAATGGCAAAAATCAATGAATATTGTAAATGCACAAACAGTAATATCTCCATATTGCAAGGTGCAATTCTGAAATTTTTTGCTTTTTCCTGCTAATCCTAGCATGATAAAGAAGATTCAAAGAGAGTGAGATGCCAGCTCCTTTCATTCAGTCAGTAGCTTCAAACATTTCTGGACGTTTTTCAATGGCAAAAATCAATGAATATTGTAAATGCACAAACAGTAATATCTCCACATTGCAAGGTGCAATTCTGAAATTTTTTGCTTTTTCCTGCTACTCCTAGCATGATAAAGAAGATTCAAAGAGAGTGAGATGCCAGCTCCTTTCATTCAGTCAGTAGCTTCAAACATTTCTGGACGTTTTTCAATGGCAAAAATCAATGAATATTGTAAATGCACAAACAGTAATATCTCCACATTGCAAGGAGCAATTCTGAAATTTTTTGCTTTTTCCTGCTAATCCTAGCATGATAAAGAAGATTCAAAGAGAGTGAGATGCCAGCTCCTTTCATTCAGTCAGTAGCTTCAAACATTTCTGGACGTTTTTCAATGGCAAAAATCTATGAATATTGTAAATGCACAAACAGTAATTTCTCCGCATTGCAAGGTGCAATTCTGAAATTTTTTGCTTTTTCCTGCTCCTCTTAGCATGATAAAGATTCAAAGAGAGTGAGATGCCAGCTCCTTTCATTCAGTCAGTAGCTTCAATCATTTCTGGACGTTTTTCAATGGCAAAAATCAATGAATATTGTAAATGCACAAGCAGTAATTTCTCCGCATTGCAAGGTGCAATTCTGAATTTTTTTGCTTTTTCCTGCTCCTCTTAGCATGATAAAGAAGATTCAAAGAGAGTGAGATGCCAGCTCCTTTCATTCAGTCAGTAGCTTCAATCATTTCTGGACGTTTTTCAATGGCAAAAATCAATGAATATTGTAAATGCACAAACAGTAATTTCTCCGCATTGCAAGGTGCAATTCTGAAATTTTTTGCTTTTTCCTGCTCCTCTTAGCATGATAAAGAAGATTCAAAGAGAGTGAGATGCCAGCTCCTTTCATTCAGTCAGTAGCTTCAAACATTTCTGGTATATGAATAACATGATGTTTTTCAATGGCAAAAATCAATGAATATTGTAAATGCACAAACAGTAATTTCTCCGCATTGCAAGGTGCAATTCTGAAATTTTTTGCTTTTTCCTGCTCCTCTTAGCATGATAAAGAAGATTCAAAGAGAGTGAGATGCCAGCTCCTTTCATTCAGTCAGTAGCTTCAATCTTTTCTGGACGTTTTTCAATGGCAAAAATCAATGAATATTGTAAATGCACAAACAGTAATTTCTCCGCATTGCAAGGTGCAATTCTGAAATTTTTTGCTTTTTCCTGCTCCTCTTAGCATGATAAAGAAGATTCAAAGAGAGTGAGATGCCAGCTCCTTTCATTCAGTCAGTAGCTTCAATCATTTCTGGTATATGAATAACATGATGTTTTTCAATTGCAAAAATCAATGAATATTGTAAATGCACAAACAGTAATTTCTCCGCATTGCAAGGTGCAATTCTGAAATTTTTTGCTTTTTCCTGCTCCTCTTAGCATGGTAAAGAAGATTCAAAGAGAGTGAGATGCCAGCTCCTTTCATTCAGTCAGTAGCTTCAATCATTTCTGGACGTTTTTCAATGGCAAAAATCAATGAATATTGTAAATGCACAAACAGTAATTTCTCCGCATTGCAAGGTGCAATTCTGAAATTTTTTGCTTTTTCCTGCTCCTCTTAGCATGATAAAGAAGATTCAAAGAGAGTGAGATGCCAGCTCCTTTCATTCAGTCAGTAGCTTCAATCATTTCTGGGTATGAATAACATGATGTTTTTCAATGGCAAAAATCAATGAATATTGTAAATGCACAAACAGTAATTTCTCCGCATTGCAAGGTGCAATTCTGAAATTCTTTGCTTTTTCCTGCTCCTCTTAGCATGATAAAGAAGATTCAAAGAGTGTGAGATGCCAGCTCCTTTCATTCAGTCAGTAGCTTCAAACATTTCTGGACGTTTTTCAATGGCAAAAATCAATGAATATTGTAAATGCACAAACAGTAATATCTCCACATTGCAAGGTTCAATTCTGAAATTTTTTGCTTTTTCCTGCTAATCCTAGCATGATAAAGAAGATTCAAAGAGAATGAGATGCCAGCTCCTTTCATTCAGTCAGTAGCTTCAAACATTTCTGGTATATGAATAACATGATGTTTTTCAATGGCAAAAATCAATGAATATTGTAAATGCACAAACAGTAATATCTCCATATTGCAAGGTGCAATTCTGAAATTTTTTGCTTTTTCCTGCTAATCCTAGCATGATAAAGAAGATTCAAAGAGAGTGAGATGCCAGCTCCTTTCATTCAGTCAGTAGCTTCAAACATTTCTGGACGTTTTTCAATGGCAAAAATCAATGAATATTGTAAATGCACAAACAGTAATATCTCCACATTGCAAGGTGCAATTCTGAAATTTTTTGCTTTTTCCTGCTACTCCTAGCATGATAAAGAAGATTCAAAGAGAGTGAGATGCCAGCTCCTTTCATTCAGTCAGTAGCTTCAAACATTTCTGGACGTTTTTCAATGGCAAAAATCAATGAATATTGTAAATGCACAAACAGTAATATCTCCACATTGCAAGGTGCAATTCTGAAATTTTTTGCTTTTTCCTGCTAATCCTAGCATGATAAAGAAGATTCAAAGAGAGTGAGATGCCAGCTCCTTTCATTCAGTCAGTAGCTTCAAACATTTCTGGACGTTTTTCAATGGCAAAAATCTATGAATATTGTAAATGCACAAACAGTAATTTCTCCGCATTGCAAGGTGCAATTCTGAAATTTTTTGCTTTTTCCTGCTCCTCTTAGCATGATAAAGATTCAAAGAGAGTGAGATGCCAGCTCCTTTCATTCAGTCAGTAGCTTCAATCATTTCTGGACGTTTTTCAATGGCAAAAATCAATGAATATTGTAAATGCACAAGCAGTAATTTCTCCGCATTGCAAGGTGCAATTCTGAATTTTTTTGCTTTTTCCTGCTCCTCTTAGCATGATAAAGAAGATTCAAAGAGAGTGAGATGCCAGCTCCTTTCATTCAGTCAGTAGCTTCAATCATTTCTGGACGTTTTTCAATGGCAAAAATCAATGAATATTGTAAATGCACAAACAGTAATTTCTCCGCATTGCAAGGTGCAATTCTGAAATTTTTTGCTTTTTCCTGCTCCTCTTAGCATGATAAAGAAGATTCAAAGAGAGTGAGATGCCAGCTCCTTTCATTCAGTCAGTAGCTTCAAACATTTCTGGTATATGAATAACATGATGTTTTTCAATGGCAAAAATCAATGAATATTGTAAATGCACAAACAGTAATTTCTCCGCATTGCAAGGTGCAATTCTGAAATTTTTTGCTTTTTCCTGCTCCTCTTAGCATGATAAAGAAGATTCAAAGAGAGTGAGATGCCAGCTCCTTTCATTCAGTCAGTAGCTTCAATCTTTTCTGGACGTTTTTCAATGGCAAAAATCAATGAATATTGTAAATGCACAAACAGTAATTTCTCCGCATTGCAAGGTGCAATTCTGAAATTTTTTGCTTTTTCCTGCTCCTCTTAGCATGATAAAGAAGATTCAAAGAGAGTGAGATGCCAGCTCCTTTCATTCAGTCAGTAGCTTCAATCATTTCTGGTATATGAATAACATGATGTTTTTCAATGGCAAAAATCAATGAATATTGTAAATGCACAAACAGTAATTTCTCCGCATTGCAAGGTGCAATTCTGAAATTTTTTGCTTTTTCCTGCTCCTCTTAGCATGGTAAAGAAGATTCAAAGAGAGTGAGATGCCAGCTCCTTTCATTCAGTCAGTAGCTTCAATCATTTCTGGACGTTTTTCAATGGCAAAAATCAATGAATATTGTAAATGCACAAACAGTAATTTCTCCGCATTGCAAGGTGCAATTCTGAAATTTTTTGCTTTTTCCTGCTCCTCTTAGCATGATAAAGAAGATTCAAAGAGAGTGAGATGCCAGCTCCTTTCATTCAGTCAGTAGCTTCAATCATTTCTGGGTATGAATAACATGATGTTTTTCAATGGCAAAAATCAATGAATATTGTAAATGCACAAACAGTAATTTCTCCGCATTGCAAGGTGCAATTCTGAAATTCTTTGCTTTTTCCTGCTCCTCTTAGCATGATAAAGAAGATTCAAAGAGTGTGAGATGCCAGCTCCTTTCATTCAGTCAGTAGCTTCAAACATTTCTGGACGTTTTTCAATGGCAAAAATCAATGAATATTGTAAATGCACAAACAGTAATATCTCCACATTGCAAGGTTCAATTCTGAAATTTTTTGCTTTTTCCTGCTAATCCTAGCATGATAAAGAAGATTCAAAGAGAATGAGATGCCAGCTCCTTTCATTCAGTCAGTAGCTTCAAACATTTCTGGTATATGAATAACATGATGTTTTTCAATGGCAAAAATCAATGAATATTGTAAATGCACAAACAGTAATATCTCCATATTGCAAGGTGCAATTCTGAAATTTTTTGCTTTTTCCTGCTAATCCTAGCATGATAAAGAAGATTCAAAGAGAGTGAGATGCCAGCTCCTTTCATTCAGTCAGTAGCTTCAAACATTTCTGGACGTTTTTCAATGGCAAAAATCAATGAATATTGTAAATGCACAAACAGTAATATCTCCACATTGCAAGGTGCAATTCTGAAATTTTTTGCTTTTTCCTGCTACTCCTAGCATGATAAAGAAGATTCAAAGAGAGTGAGATGCCAGCTCCTTTCATTCAGTCAGTAGCTTCAAACATTTCTGGACGTTTTTCAATGGCAAAAATCAATGAATATTGTAAATGCACAAACAGTAATATCTCCACATTGCAAGGTGCAATTCTGAAATTTTTTGCTTTTTCCTGCTAATCCTAGCATGATAAAGAAGATTCAAAGAGAGTGAGATGCCAGCTCCTTTCATTCAGTCAGTAGCTTCAAACATTTCTGGACGTTTTTCAATGGCAAAAATCAATGAATATTGTAAATGCACAAACAGTAATTTCTCCGCATTGCAAGGTGCAATTCTGAAATTTTTTGCTTTTTCCTGCTCCTCTTAGCATGATAAAGATTCAAAGAGAGTGAGATGCCAGCTCCTTTCATTCAGTCAGTAGCTTCAATCATTTCTGGACGTTTTTCAATGGCAAAAATCAATGAATATTGTAAATGCACAAGCAGTAATTTCTCCGCATTGCAAGGTGCAATTCTGAATTTTTTTGCTTTTTCCTGCTCCTCTTAGCATGATAAAGAAGATTCAAAGAGAGTGAGATGCCAGCTCCTTTCATTCAGTCAGTAGCTTCAATCATTTCTGGACGTTTTTCAATGGCAAAAATCAATGAATATTGTAAATGCACAAACAGTAATTTCTCCGCATTGCAAGGTGCAATTCTGAAATTTTTTGCTTTTTCCTGCTCCTCTTAGCATGATAAAGAAGATTCAAAGAGAGTGAGATGCCAGCTCCTTTCATTCAGTCAGTAGCTTCAAACATTTCTGGTATATGAATAACATGATGTTTTTCAATGGCAAAAATCAATGAATATTGTAAATGCACAAACAGTAATTTCTCCGCATTGCAAGGTGCAATTCTGAAATTTTTTGCTTTTTCCTGCTCCTCTTAGCATGATAAAGAAGATTCAAAGAGAGTGAGATGCCAGCTCCTTTCATTCAGTCAGTAGCTTCAATCTTTTCTGGACGTTTTTCAATGGCAAAAATCAATGAATATTGTAAATGCACAAACAGTAATTTCTCCGCATTGCAAGGTGCAATTCTGAAATTTTTTGCTTTTTCCTGCTCCTCTTAGCATGATAAAGAAGATTCAAAGAGAGTGAGATGCCAGCTCCTTTCATTCAGTCAGTAGCTTCAATCATTTCTGGTATATGAATAACATGATGTTTTTCAATGGCAAAAATCAATGAATATTGTAAATGCACAAACAGTAATTTCTCCGCATTGCAAGGTGCAATTCTGAAATTTTTTGCTTTTTCCTGCTCCTCTTAGCATGATAAAGAAGATTCAAAGAGAGTGAGATGCCAGCTCCTTTCATTCAGTCAGTAGCTTCAATCTTTTCTGGACGTTTTTCAATGGCAAAAATCAATGAATATTGTAAATGCACAAACAGTAATTTCTCCGCATTGCAAGGTGCAATTCTGAAATTTTTTGCTTTTTCCTGCTCCTCTTAGCATGATAAAGAAGATTCAAAGAGAGTGAGATGCCAGCTCCTTTCATTCAGTCAGTAGCTTCAATCATTTCTGGTATATGAATAACATGATGTTTTTCAATTGCAAAAATCAATGAATATTGTAAATGCACAAACAGTAATTTCTCCGCATTGCAAGGTGCAATTCTGAAATTTTTTGCTTTTTCCTGCTCCTCTTAGCATGGTAAAGAAGATTCAAAGAGAGTGAGATGCCAGCTCCTTTCATTCAGTCAGTAGCTTCAATCATTTCTGGACGTTTTTCAATGGCAAAAATCAATGAATATTGTAAATGCACAAACAGTAATTTCTCCGCATTGCAAGGTGCAATTCTGAAATTTTTTGCTTTTTCCTGCTCCTCTTAGCATGATAAAGAAGATTCAAAGAGAGTGAGATGCCAGCTCCTTTCATTCAGTCAGTAGCTTCAATCATTTCTGGGTATGAATAACATGATGTTTTTCAATGGCAAAAATCAATGAATATTGTAAATGCACAAACAGTAATTTCTCCGCATTGCAAGGTGCAATTCTGAAATTCTTTGCTTTTTCCTGCTCCTCTTAGCATGATAAAGAAGATTCAAAGAGTGTGAGATGCCAGCTCCTTTCATTCAGTCAGTAGCTTCAAACATTTCTGGACGTTTTTCAATGGCAAAAATCAATGAATATTGTAAATGCACAAACAGTAATATCTCCACATTGCAAGGTTCAATTCTGAAATTTTTTGCTTTTTCCTGCTAATCCTAGCATGATAAAGAAGATTCAAAGAGAATGAGATGCCAGCTCCTTTCATTCAGTCAGTAGCTTCAAACATTTCTGGTATATGAATAACATGATGTTTTTCAATGGCAAAAATCAATGAATATTGTAAATGCACAAACAGTAATATCTCCATATTGCAAGGTGCAATTCTGAAATTTTTTGCTTTTTCCTGCTAATCCTAGCATGATAAAGAAGATTCAAAGAGAGTGAGATGCCAGCTCCTTTCATTCAGTCAGTAGCTTCAAACATTTCTGGACGTTTTTCAATGGCAAAAATCAATGAATATTGTAAATGCACAAACAGTAATATCTCCACATTGCAAGGTGCAATTCTGAAATTTTTTGCTTTTTCCTGCTACTCCTAGCATGATAAAGAAGATTCAAAGAGAGTGAGATGCCAGCTCCTTTCATTCAGTCAGTAGCTTCAAACATTTCTGGACGTTTTTCAATGGCAAAAATCAATGAATATTGTAAATGCACAAACAGTAATATCTCCACATTGCAAGGTGCAATTCTGAAATTTTTTGCTTTTTCCTGCTAATCCTAGCATGATAAAGAAGATTCAAAGAGAGTGAGATGCCAGCTCCTTTCATTCAGTCAGTAGCTTCAAACATTTCTGGACGTTTTTCAATGGCAAAAATCTATGAATATTGTAAATGCACAAACAGTAATTTCTCCGCATTGCAAGGTGCAATTCTGAAATTTTTTGCTTTTTCCTGCTCCTCTTAGCATGATAAAGATTCAAAGAGAGTGAGATGCCAGCTCCTTTCATTCAGTCAGTAGCTTCAATCATTTCTGGACGTTTTTCAATGGCAAAAATCAATGAATATTGTAAATGCACAAGCAGTAATTTCTCCGCATTGCAAGGTGCAATTCTGAATTTTTTTGCTTTTTCCTGCTCCTCTTAGCATGATAAAGAAGATTCAAAGAGAGTGAGATGCCAGCTCCTTTCATTCAGTCAGTAGCTTCAATCATTTCTGGACGTTTTTCAATGGCAAAAATCAATGAATATTGTAAATGCACAAACAGTAATTTCTCCGCATTGCAAGGTGCAATTCTGAAATTTTTTGCTTTTTCCTGCTCCTCTTAGCATGATAAAGAAGATTCAAAGAGAGTGAGATGCCAGCTCCTTTCATTCAGTCAGTAGCTTCAAACATTTCTGGTATATGAATAACATGATGTTTTTCAATGGCAAAAATCAATGAATATTGTAAATGCACAAACAGTAATTTCTCCGCATTGCAAGGTGCAATTCTGAAATTTTTTGCTTTTTCCTGCTCCTCTTAGCATGATAAAGAAGATTCAAAGAGAGTGAGATGCCAGCTCCTTTCATTCAGTCAGTAGCTTCAATCTTTTCTGGACGTTTTTCAATGGCAAAAATCAATGAATATTGTAAATACACAAACAGTAATTTCTCCGCATTGCAAGGTGCAATTCTGAAATTTTTTGCTTTTTCCTGCTCCTCTTAGCATGATAAAGAAGATTCAAAGAGAGTGAGATGCCAGCTCCTTTCATTCAGTCAGTAGCTTCAATCATTTCTGGTATATGAATAACATGATGTTTTTCAATTGCAAAAATCAATGAATATTGTAAATGCACAAACAGTAATTTCTCCGCATTGCAAGGTGCAATTCTGAAATTTTTTGCTTTTTCCTGCTCCTCTTAGCATGGTAAAGAAGATTCAAAGAGAGTGAGATGCCAGCTCCTTTCATTCAGTCAGTAGCTTCAATCATTTCTGGACGTTTTTCAATGGCAAAAATCAATGAATATTGTAAATGCACAAACAGTAATTTCTCCGCATTGCAAGGTGCAATTCTGAAATTTTTTGCTTTTTCCTGCTCCTCTTAGCATGATAAAGAAGATTCAAAGAGAGTGAGATGCCAGCTCCTTTCATTCAGTCAGTAGCTTCAATCATTTCTGGGTATGAATAACATGATGTTTTTCAATGGCAAAAATCAATGAATATTGTAAATGCACAAACAGTAATTTCTCCGCATTGCAAGGTGCAATTCTGAAATTCTTTGCTTTTTCCTGCTCCTCTTAGCATGATAAAGAAGATTCAAAGAGTGTGAGATGCCAGCTCCTTTCATTCAGTCAGTAGCTTCAAACATTTCTGGACGTTTTTCAATGGCAAAAATCAATGAATATTGTAAATGCACAAACAGTAATATCTCCACATTGCAAGGTTCAATTCTGAAATTTTTTGCTTTTTCCTGCTAATCCTAGCATGATAAAGAAGATTCAAAGAGAATGAGATGCCAGCTCCTTTCATTCAGTCAGTAGCTTCAAACATTTCTGGTATATGAATAACATGATGTTTTTCAATGGCAAAAATCAATGAATATTGTAAATGCACAAACAGTAATATCTCCATATTGCAAGGTGCAATTCTGAAATTTTTTGCTTTTTCCTGCTAATCCTAGCATGATAAAGAAGATTCAAAGAGAGTGAGATGCCAGCTCCTTTCATTCAGTCAGTAGCTTCAAACATTTCTGGACGTTTTTCAATGGCAAAAATCAATGAATATTGTAAATGCACAAACAGTAATATCTCCACATTGCAAGGTGCAATTCTGAAATTTTTTGCTTTTTCCTGCTACTCCTAGCATGATAAAGAAGATTCAAAGAGAGTGAGATGCCAGCTCCTTTCATTCAGTCAGTAGCTTCAAACATTTCTGGACGTTTTTCAATGGCAAAAATCAATGAATATTGTAAATGCACAAACAGTAATATCTCCACATTGCAAGGTGCAATTCTGAAATTTTTTGCTTTTTCCTGCTAATCCTAGCATGATAAAGAAAATTCAAAGAGAGTGAGATGCCAGCTCCTTTCATTCAGTCAGTAGCTTCAAACATTTCTGGACGTTTTTCAATGGCAAAAATCTATGAATATTGTAAATGCACAAACAGTAATTTCTCCGCATTGCAAGGTGCAATTCTGAAATTTTTTGCTTTTTCCTGCTCCTCTTAGCATGATAAAGATTCAAAGAGAGTGAGATGCCAGCTCCTTTCATTCAGTCAGTAGCTTCAATCATTTCTGGACGTTTTTCAATGGCAAAAATCAATGAATATTGTAAATGCACAAGCAGTAATTTCTCCGCATTGCAAGGTGCAATTCTGAATTTTTTTGCTTTTTCCTGCTCCTCTTAGCATGATAAAGAAGATTCAAAGAGAGTGAGATGCCAGCTCCTTTCATTCAGTCAGTAGCTTCAATCATTTCTGGACGTTTTTCAATGGCAAAAATCAATGAATATTGTAAATGCACAAACAGTAATTTCTCCGCATTGCAAGGTGCAATTCTGAAATTTTTTGCTTTTTCCTGCTCCTCTTAGCATGATAAAGAAGATTCAAAGAGAGTGAGATGCCAGCTCCTTTCATTCAGTCAGTAGCTTCAAACATTTCTGGTATATGAATAACATGATGTTTTTCAATGGCAAAAATCAATGAATATTGTAAATGCACAAACAGTAATTTCTCCGCATTGCAAGGTGCAATTCTGAAATTTTTTGCTTTTTCCTGCTCCTCTTAGCATGATAAAGAAGATTCAAAGAGAGTGAGATGCCAGCTCCTTTCATTCAGTCAGTAGCTTCAATCTTTTCTGGACGTTTTTCAATGGCAAAAATCAATGAATATTGTAAATGCACAAACAGTAATTTCTCCGCATTGCAAGGTGCAATTCTGAAATTTTTTGCTTTTTCCTGCTCCTCTTAGCATGATAAAGAAGATTCAAAGAGAGTGAGATGCCAGCTCCTTTCATTCAGTCAGTAGCTTCAATCATTTTTGGTATATGAATAACATGATGTTTTTCAATGGCAAAAATCAATGAATATTGTAAATGCACAAACAGTAATTTCTCCGCATTGCAAGGTGCAATTCTGAAATTTTTTGCTTTTTCCTGCTCCTCTTAGCATGGTAAAGAAGATTCAAAGAGAGTGAGATGCCAGCTCCTTTCATTCAGTCAGTAGCTTCAATCATTTCTGGACGTTTTTCAATGGCAAAAATCAATGAATATTGTAAATGCACAAACAGTAATTTCTCCGCATTGCAAGGTGCAATTCTGAAATTTTTTGCTTTTTCCTGCTCCTCTTAGCATGATAAAGAAGATTCAAAGAGAGTGAGATGCCAGCTCCTTTCATTCAGTCAGTAGCTTCAATCATTTCTGGGTATGAATAACATGATGTTTTTCAATGGCAAAAATCAATGAATATTGTAAATGCACAAACAGTAATTTCTCCGCATTGCAAGGTGCAATTCTGAAATTCTTTGCTTTTTCCTGCTCCTCTTAGCATGATAAAGAAGATTCAAAGAGTGTGAGATGCCAGCTCCTTTCATTCAGTCAGTAGCTTCAAACATTTCTGGACGTTTTTCAATGGCAAAAATCAATGAATATTGTAAATGCACAAACAGTAATATCTCCACATTGCAAGGTTCAATTCTGAAATTTTTTGCTTTTTCCTGCTAATCCTAGCATGATAAAGAAGATTCAAAGAGAATGAGATGCCAGCTCCTTTCATTCAGTCAGTAGCTTCAAACATTTCTGGTATATGAATAACATGATGTTTTTCAATGGCAAAAATCAATGAATATTGTAAATGCACAAACAGTAATATCTCCATATTGCAAGGTGCAATTCTGAAATTTTTTGCTTTTTCCTGCTAATCCTAGCATGATAAAGAAGATTCAAAGAGAGTGAGATGCCAGCTCCTTTCATTCAGTCAGTAGCTTCAAACATTTCTGGACGTTTTTCAATGGCAAAAATCAATGAATATTGTAAATGCACAAACAGTAATATCTCCACATTGCAAGGTGCAATTCTGAAATTTTTTGCTTTTTCCTGCTACTCCTAGCATGATAAAGAAGATTCAAAGAGAGTGAGATGCCAGCTCCTTTCATTCAGTCAGTAGCTTCAAACATTTCTGGACGTTTTTCAATGGCAAAAATCAATGAATACTGTAAATGCACAAACAGTAATATCTCCACATTGCAAGGTGCAATTCTGAAATTTTTTGCTTTTTCCTGCTAATCCTAGCATGATAAAGAAGATTCAAAGAGAGTGAGATGCCAGCTCCTTTCATTCAGTCAGTAGCTTCAAACATTTCTGGACGTTTTTCAATGGCAAAAATCTATGAATATTGTAAATGCACAAACAGTAATTTCTCCGCATTGCAAGGTGCAATTCTGAAATTTTTTGCTTTTTCCTGCTCCTCTTAGCATGATAAAGATTCAAAGAGAGTGAGATGCCAGCTCCTTTCATTCAGTCAGTAGCTTCAATCATTTCTGGACGTTTTTCAATGGCAAAAATCAATGAATATTGTAAATGCACAAGCAGTAATTTCTCCGCATTGCAAGGTGCAATTCTGAATTTTTTTGCTTTTTCCTGCTCCTCTTAGCATGATAAAGAAGATTCAAAGAGAGTGAGATGCCAGCTCCTTTCATTCAGTCAGTAGCTTCAATCATTTCTGGACGTTTTTCAATGGCAAAAATCAATGAATATTGTAAATGCACAAACAGTAATTTCTCCGCATTGCAAGGTGCAATTCTGAAATTTTTTGCTTTTTCCTGCTCCTCTTAGCATGATAAAGAAGATTCAAAGAGAGTGAGATGCCAGCTCCTTTCATTCAGTCAGTAGCTTCAAACATTTCTGGTATATGAATAACATGATGTTTTTCAATGGCAAAAATCAATGAATATTGTAAATGCACAAACAGTAATTTCTCTGCATTGCAAGGTGCAATTCTGAAATTTTTTGCTTTTTCCTGCTCCTCTTAGCATGATAAAGAAGATTCAAAGAGAGTGAGATGCCAGCTCCTTTCATTCAGTCAGTAGCTTCAATCTTTTCTGGACGTTTTTCAATGGCAAAAATCAATGAATATTGTAAATGCACAAACAGTAATTTCTCCGCATTGCAAGGTGCAATTCTGAAATTTTTTGCTTTTTCCTGCTCCTCTTAGCATGATAAAGAAGATTCAAAGAGAGTGAGATGCCAGCTCCTTTCATTCAGTCAGTAGCTTCAATCATTTCTGGTATATGAATAACATGATGTTTTTCAATTGCAAAAATCAATGAATATTGTAAATGCACAAACAGTAATTTCTCCGCATTGCAAGGTGCAATTCTGAAATTTTTTGCTTTTTCCTGCTCCTCTTAGCATGGTAAAGAAGATTCAAAGAGAGTGAGATGCCAGCTCCTTTCATTCAGTCAGTAGCTTCAATCATTTCTGGACGTTTTTCAATGGCAAAAATCAATGAATATTGTAAATGCACAAACAGTAATTTCTCCGCATTGCAAGGTGCAATTCTGAAATTTTTTGCTTTTTCCTGCTCCTCTTAGCATGATAAAGAAGATTCAAAGAGAGTGAGATGCCAGCTCCTTTCATTCAGTCAGTAGCTTCAATCATTTCTGGGTATGAATAACATGATGTTTTTCAATGGCAAAAATCAATGAATATTGTAAATGCACAAACAGTAATTTCTCCGCATTGCAAGGTGCAATTCTGAAATTCTTTGCTTTTTCCTGCTCCTCTTAGCATGATAAAGAAGATTCAAAGAGTGTGAGATGCCAGCTCCTTTCATTCAGTCAGTAGCTTCAAACATTTCTGGACGTTTTTCAATGGCAAAAATCAATGAATATTGTAAATGCACAAACAGTAATATCTCCACATTGCAAGGTTCAATTCTGAAATTTTTTGCTTTTTCCTGCTAATCCTAGCATGATAAAGAAGATTCAAAGAGAATGAGATGCCAGCTCCTTTCATTCAGTCAGTAGCTTCAAACATTTCTGGTATATGAATAACATGATGTTTTTCAATGGCAAAAATCAATGAATATTGTAAATGCACAAACAGTAATATCTCCATATTGCAAGGTGCAATTCTGAAATTTTTTGCTTTTTCCTGCTAATCCTAGCATGATAAAGAAGATTCAAAGAGAGTGAGATGCCAGCTCCTTTCATTCAGTCAGTAGCTTCAAACATTTCTGGACGTTTTTCAATGGCAAAAATCAATGAATATTGTAAATGCACAAACAGTAATATCTCCACATTGCAAGGTGCAATTCTGAAATTTTTTGCTTTTTCCTGCTACTCCTAGCATGATAAAGAAGATTCAAAGAGAGTGAGATGCCAGCTCCTTTCATTCAGTCAGTAGCTTCAAACATTTCTGGACGTTTTTCAATGGCAAAAATCTATGAATATTGTAAATGCACAAACAGTAATTTCTCCGCATTGCAAGGTGCAATTCTGAAATTTTTTGCTTTTTCCTGCTCCTCTTAGCATGATAAAGATTCAAAGAGAGTGAGATGCCAGCTCCTTTCATTCAGTCAGTAGCTTCAATCATTTCTGGACGTTTTTCAATGGCAAAAATCAATGAATATTGTAAATGCACAAGCAGTAATTTCTCCGCATTGCAAGGTGCAATTCTGAATTTTTTTGCTTTTTCCTGCTCCTCTTAGCATGATAAAGAAGATTCAAAGAGAGTGAGATGCCAGCTCCTTTCATTCAGTCAGTAGCTTCAATCATTTCTGGACGTTTTTCAATGGCAAAAATCAATGAATATTGTAAATGCACAAACAGTAATTTCTCCGCATTGCAAGGTGCAATTCTGAAATTTTTTGCTTTTTCCTGCTCCTCTTAGCATGATAAAGAAGATTCAAAGAGAGTGAGATGCCAGCTCCTTTCATTCAGTCAGTAGCTTCAAACATTTCTGGTATATGAATAACATGATGTTTTTCAATGGCAAAAATCAATGAATATTGTAAATGCACAAACAGTAATTTCTCCGCATTGCAAGGTGCAATTCTGAAATTTTTTGCTTTTTCCTGCTCCTCTTAGCATGATAAAGAAGATTCAAAGAGAGTGAGATGCCAGCTCCTTTCATTCAGTCAGTAGCTTCAATCTTTTCTGGACGTTTTTCAATGGCAAAAATCCATGAATATTGTAAGTGCACAAACAGTAATTTCTCCGCATTGCAAGGTGCAATTCTGAAATTTTTTGCTTTTTCCTGCTCCTCTTAGCATGATAAAGAAGATTCAAAGAGAGTGAGATGCCAGCTCCTTTCATTCAGTCAGTAGCTTCAATCATTTCTGGTATATGAATAACATGATGTTTTTCAATTGCAAAAATCAATGAATATTGTAAATGCACAAACAGTAATTTCTCCGCATTGCAAGGTGCAATTCTGAAATTTTTTGCTTTTTCCTGCTCCTCTTAGCATGGTAAAGAAGATTCAAAGAGAGTGAGATGCCAGCTCCTTTCATTCAGTCAGTAGCTTCAATCATTTCTGGACGTTTTTCAATGGCAAAAATCAATGAATATTGTAAATGCACAAACAGTAATTTCTCCGCATTGCAAGGTGCAATTCTGAAATTTTTTGCTTTTTCCTGCTCCTCTTAGCATGATAAAGAAGATTCAAAGAGAGTGAGATGCCAGCTCCTTTCATTCAGTCAGTAGCTTCAATCATTTCTGGGTATGAATAACATGATGTTTTTCAATGGCAAAAATCAATGAATATTGTAAATGCACAAACAGTAATTTCTCCGCATTGCAAGGTGCAATTCTGAAATTCTTTGCTTTTTCCTGCTCCTCTTAGCATGATAAAGAAGATTCAAAGAGTGTGAGATGCCAGCTCCTTTCATTCAGTCAGTAGCTTCAAACATTTCTGGACGTTTTTCAATGGCAAAAATCAATGAATATTGTAAATGCACAAACAGTAATATCTCCACATTGCAAGGTTCAATTCTGAAATTTTTTGCTTTTTCCTGCTAATCCTAGCATGATAAAGAAGATTCAAAGAGAATGAGATGCCAGCTCCTTTCATTCAGTCAGTAGCTTCAAACATTTCTGGTATATGAATAACATGATGTTTTTCAATGGCAAAAATCAATGAATATTGTAAATGCACAAACAGTAATATCTCCATATTGCAAGGTGCAATTCTGAAATTTTTTGCTTTTTCCTGCTAATCCTAGCATGATAAAGAAGATTCAAAGAGAGTGAGATGCCAGCTCCTTTCATTCAGTCAGTAGCTTCAAACATTTCTGGACGTTTTTCAATGGCAAAAATCAATGAATATTGTAAATGCACAAACAGTAATATCTCCACATTGCAAGGTGCAATTCTGAAATTTTTTGCTTTTTCCTGCTACTCCTAGCATGATAAAGAAGATTCAAAGAGAGTGAGATGCCAGCTCCTTTCATTCAGTCAGTAGCTTCAAACATTTCTGGACGTTTTTCAATGGCAAAAATCAATGAATATTGTAAATGCACAAACAGTAATATCTCCACATTGCAAGGTGCAATTCTGAAATTTTTTGCTTTTTCCTGCTAATCCTAGCATGATAAAGAAGATTCAAAGAGAGTGAGATGCCAGCTCCTTTCATTCAGTCAGTAGCTTCAAACATTTCTGGACGTTTTTCAATGGCAAAAATCTATGAATATTGTAAATGCACAAACAGTAATTTCTCCGCATTGCAAGGTGCAATTCTGAAATTTTTTGCTTTTTCCTGCTCCTCTTAGCATGATAAAGATTCAAAGAGAGTGAGATGCCAGCTCCTTTCATTCAGTCAGTAGCTTCAATCATTTCTGGACGTTTTTCAATGGCAAAAATCAATGAATATTGTAAATGCACAAGCAGTAATTTCTCCGCATTGCAAGGTGCAATTCTGAATTTTTTTGCTTTTTCCTGCTCCTCTTAGCATGATAAAGAAGATTCAAAGAGAGTGAGATGCCAGCTCCTTTCATTCAGTCAGTAGCTTCAATCATTTCTGGACGTTTTTCAATGGCAAAAATCAATGAATATTGTAAATGCACAAACAGTAATTTCTCCGCATTGCAAGGTGCAATTCTGAAATTTTTTGCTTTTTCCTGCTCCTCTTAGCATGATAAAGAAGATTCAAAGAGAGTGAGATGCCAGCTCCTTTCATTCAGTCAGTAGCTTCAAACATTTCTGGTATATGAATAACATGATGTTTTTCAATGGCAAAAATCAATGAATATTGTAAATGCACAAACAGTAATTTCTCCGCATTGCAAGGTGCAATTCTGAAATTTTTTGCTTTTTCCTGCTCCTCTTAGCATGATAAAGAAGATTCAAAGAGAGTGAGATGCCAGCTCCTTTCATTCAGTCAGTAGCTTCAATCTTTTCTGGACGTTTTTCAATGGCAAAAATCAATGAATATTGTAAATGCACAAACAGTAATTTCTCCGCATTGCAAGGTGCAATTCTGAAATTTTTTGCTTTTTCCTGCTCCTCTTAGCATGATAAAGAAGATTCAAAGAGAGTGAGATGCCAGCTCCTTTCATTCAGTCAGTAGCTTCAATCATTTCTGGTATATGAATAACATGATGTTTTTCAATGGCAAAAATCAATGAATATTGTAAATGCACAAACAGTAATTTCTCCGCATTGCAAGGTGCAATTCTGAAATTTTTTGCTTTTTCCTGCTCCTCTTAGCATGGTAAAGAAGATTCAAAGAGAGTGAGATGCCAGCTCCTTTCATTCAGTCAGTAGCTTCAATCATTTCTGGACGTTTTTCAATGGCAAAAATCAATGAATATTGTAAATGCACAAACAGTAATTTCTCCGCATTGCAAGGTGCAATTCTGAAATTTTTTGCTTTTTCCTGCTCCTCTTAGCATGATAAAGAAGATTCAAAGAGAGTGAGATGCCAGCTCCTTTCATTCAGTCAGTAGCTTCAATCATTTCTGGGTATGAATAACATGATGTTTTTCAATGGCAAAAATCAATGAATATTGTAAATGCACAAACAGTAATTTCTCCGCATTGCAAGGTGCAATTCTGAAATTCTTTGCTTTTTCCTGCTCCTCTTAGCATGATAAAGAAGATTCAAAGAGTGTGAGATGCCAGCTCCTTTCATTCAGTCAGTAGCTTCAAACATTTCTGGACGTTTTTCAATGGCAAAAATCAATGAATATTGTAAATGCACAAACAGTAATATCTCCACATTGCAAGGTTCAATTCTGAAATTTTTTGCTTTTTCCTGCTAATCCTAGCATGATAAAGAAGATTCAAAGAGAATGAGATGCCAGCTCCTTTCATTCAGTCAGTAGCTTCAAACATTTCTGGTATATGAATAACATGATGTTTTTCAATGGCAAAAATCAATGAATATTGTAAATGCACAAACAGTAATATCTCCATATTGCAAGGTGCAATTCTGAAATTTTTTGCTTTTTCCTGCTAATCCTAGCATGATAAAGAAGATTCAAAGAGAGTGAGATGCCAGCTCCTTTCATTCAGTCAGTAGCTTCAAACATTTCTGGACGTTTTTCAATGGCAAAAATCAATGAATATTGTAAATGCACAAACAGTAATATCTCCACATTGCAAGGTGCAATTCTGAAATTTTTTGCTTTTTCCTGCTACTCCTAGCATGATAAAGAAGATTCAAAGAGAGTGAGATGCCAGCTCCTTTCATTCAGTCAGTAGCTTCAAACATTTCTGGACGTTTTTCAATGGCAAAAATCAATGAATATTGTAAATGCACAAACAGTAATATCTCCACATTGCAAGGTGCAATTCTGAAATTTTTTGCTTTTTCCTGCTAATCCTAGCATGATAAAGAAGATTCAAAGAGAGTGAGATGCCAGCTCCTTTCATTCAGTCAGTAGCTTCAAACATTTCTGGACGTTTTTCAATGGCAAAAATCTATGAATATTGTAAATGCACAAACAGTAATTTCTCCGCATTGCAAGGTGCAATTCTGAAATTTTTTGCTTTTTCCTGCTCCTCTTAGCATGATAAAGATTCAAAGAGAGTGAGATGCCAGCTCCTTTCATTCAGTCAGTAGCTTCAATCATTTCTGGACGTTTTTCAATGGCAAAAATCAATGAATATTGTAAATGCACAAGCAGTAATTTCTCCGCATTGCAAGGTGCAATTCTGAATTTTTTTGCTTTTTCCTGCTCCTCTTAGCATGATAAAGAAGATTCAAAGAGAGTGAGATGCCAGCTCCTTTCATTCAGTCAGTAGCTTCAATCATTTCTGGACGTTTTTCAATGGCAAAAATCAATGAATATTGTAAATGCACAAACAGTAATTTCTCCGCATTGCAAGGTGCAATTCTGAAATTTTTTGCTTTTTCCTGCTCCTCTTAGCATGATAAAGAAGATTCAAAGAGAGTGAGATGCCAGCTCCTTTCATTCAGTCAGTAGCTTCAAACATTTCTGGTATATGAATAACATGATGTTTTTCAATGGCAAAAATCAATGAATATTGTAAATGCACAAACAGTAATTTCTCCGCATTGCAAGGTGCAATTCTGAAATTTTTTGCTTTTTCCTGCTCCTCTTAGCATGATAAAGAAGATTCAAAGAGAGTGAGATGCCAGCTCCTTTCATTCAGTCAGTAGCTTCAATCTTTTCTGGACGTTTTTCAATGGCAAAAATCAATGAATATTGTAAATGCACAAACAGTAATTTCTCCGCATTGCAAGGTGCAATTCTGAAATTTTTTGCTTTTTCCTGCTCCTCTTAGCATGATAAAGAAGATTCAAAGAGAGTGAGATGCCAGCTCCTTTCATTCAGTCAGTAGCTTCAATCATTTCTGGTATATGAATAACATGATGTTTTTCAATGGCAAAAATCAATGAATATTGTAAATGCACAAACAGTAATTTCTCCGCATTGCAAGGTGCAATTCTGAAATTTTTTGCTTTTTCCTGCTCCTCTTAGCATGATAAAGAAGATTCAAAGAGAGTGAGATGCCAGCTCCTTTCATTCAGTCAGTAGCTTCAATCTTTTCTGGACGTTTTTCAATGGCAAAAATCAATGAATATTGTAAATGCACAAACAGTAATTTCTCCGCATTGCAAGGTGCAATTCTGAAATTTTTTGCTTTTTCCTGCTCCTCTTAGCATGATAAAGAAGATTCAAAGAGAGTGAGATGCCAGCTCCTTTCATTCAGTCAGTAGCTTCAATCATTTCTGGTATATGAATAACATGATGTTTTTCAATTGCAAAAATCAATGAATATTGTAAATGCACAAACAGTAATTTCTCCGCATTGCAAGGTGCAATTCTGAAATTTTTTGCTTTTTCCTGCTCCTCTTAGCATGGTAAAGAAGATTCAAAGAGAGTGAGATGCCAGCTCCTTTCATTCAGTCAGTAGCTTCAATCATTTCTGGACGTTTTTCAATGGCAAAAATCAATGAATATTGTAAATGCACAAACAGTAATTTCTCCGCATTGCAAGGTGCAATTCTGAAATTTTTTGCTTTTTCCTGCTCCTCTTAGCATGATAAAGAAGATTCAAAGAGAGTGAGATGCCAGCTCCTTTCATTCAGTCAGTAGCTTCAATCATTTCTGGGTATGAATAACATGATGTTTTTCAATGGCAAAAATCAATGAATATTGTAAATGCACAAACAGTAATTTCTCCGCATTGCAAGGTGCAATTCTGAAATTCTTTGCTTTTTCCTGCTCCTCTTAGCATGATAAAGAAGATTCAAAGAGTGTGAGATGCCAGCTCCTTTCATTCAGTCAGTAGCTTCAAACATTTCTGGACGTTTTTCAATGGCAAAAATCAATGAATATTGTAAATGCACAAACAGTAATATCTCCACATTGCAAGGTTCAATTCTGAAATTTTTTGCTTTTTCCTGCTAATCCTAGCATGATAAAGAAGATTCAAAGAGAATGAGATGCCAGCTCCTTTCATTCAGTCAGTAGCTTCAAACATTTCTGGTATATGAATAACATGATGTTTTTCAATGGCAAAAATCAATGAATATTGTAAATGCACAAACAGTAATATCTCCATATTGCAAGGTGCAATTCTGAAATTTTTTGCTTTTTCCTGCTAATCCTAGCATGATAAAGAAGATTCAAAGAGAGTGAGATGCCAGCTCCTTTCATTCAGTCAGTAGCTTCAAACATTTCTGGACGTTTTTCAATGGCAAAAATCAATGAATATTGTAAATGCACAAACAGTAATATCTCCACATTGCAAGGTGCAATTCTGAAATTTTTTGCTTTTTCCTGCTACTCCTAGCATGATAAAGAAGATTCAAAGAGAGTGAGATGCCAGCTCCTTTCATTCAGTCAGTAGCTTCAAACATTTCTGGACGTTTTTCAATGGCAAAAATCAATGAATATTGTAAATGCACAAACAGTAATATCTCCACATTGCAAGGTGCAATTCTGAAATTTTTTGCTTTTTCCTGCTAATCCTAGCATGATAAAGAAGATTCAAAGAGAGTGAGATGCCAGCTCCTTTCATTCAGTCAGTAGCTTCAAACATTTCTGGACGTTTTTCAATGGCAAAAATCTATGAATATTGTAAATGCACAAACAGTAATTTCTCCGCATTGCAAGGTGCAATTCTGAAATTTTTTGCTTTTTCCTGCTCCTCTTAGCATGATAAAGATTCAAAGAGAGTGAGATGCCAGCTCCTTTCATTCAGTCAGTAGCTTCAATCATTTCTGGACGTTTTTCAATGGCAAAAATCAATGAATATTGTAAATGCACAAGCAGTAATTTCTCCGCATTGCAAGGTGCAATTCTGAATTTTTTTGCTTTTTCCTGCTCCTCTTAGCATGATAAAGAAGATTCAAAGAGAGTGAGATGCCAGCTCCTTTCATTCAGTCAGTAGCTTCAATCATTTCTGGACGTTTTTCAATGGCAAAAATCAATGAATATTGTAAATGCACAAACAGTAATTTCTCCGCATTGCAAGGTGCAATTCTGAAATTTTTTGCTTTTTCCTGCTCCTCTTAGCATGATAAAGAAGATTCAAAGAGAGTGAGATGCCAGCTCCTTTCATTCAGTCAGTAGCTTCAAACATTTCTGGTATATGAATAACATGATGTTTTTCAATGGCAAAAATCAATGAATATTGTAAATGCACAAACAGTAATTTCTCCGCATTGCAAGGTGCAATTCTGAAATTTTTTGCTTTTTCCTGCTCCTCTTAGCATGATAAAGAAGATTCAAAGAGAGTGAGATGCCAGCTCCTTTCATTCAGTCAGTAGCTTCAATCTTTTCTGGACGTTTTTCAATGGCAAAAATCAATGAATATTGTAAATGCACAAACAGTAATTTCTCCGCATTGCAAGGTGCAATTCTGAAATTTTTTGCTTTTTCCTGCTCCTCTTAGCATGATAAAGAAGATTCAAAGAGAGTGAGATGCCAGCTCCTTTCATTCAGTCAGTAGCTTCAATCATTTCTGGTATATGAATAACATGATGTTTTTCAATTGCAAAAATCAATGAATATTGTAAATGCACAAACAGTAATTTCTCCGCATTGCAAGGTGCAATTCTGAAATTTTTTGCTTTTTCCTGCTCCTCTTAGCATGGTAAAGAAGATTCAAAGAGAGTGAGATGCCAGCTCCTTTCATTCAGTCAGTAGCTTCAATCATTTCTGGACGTTTTTCAATGGCAAAAATCAATGAATATTGTAAATGCACAAACAGTAATTTCTCCGCATTGCAAGGTGCAATTCTGAAATTTTTTGCTTTTTCCTGCTCCTCTTAGCATGATAAAGAAGATTCAAAGAGAGTGAGATGCCAGCTCCTTTCATTCAGTCAGTAGCTTCAATCATTTCTGGGTATGAATAACATGATGTTTTTCAATGGCAAAAATCAATGAATATTGTAAATGCACAAACAGTAATTTCTCCGCATTGCAAGGTGCAATTCTGAAATTCTTTGCTTTTTCCTGCTCCTCTTAGCATGATAAAGAAGATTCAAAGAGTGTGAGATGCCAGCTCCTTTCATTCAGTCAGTAGCTTCAAACATTTCTGGACGTTTTTCAATGGCAAAAATCAATGAATATTGTAAATGCACAAACAGTAATATCTCCACATTGCAAGGTTCAATTCTGAAATTTTTTGCTTTTTCCTGCTAATCCTAGCATGATAAAGAAGATTCAAAGAGAATGAGATGCCAGCTCCTTTCATTCAGTCAGTAGCTTCAAACATTTCTGGTATATGAATAACATGATGTTTTTCAATGGCAAAAATCAATGAATATTGTAAATGCACAAACAGTAATATCTCCATATTGCAAGGTGCAATTCTGAAATTTTTTGCTTTTTCCTGCTAATCCTAGCATGATAAAGAAGATTCAAAGAGAGTGAGATGCCAGCTCCTTTCATTCAGTCAGTAGCTTCAAACATTTCTGGACGTTTTTCAATGGCAAAAATCAATGAATATTGTAAATGCACAAACAGTAATATCTCCACATTGCAAGGTGCAATTCTGAAATTTTTTGCTTTTTCCTGCTACTCCTAGCATGATAAAGAAGATTCAAAGAGAGTGAGATGCCAGCTCCTTTCATTCAGTCAGTAGCTTCAAACATTTCTGGACGTTTTTCAATGGCAAAAATCAATGAATATTGTAAATGCACAAACAGTAATATCTCCACATTGCAAGGTGCAATTCTGAAATTTTTTGCTTTTTCCTGCTAATCCTAGCATGATAAAGAAGATTCAAAGAGAGTGAGATGCCAGCTCCTTTCATTCAGTCAGTAGCTTCAAACATTTCTGGACGTTTTTCAATGGCAAAAATCTATGAATATTGTAAATGCACAAACAGTAATTTCTCCGCATTGCAAGGTGCAATTCTGAAATTTTTTGCTTTTTCCTGCTCCTCTTAGCATGATAAAGATTCAAAGAGAGTGAGATGCCAGCTCCTTTCATTCAGTCAGTAGCTTCAATCATTTCTGGACGTTTTTCAATGGCAAAAATCAATGAATATTGTAAATGCACAAGCAGTAATTTCTCCGCATTGCAAGGTGCAATTCTGAATTTTTTTGCTTTTTCCTGCTCCTCTTAGCATGATAAAGAAGATTCAAAGAGAGTGAGATGCCAGCTCCTTTCATTCAGTCAGTAGCTTCAATCATTTCTGGACGTTTTTCAATGGCAAAAATCAATGAATATTGTAAATGCACAAACAGTAATTTCTCCGCATTGCAAGGTGCAATTCTGAAATTTTTTGCTTTTTCCTGCTCCTCTTAGCATGATAAAGAAGATTCAAAGAGAGTGAGATGCCAGCTCCTTTCATTCAGTCAGTAGCTTCAAACATTTCTGGTATATGAATAACATGATGTTTTTCAATGGCAAAAATCAATGAATATTGTAAATGCACAAACAGTAATTTCTCCGCATTGCAAGGTGCAATTCTGAAATTTTTTGCTTTTTCCTGCTCCTCTTAGCATGATAAAGAAGATTCAAAGAGAGTGAGATGCCAGCTCCTTTCATTCAGTCAGTAGCTTCAATCTTTTCTGGACGTTTTTCAATGGCAAAAATCAATGAATATTGTAAATGCACAAACAGTAATTTCTCCGCATTGCAAGGTGCAATTCTGAAATTTTTTGCTTTTTCCTGCTCCTCTTAGCATGATAAAGAAGATTCAAAGAGAGTGAGATGCCAGCTCCTTTCATTCAGTCAGTAGCTTCAATCATTTCTGGTATATGAATAACATGATGTTTTTCAATGGCAAAAATCAATGAATATTGTAAATGCACAAACAGTAATTTCTCCGCATTGCAAGGTGCAATTCTGAAATTTTTTGCTTTTTCCTGCTCCTCTTAGCATGGTAAAGAAGATTCAAAGAGAGTGAGATGCCAGCTCCTTTCATTCAGTCAGTAGCTTCAATCATTTCTGGACGTTTTTCAATGGCAAAAATCAATGAATATTGTAAATGCACAAACAGTAATTTCTCCGCATTGCAAGGTGCAATTCTGAAATTTTTTGCTTTTTCCTGCTCCTCTTAGCATGATAAAGAAGATTCAAAGAGAGTGAGATGCCAGCTCCTTTCATTCAGTCAGTAGCTTCAATCATTTCTGGGTATGAATAACATGATGTTTTTCAATGGCAAAAATCAATGAATATTGTAAATGCACAAACAGTAATTTCTCCGCATTGCAAGGTGCAATTCTGAAATTCTTTGCTTTTTCCTGCTCCTCTTAGCATGATAAAGAAGATTCAAAGAGTGTGAGATGCCAGCTCCTTTCATTCAGTCAGTAGCTTCAAACATTTCTGGACGTTTTTCAATGGCAAAAATCAATGAATATTGTAAATGCACAAACAGTAATATCTCCACATTGCAAGGTTCAATTCTGAAATTTTTTGCTTTTTCCTGCTAATCCTAGCATGATAAAGAAGATTCAAAGAGAATGAGATGCCAGCTCCTTTCATTCAGTCAGTAGCTTCAAACATTTCTGGTATATGAATAACATGATGTTTTTCAATGGCAAAAATCAATGAATATTGTAAATGCACAAACAGTAATATCTCCATATTGCAAGGTGCAATTCTGAAATTTTTTGCTTTTTCCTGCTAATCCTAGCATGATAAAGAAGATTCAAAGAGAGTGAGATGCCAGCTCCTTTCATTCAGTCAGTAGCTTCAAACATTTCTGGACGTTTTTCAATGGCAAAAATCAATGAATATTGTAAATGCACAAACAGTAATATCTCCACATTGCAAGGTGCAATTCTGAAATTTTTTGCTTTTTCCTGCTACTCCTAGCATGATAAAGAAGATTCAAAGAGAGTGAGATGCCAGCTCCTTTCATTCAGTCAGTAGCTTCAAACATTTCTGGACGTTTTTCAATGGCAAAAATCAATGAATACTGTAAATGCACAAACAGTAATATCTCCACATTGCAAGGTGCAATTCTGAAATTTTTTGCTTTTTCCTGCTAATCCTAGCATGATAAAGAAGATTCAAAGAGAGTGAGATGCCAGCTCCTTTCATTCAGTCAGTAGCTTCAAACATTTCTGGACGTTTTTCAATGGCAAAAATCTATGAATATTGTAAATGCACAAACAGTAATTTCTCCGCATTGCAAGGTGCAATTCTGAAATTTTTTGCTTTTTCCTGCTCCTCTTAGCATGATAAAGATTCAAAGAGAGTGAGATGCCAGCTCCTTTCATTCAGTCAGTAGCTTCAATCATTTCTGGACGTTTTTCAATGGCAAAAATCAATGAATATTGTAAATGCACAAGCAGTAATTTCTCCGCATTGCAAGGTGCAATTCTGAATTTTTTTGCTTTTTCCTGCTCCTCTTAGCATGATAAAGAAGATTCAAAGAGAGTGAGATGCCAGCTCCTTTCATTCAGTCAGTAGCTTCAATCATTTCTGGACGTTTTTCAATGGCAAAAATCAATGAATATTGTAAATGCACAAACAGTAATTTCTCCGCATTGCAAGGTGCAATTCTGAAATTTTTTGCTTTTTCCTGCTCCTCTTAGCATGATAAAGAAGATTCAAAGAGAGTGAGATGCCAGCTCCTTTCATTCAGTCAGTAGCTTCAAACATTTCTGGTATATGAATAACATGATGTTTTTCAATGGCAAAAATCAATGAATATTGTAAATGCACAAACAGTAATTTCTCCGCATTGCAAGGTGCAATTCTGAAATTTTTTGCTTTTTCCTGCTCCTCTTAGCATGATAAAGAAGATTCAAAGAGAGTGAGATGCCAGCTCCTTTCATTCAGTCAGTAGCTTCAATCTTTTCTGGACGTTTTTCAATGGCAAAAATCAATGAATATTGTAAATGCACAAACAGTAATTTCTCCGCATTGCAAGGTGCAATTCTGAAATTTTTTGCTTTTTCCTGCTCCTCTTAGCATGATAAAGAAGATTCAAAGAGAGTGAGATGCCAGCTCCTTTCATTCAGTCAGTAGCTTCAATCATTTCTGGTATATGAATAACATGATGTTTTTCAATTGCAAAAATCAATGAATATTGTAAATGCACAAACAGTAATTTCTCCGCATTGCAAGGTGCAATTCTGAAATTTTTTGCTTTTTCCTGCTCCTCTTAGCATGGTAAAGAAGATTCAAAGAGAGTGAGATGCCAGCTCCTTTCATTCAGTCAGTAGCTTCAATCATTTCTGGACGTTTTTCAATGGCAAAAATCAATGAATATTGTAAATGCACAAACAGTAATTTCTCCGCATTGCAAGGTGCAATTCTGAAATTTTTTGCTTTTTCCTGCTCCTCTTAGCATGATAAAGAAGATTCAAAGAGAGTGAGATGCCAGCTCCTTTCATTCAGTCAGTAGCTTCAATCATTTCTGGGTATGAATAACATGATGTTTTTCAATGGCAAAAATCAATGAATATTGTAAATGCACAAACAGTAATTTCTCCGCATTGCAAGGTGCAATTCTGAAATTCTTTGCTTTTTCCTGCTCCTCTTAGCATGATAAAGAAGATTCAAAGAGTGTGAGATGCCAGCTCCTTTCATTCAGTCAGTAGCTTCAAACATTTCTGGACGTTTTTCAATGGCAAAAATCAATGAATATTGTAAATGCACAAACAGTAATATCTCCACATTGCAAGGTTCAATTCTGAAATTTTTTGCTTTTTCCTGCTAATCCTAGCATGATAAAGAAGATTCAAAGAGAATGAGATGCCAGCTCCTTTCATTCAGTCAGTAGCTTCAAACATTTCTGGTATATGAATAACATGATGTTTTTCAATGGCAAAAATCAATGAATATTGTAAATGCACAAACAGTAATATCTCCATATTGCAAGGTGCAATTCTGAAATTTTTTGCTTTTTCCTGCTAATCCTAGCATGATAAAGAAGATTCAAAGAGAGTGAGATGCCAGCTCCTTTCATTCAGTCAGTAGCTTCAAACATTTCTGGACGTTTTTCAATGGCAAAAATCAATGAATATTGTAAATGCACAAACAGTAATATCTCCACATTGCAAGGTGCAATTCTGAAATTTTTTGCTTTTTCCTGCTACTCCTAGCATGATAAAGAAGATTCAAAGAGAGTGAGATGCCAGCTCCTTTCATTCAGTCAGTAGCTTCAAACATTTCTGGACGTTTTTCAATGGCAAAAATCAATGAATATTGTAAATGCACAAACAGTAATATCTCCACATTGCAAGGTGCAATTCTGAAATTTTTTGCTTTTTCCTGCTAATCCTAGCATGATAAAGAAGATTCAAAGAGAGTGAGATGCCAGCTCCTTTCATTCAGTCAGTAGCTTCAAACATTTCTGGACGTTTTTCAATGGCAAAAATCTATGAATATTGTAAATGCACAAACAGTAATTTCTCCGCATTGCAAGGTGCAATTCTGAAATTTTTTGCTTTTTCCTGCTCCTCTTAGCATGATAAAGATTCAAAGAGAGTGAGATGCCAGCTCCTTTCATTCAGTCAGTAGCTTCAATCATTTCTGGACGTTTTTCAATGGCAAAAATCAATGAATATTGTAAATGCACAAGCAGTAATTTCTCCGCATTGCAAGGTGCAATTCTGAATTTTTTTGCTTTTTCCTGCTCCTCTTAGCATGATAAAGAAGATTCAAAGAGAGTGAGATGCCAGCTCCTTTCATTCAGTCAGTAGCTTCAATCATTTCTGGACGTTTTTCAATGGCAAAAATCAATGAATATTGTAAATGCACAAACAGTAATTTCTCCGCATTGCAAGGTGCAATTCTGAAATTTTTTGCTTTTTCCTGCTCCTCTTAGCATGATAAAGAAGATTCAAAGAGAGTGAGATGCCAGCTCCTTTCATTCAGTCAGTAGCTTCAAACATTTCTGGTATATGAATAACATGATGTTTTTCAATGGCAAAAATCAATGAATATTGTAAATGCACAAACAGTAATTTCTCCGCATTGCAAGGTGCAATTCTGAAATTTTTTGCTTTTTCCTGCTCCTCTTAGCATGATAAAGAAGATTCAAAGAGAGTGAGATGCCAGCTCCTTTCATTCAGTCAGTAGCTTCAATCTTTTCTGGACGTTTTTCAATGGCAAAAATCAATGAATATTGTAAATGCACAAACAGTAATTTCTCCGCATTGCAAGGTGCAATTCTGAAATTTTTTGCTTTTTCCTGCTCCTCTTAGCATGATAAAGAAGATTCAAAGAGAGTGAGATGCCAGCTCCTTTCATTCAGTCAGTAGCTTCAATCATTTCTGGTATATGAATAACATGATGTTTTTCAATGGCAAAAATCAATGAATATTGTAAATGCACAAACAGTAATTTCTCCGCATTGCAAGGTGCAATTCTGAAATTTTTTGCTTTTTCCTGCTCCTCTTAGCATGGTAAAGAAGATTCAAAGAGAGTGAGATGCCAGCTCCTTTCATTCAGTCAGTAGCTTCAATCATTTCTGGACGTTTTTCAATGGCAAAAATCAATGAATATTGTAAATGCACAAACAGTAATTTCTCCGCATTGCAAGGTGCAATTCTGAAATTTTTTGCTTTTTCCTGCTCCTCTTAGCATGATAAAGAAGATTCAAAGAGAGTGAGATGCCAGCTCCTTTCATTCAGTCAGTAGCTTCAATCATTTCTGGGTATGAATAACATGATGTTTTTCAATGGCAAAAATCAATGAATATTGTAAATGCACAAACAGTAATTTCTCCACATTGCAAGGTGCAATTCTGAAATTTTTTGCTTTTTCCTGCTCCTCTTAGCATGATAAAGAAGATTCAAAGAGAGTGAGATGCCAGCTCCTTTCATTCAGTCAGTAGCTTCAATCATTTCTGGACGTTTTTCAATGGCAAAAATCAATGAATATTGTAAATGCACAAACAGTAATTTCTCCGCATTGCAAGGTGCAATTCTGAAATTTTTTGCTTTTTCCTGCTCCTCTTAGCATGATAAAGAAGATTCAAAGAGAGTGAGATGCCAGCTCCTTTCATTCAGTCAGTATCTTCAATCATTTCTGGACGTTTTTCAATGGCAAAAATCAATGAATATTGAAAATGCACAAACAGTAATTTCTCCGCATTGCAAGGTGCAATTCTGAATTTTTTTGCTTTTTCCTGCTCCTCTTAGCATGATAAAGAAGATTCAAAGAGAGTGAGATGCCAGCTCCTTTCATTCAGTCAGTAACTTCAAACATTTCTGGTATAAACATTTCTGGACGTTTTTCAATGGCAAAAATCAATGAATATTGTAAATGCACAAACAGTAATATCTCCACATTGCAAGGTGCAATTCTGAAATTTTTTGCTTTTTCCTGCTAATCCTAGCATGATAAAGAATATTCAAATAGAGTGAGATGCCAGCTCCTTTCATTCAGTCAGTAGCTTCAAACATTTCTGGACGTTTTTCAATGGCAAAAATCAATGAATATTGTAAATGCACAAACAGTAATATCTCCACATTGCAAGGTGCAATTCTGAAATTTTTTGCTTTTTCCTGCTAATCCTAGCATGATAAAGAAGATTCAAAGAGAGTGAGATGCCAGCTCCTTTCATTCAGTCAGTAGCTTCAAACATTTCTGGACGTTTTTCAATGGCAAAAATCAATGAATATTGTAAATGCACAAACAGTAATATCTCCACATTGCAAGGTGCAATTCTGAAATTTTTTGCTTTTTCCTGCTACTCCTAGCATGATAAAGAAGATTCAAAGAGAATGAGATGCCAGCTCCTTTCATTCAGTCAGTAGCTTCAAACATTTCTGTACGTTTTTCAATGGCAAAAATCAATGAATATTGTAAATGCACAAACAGTAATATCTCCACATTGCAAGGTGCAATTCTGAAATTTTTTGCTTTTTCCTGCTAATCCTAGCATGATAAAGAAGATTCAAAGAGAGTGAGATGCCAGCTCCTTTCATTCAGTCAGTAGCTTCAAACATTTCTGGACGTTTTTCAATGGCAAAAATCAATGAATATTGTAAATGCACAAACAGTAATATCTCCACATTGCAAGGTGCAATTCTGAAATTTTTTGCTTTTTCCTGCTAATCCTAGCATGATAAAGAAGATTCAAAGAGAGTGAGATGCCAGCTCCTTTCATTCAGTCAGTAGCTTCAATCATTTCTGGACGTTTTTCAATGGCAAAAATCAATGAATATTGTAAATGCACAAACAGTAATTTCTCCGCATTGCAACGTGCAATTCTGAAATTTTTTGCTTTTTCCTGCTCCTCTTAGCATGATAAAGAAGATTCAAAGAGAGTGAGATGCCCGCTCCTTTCATTCAGTCAGTAGCTTCAATCATTTCTGGTATATGAATAACATGATGTTTTTCAATGGCAAAAATCAATGAATATTGTAAATGCACAAACAGTAATTTCTCCCCATTGCAAGGTGCAATTCTGAATTTTTTTGCTTTTTCCTGCTCCTCTTAGCATGATAAAGAAGATTCAAAGAGAGTGAGATGCCAGCTCCTTTCATTCAGTCAGTAGCTTCAATCATTTCTGGACGTTTTTTAATGGCAAAAATCAATGAATATTGTAAATGCACAAACAGTAATTTCTCCGCATTGCAAGGTGCAATTCTGAAATTTTTTGCTTTTTCCTGCTACTCTTAGCATGATAAAGAAGATTCAAAGAGAGTGAGATGCCAGCTCCTTTCATTCAGTCAGTAGCTTCAAACATTTCTGGTATATGAATAACATGATGTTTTTCAATGGCAAAAATCAATGAATATTGTAAATGCACAAACAGTAATTTCTCCGCATTGCAAGGTGCAATTCTGAAATTTTTTGCTTTTTCCTGCTCCTCTTAGCATGATAAAGAAGATTCAAAGAGAGTGAGATGCCAGCTCCTTTCATTCAGTCAGTAGCTTCAATCTTTTCTGGACGTTTTTCAATGGCAAAAATCAATGAATATTGTATATGCACAAACAGTAATTTCTCCGCATTGTAAGGTGGAATTCTGAAATTTTTTGCTTTTTCCTGCTCCTCTTAGTATGATAAAGAAGATTCAAAGATAGTGAGATGCCAGATTCTTTCATTCAGTCAGTAGCTTCAAACATTTCTGGTAAATGAATAACATGATGTTTTTCAATGGCAAAAATCAATGAATATTGTAAATGCACAAAGAGTAATTTCTCCGCATTGCAAGGTGCAATTCTGAAATTTTTTGCTTTTTCCTGCTCCTCTTAGCATGATAAAGAAGACTCAAAGAGAGTTACATGCCAGCTCCTTTCATTCAGTCAGTAGCTTCAATCATTTCTGGACGTTTTTCAATGGCAAAAATCAATGAATATTGTAAATGCACAAACAGTAATTTCTCCGCATTGCAAGGTGCAATTCTGAAATTTTTTGCTTTTTCCTGCTCCTCTTAGCATGATAAAGAAGATTCAAAGAGAGTGAGATGCCAGCTCCTTTCATTCAGTCAGTAGCTTCAATCATTTCTGGACGTTTTTCAATGGCAAAAATCAATGAATATTGTAAATGCACAAACAGTAATTTCTCCGCATTGCAAGGTGCAATTCTGAAATTTTTTGCTTTTTCCTGCTCCTCTTAGCATGATAAAGAAGATTCAAAGAGAGTGAGATGCCAGCTCCTTTCATTCAGTCAGTAGCTTCAATCATTTCTGGTATATGAATAACATGATGTTTTTCAATGGCAAAAATCAATGAATATTGTAACTGCACAAACAGTAATTTCTCCGCATTGCAAGGTGCAATTCTGAAATTTTTTGCTTTTTCCTGCTCCTCTTAGCATGGTAAAGAAGATTCAAAGAGAGTGAGATGCCAGCTCCTTTCATTCAGTCAGTAGCTTCAATCATTTCTGGACGTTTTTCAATGGCAAAAATCAATGAATATTGTAAATGCACAAACAGTAATTTCTCCGCATTGCAAGGTGCAATTCTGAAATTTTTTGCTTTTTCCTGCTCCTCTTAGCATGATAAAGAAGATTCAAAGAGATTGAGATGCCAGCTCCTTTCATTCAGTCAGTAGCTTCAATCATTTCTGGACGTTTTTCAATGGCAATAATCAATGAATATTGTAAATGCACAAACAGTAATTTCTCCGCATTGCAAGGTGCAATTCTGAAATTTTTTGCTTTTTCCTGCTCCTCTTAGCATGATAAAGAAGATTCAAAGAGAGTGAGATGCCAGCTCCTTTCATTCAGTCAGTAGCTTCAATCATTTCTGGTATATGAATAACATGATGTTTTTCAATGGCAAAAATCAATGAATATTGTAAATGCACAAACAGTAATTTCTCCGCATTGCAAGGTGCAATTCTGAAATTTTTTGCTTTTTCCTGCTCCTCTTAGCATGGTAAAGAAGATTCAAAGAGAGTGAGATGCCAGCTCCTTTCATTCAGTCAGTAGCTTCAATCATTTCTGGACGTTTTTCAATGGCAAAAATCAATGAATATTGTAAATGCACAAACAGTAATTTCTCCGCATTGCAAGGTGCAATTCTGAAATTTTTTGCTTTTTCCTGCTCCTCTTAGCATGATAAAGAAGATTCAAAGAGAGTGAGATGCCAGCTCCTTTCATTCAGTCAGTAGCTTCAATCATTTCTGGACGTTTTTCAATGGCAAAAATCAATGAATATTGTAAATGCACAAACAGTAATTTCTCCGCATTGCAAGGTGCAATTCTGAAATGTTTTGCTTTTTCCTGCTCCTCTTAGCATGATAAAGAAGATACAAAGAGAGTGAGATGCCAGCTCCTTTCATTCAGTCAGTAGCTTCAATCATTTCTGGGTATGAATAACATGATGTTTTTCAATGGCAAAAATCAATGAATATTGTAAATGCACAAACAGTAATTTCTCCACATTGCAAGGTGCAATTCTGAAATTTTTTGCTTTTTCCTGCTCCTCTTAGCATGATAAAGAAGATTCAAAGAGAGTGAGATGCCAGCTCCTTTCATTCAGTCAGTAGCTTCAATCATTTCTGGACGTTTTTCAATGGCAAAAATCAATGAATATTGTAAATGCACAAACAGTAATTTCTCCGCATTGCAAGGTGCAATTCTGAAATTTTTTGCTTTTTCCTGCTCCTCTTAGCATGATAAAGAAGATTCAAAGAGAGTGAGATGCCAGCTCCTTTCATTCAGTCAGTAGCTTCAATCATTTCTGGACATTTTTCAATGGCAAAAATCAATGAATATTGTAAATGCACAAACAGTAATTTCTCCGCATTGCAAGGTGCAATTCTGAATTTTTTTGCTTTTTCCTGCTCCTCTTAGCATGATAAAGAAGATTCAAAGAGAGTGAGATGCCAGCTCCTTTCATTCAGTCAGTAGCTTCAAACATTTCTGGTATAAACATTTCTGGACGTTTTTCAATGGCAAAAATCAATGAATATTGTAAGTGCACAAACAGTAATATCTCCACATTGCAAGGTGCAATTCTGAAATTTTTTGCTTTTTCCTGCTAATCCTAGCATGATAAAGAAGATTCAAAGAGAGTGAGATGCCAGCTCCTTTCATTCAGTCAGTAGCTTCAATCATTTCTGGTATATGAATAACATGATGTTTTTCAATGGCAAAAATCAATGAATATTGTAACTGCACAAACAGTAATTTCTCCGCATTGCAAGGTGCAATTCTGAAATTTTTTGCTTTTTCCTGCTCCTCTTAGCATGGTAAAGAAGATTCAAAGAGAGTGAGATGCCAACTCCTTTCATTCAGTCAGTAGCTTCAATCATTTCTGGACGTTTTTCAATGGCAAAAATCAATGAATATTGTAAATGCACAAACAGTAATTTCTCCGCATTGCAAGGTGCAATTCTGAATTTTTTTGCTTTTTCCTGCTCCTCTTAGCATGATAAAGAAGATTCAAAGAGAGTGAGATGCCAGCTCCTTTCATTCAGTCAGTAGCTTCAATCACTTCTGGACGTTTTTCAATGGCAAAAATCAATGAATATTGTAAATGCACAAACAGTAATTTCTCCGCATTGCAAGGTGCAATTCTGAAATTTTTTGCTTTTTCCTGCTCCTCTTAGCATGATAAAGAAGATTCAAAGAGAGTGAGATGCCAGCTCCTTTCATTCAGTCAGTAGCTTCAATCATTTCTGGTATATGAATAACATGATGTTTTTCAATGGCAAAAATCAATGAATATTGTAAATGCACAAACAGTAATTTCTCCGCATTGCAAGGTGCAATTCTGAAATTTTTTGCTTTTTCCTGCTCCTCTTAGCATGGTAAAGAAGATTCAAAGAGAGTGAGATGCCAGCTCCTTTCATTCAGTCAGTAGCTTCAATCATTTCTGGACGTTTTTCAATGGCAAAAATCAATGAATATTGTAAATGCACAAACAGTAATTTCTCCGCATTGCAAGGTGCAATTCTGAAATTTTTTGCTTTTTCCTGCTCCTCTTAGCATGATAAAGAAGATTCAAAGAGAGTGAGATGCCAGCTCCTTTCATTCAGTCAGTAGCTTCAATCATTTCTGGACGTTTTTCAATGGCAAAAATCAATGAATATTGTAAATGCACAAACAGTAATTTCTCCGCATTGCAAGGTGCAATTCTGAAATGTTTTGCTTTTTCCTGCTCCTCTTAGCATGATAAAGAAGATTCAAAGAGAGTGAGATGCCAGCTCCTTTCATTCAGTCAGTAGCTTCAATCATTTCTGGGTATGAATAACATGATGTTTTTCAATGGCAAAAATCAATGAATATTGTAAATGCACAAACAGTAATTTCTCCACATTGCAAGGTGCAATTCTGAAATTTTTTGCTTTTTCCTGCTCCTCTTAGCATGATAAAGAAGATTCAAAGAGAGTGAGATGCCAGCTCCTTTCATTCAGTCAGTAGCTTCAATCATTTCTGGACGTTTTTCAATGGCAAAAATCAATGAATATTGTAAATGCACAAACAGTAATTTCTCCGCATTGCAAGGTGCAATTCTGAAATTTTTTGCTTTTTCCTGCTCCTCTTAGCATGATAAAGAAGATTCAAAGAGAGTGAGATGCCAGCTCCTTTCATTCAGTCAGTAGCTTCAATCATTTCTGGACATTTTTCAATGGCAAAAATCAATGAATATTGTAAATGCACAAACAGTAATTTCTCCGCATTGCAAGGTGCAATTCTGAATTTTTTTGCTTTTTCCTGCTCCTCTTAGCATGATAAAGAAGATTCAAAGAGAGTGAGATGCCAGCTCCTTTCATTCAGTCAGTAGCTTCAAACATTTCTGGTATAAACATTTCTGGACGTTTTTCAATGGCAAAAATCAATGAATATTGTAAATGCACAAACAGTAATATCTCCACATTGCAAGGTGCAATTCTGAAATTTTTTGCTTTTTCCTGCTAATCCTAGCATGATAAAGAAGATTCAAAGAGAGTGAGATGCCAGCTCCTTTCATTCAGTCAGTAGCTTCAATCATTTCTGGTATATGAATAACATGATGTTTTTCAATGGCAAAAATCAATGAATATTGTAAATGCACAAACAGTAATTTCTCCGCATTGCAAGGTGCAATTCTGAAATTTTTTGCTTTTTCCTGCTCCTCTTAGCATGGTAAAGAAGATTCAAAGAGAGTGAGATGCCAGCTCCTTTCATTCAGTCAGTAGCTTCAATCATTTCTGGACGTTTTTCAATGGCAAAAATCAATGAATATTGTAAATGCACAAACAGTAATTTCTCCGCATTGCAAGGTGCAATTCTGAAATTTTTTGCTTTTTCCTGCTCCTCTTAGCATGATAAAGAAGATTCAAAGAGAGTGAGATGCCAGCTCCTTTCATTCAGTCAGTAGCTTCAATCATTTCTGGACGTTTTTCAATGGCAAAAATCAATGAATATTGTAAATGCACAAACAGTAATTTCTCCGCATTGCAAGGTGCAATTCTGAAATGTTTTGCTTTTTCCTGCTCCTCTTAGCATGATAAAGAAGATTCAAAGAGAGTGAGATGCCAGCTCCTTTCATTCAGTCAGTAGCTTCAATCATTTCTGGGAATGAATAACATGATGTTTTTCAATGGCAAAAATCAATGAATATTGTAAATGCACAAACAGTAATTTCTCCACATTGCAAGGTGCAATTCTGAAATTTTTTGCTTTTTCCTGCTCCTCTTAGCATGATAAAGAAGATTCAAAGAGAGTGAGATGCCAGCTCCTTTCATTCAGTCAGTAGCTTCAATCATTTCTGGACGTTTTTCAATGGCAAAAATCAATGAATATTGTAAATGCACAAACAGTAATTTCTCCGCATTGCAAGGTGCAATTCTGAAATTTTTTGCTTTTTCCTGCTCCTCTTAGCATGATAAAGAAGATTCAAAGTGAGTGAGATGCCAGCTCCTTTCATTCAGTCAGTAGCTTCAATCATTTCTGGACATTTTTCAATGGCAAAAATCAATGAATATTGTAAATGCACAAACAGTAATTTCTCCGCATTGCAAGGTGCAATTCTGAATTTTTTTGCTTTTTCCTGCTCCTCTTAGCATGATAAAGAAGATTCAAAGAGAGTGAGATGCCAGCTCCTTTCATTCAGTCAGTAGCTTCAAACATTTCTGGTATAAACATTTCTGGACGTTTTTCAATGGCAAAAATCAATGAATATTGTAAATGCACAAACAGTAATATCTCCACATTGCAAGGTGCAATTCTGAAATTTTTTGCTTTTTCCTGCTAATCCTAGCATGATAAAGAATATTCAAATAGAGTGAGATGCCAGCTCCTTTCATTCAGTCAGTAGCTTCAAACATTTCTGGACGTTTTTCAATGGCAAAAATCAATGAATATTGTAAATGCACAAACAGTAATATCTCCACATTGCAAGGTGCAATTCTGAAATTTTTTGCTTTTTCCTGCTAATCCTAGCATGATAAAGAAGATTCAAAGAGAGTGAGATGCCAGGTCCTTTCATTCAGTCAGTAGCCTCAAACATTTCTGGTATATGAATAACATGATGTTTTTCAATGGCAAAAATCAATGAATATTGTAAATGCACAAACAGTAATATCTCCACATTGCAAGGTGCAATTCTGAAATTTTTTGCTTTTTCCTGCTAATCCTAGCATGATAAAGAAGATTCAAAGAGAGTGAGATGCCAGCTCCTTTCATTCAGTCAGTAGCTTCAAACATTTCTGGACGTTTTTCAATGGCAAAAATCAATGAATATTGTAAATGCACAAACAGTAATATCTCCACATTGCAAGGTGCAATTCTGAAATTTTTTGCTTTTTCCTGCTACTCCTAGCATGATAAAGAAGATTCAAAGAGAGTGAGATGCCAGCTCCTTTCATTCAGTCAGTAGCTTCAAACATTTCTGGACGTTTTTCAATGGCAAAAATCAATGAATATTGTAAATGCACAAACAGTAATATCTCCACATTGCAAGGTGCAATTCTGAAATTTTTTGCTTTTTCCTGCTAATCCTAGCATGATAAAGAAGATTCAAATAGAGTGAGATGCCAGCTCCTTTCATTCAGTCAGTAGCTTCAAACATTTCTGGACGTTTTTCAATGGCAAAAATCAATGAATATTGTAAATGCACAAACAGTAATATCTAAACATTGCAAGGTGCAATTCTGAAATTTTTTGCTTTTTCCTGCTAATCCTAGCATGATAAAGAAGATTCAAATAGAGTGAGATGCCAGCTCCTTTCATTCAGTCAGTAGCTTCAAACATTTCTGGACGTTTTTCAATGGCAAAAATCAATGAATATTGTAAATGCACAAACAGTAATTTCTCCGCATTGCAAGGTGCAATTCTGAAATTTTTTGCTTTTTCCTGCTCCTCTTAGCATGATAAAGAAGATTCAAAGAGAGTGAGATGCCAGCTCCTTTCATTCAGTCAGTAGCTTCAATCATTTCTGGACGTTTTTCAATGGCAAAAATCAATGAATATTGTAAATGCACAAACAGTAATTTCTCCGCATTGCAAGGTGCAATTCTGAAATGTTTTGCTTTTTCCTGCTCCTCTTAGCATGATAAAGAAGATACAAAGAGAGTGAGATGCCAGCTCCTTTCATTCAGTCAGTAGCTTCAATCATTTCTGGGTATGAATAACATGATGTTTTTCAATGGCAAAAATCAATGAATATTGTAAATGCACAAACAGTAATTTCTCCACATTGCAAGGTGCAATTCTGAAATTTTTTGCTTTTTCCTGCTCCTCTTAGCATGATAAAGAAGATTCAAAGAGAGTGAGATGCCAGCTCCTTTCATTCAGTCAGTAGCTTCAATCATTTCTGGACGTTTTTCAATGGCAAAAATCAATGAATATTGTAAATGCACAAACAGTAATTTCTCCGCATTGCAAGGTGCAATTCTGAAATTTTTTGCTTTTTCCTGCTCCTCTTAGCATGATAAAGAAGATTCAAAGAGAGTGAGATGCCAGCTCCTTTCATTCAGTCAGTAGCTTCAATCATTTCTGGACATTTTTCAATGGCAAAAATCAATGAATATTGTAAATGCACAAACAGTAATTTCTCCGCATTGCAAGGTGCAATTCTGAATTTTTTTGCTTTTTCCTGCTCCTCTTAGCATGATAAAGAAGATTCAAAGAGAGTGAGATGCCAGCTCCTTTCATTCAGTCAGTAGCTTCAAACATTTCTGGTATAAACATTTCTGGACGTTTTTCAATGGCAAAAATCAATGAATATTGTAAGTGCACAAACAGTAATATCTCCACATTGCAAGGTGCAATTCTGAAATTTTTTGCTTTTTCCTGCTAATCCTAGCATGATAAAGAAGATTCAAAGAGAGTGAGATGCCAGCTCCTTTCATTCAGTCAGTAGCTTCAATCATTTCTGGTATATGAATAACATGATGTTTTTCAATGGCAAAAATCAATGAATATTGTAACTGCACAAACAGTAATTTCTCCGCATTGCAAGGTGCAATTCTGAAATTTTTTGCTTTTTCCTGCTCCTCTTAGCATGGTAAAGAAGATTCAAAGAGAGTGAGATGCCAACTCCTTTCATTCAGTCAGTAGCTTCAATCATTTCTGGACGTTTTTCAATGGCAAAAATCAATGAATATTGTAAATGCACAAACAGTAATTTCTCCGCATTGCAAGGTGCAATTCTGAATTTTTTTGCTTTTTCCTGCTCCTCTTAGCATGATAAAGAAGATTCAAAGAGAGTGAGATGCCAGCTCCTTTCATTCAGTCAGTAGCTTCAATCACTTCTGGACGTTTTTCAATGGCAAAAATCAATGAATATTGTAAATGCACAAACAGTAATTTCTCCGCATTGCAAGGTGCAATTCTGAAATTTTTTGCTTTTTCCTGCTCCTCTTAGCATGATAAAGAAGATTCAAAGAGAGTGAGATGCCAGCTCCTTTCATTCAGTCAGTAGCTTCAATCATTTCTGGTATATGAATAACATGATGTTTTTCAATGGCAAAAATCAATGAATATTGTAAATGCACAAACAGTAATTTCTCCGCATTGCAAGGTGCAATTCTGAAATTTTTTGCTTTTTCCTGCTCCTCTTAGCATGGTAAAGAAGATTCAAAGAGAGTGAGATGCCAGCTCCTTTCATTCAGTCAGTAGCTTCAATCATTTCTGGACGTTTTTCAATGGCAAAAATCAATGAATATTGTAAATGCACAAACAGTAATTTCTCCGCATTGCAAGGTGCAATTCTGAAATTTTTTGCTTTTTCCTGCTCCTCTTAGCATGATAAAGAAGATTCAAAGAGAGTGAGATGCCAGCTCCTTTCATTCAGTCAGTAGCTTCAATCATTTCTGGACGTTTTTCAATGGCAAAAATCAATGAATATTGTAAATGCACAAACAGTAATTTCTCCGCATTGCAAGGTGCAATTCTGAAATGTTTTGCTTTTTCCTGCTCCTCTTAGCATGATAAAGAAGATTCAAAGAGAGTGAGATGCCAGCTCCTTTCATTCAGTCAGTAGCTTCAATCATTTCTGGGTATGAATAACATGATGTTTTTCAATGGCAAAAATCAATGAATATTGTAAATGCACAAACAGTAATTTCTCCACATTGCAAGGTGCAATTCTGAAATTTTTTGCTTTTTCCTGCTCCTCTTAGCATGATAAAGAAGATTCAAAGAGAGTGAGATGCCAGCTCCTTTCATTCAGTCAGTAGCTTCAATCATTTCTGGACGTTTTTCAATGGCAAAAATCAATGAATATTGTAAATGCACAAACAGTAATTTCTCCGCATTGCAAGGTGCAATTCTGAAATTTTTTGCTTTTTCCTGCTCCTCTTAGCATGATAAAGAAGATTCAAAGAGAGTGAGATGCCAGCTCCTTTCATTCAGTCAGTAGCTTCAATCATTTCTGGACATTTTTCAATGGCAAAAATCAATGAATATTGTAAATGCACAAACAGTAATTTCTCCGCATTGCAAGGTGCAATTCTGAATTTTTTTGCTTTTTCCTGCTCCTCTTAGCATGATAAAGAAGATTCAAAGAGAGTGAGATGCCAGCTCCTTTCATTCAGTCAGTAGCTTCAAACATTTCTGGTATAAACATTTCTGGACGTTTTTCAATGGCAAAAATCAATGAATATTGTAAATGCACAAACAGTAATATCTCCACATTGCAAGGTGCAATTCTGAAATTTTTTGCTTTTTCCTGCTAATCCTAGCATGATAAAGAAGATTCAAAGAGAGTGAGATGCCAGCTCCTTTCATTCAGTCAGTAGCTTCAATCATTTCTGGTATATGAATAACATGATGTTTTTCAATGGCAAAAATCAATGAATATTGTAAATGCACAAACAGTAATTTCTCCGCATTGCAAGGTGCAATTCTGAAATTTTTTGCTTTTTCCTGCTCCTCTTAGCATGGTAAAGAAGATTCAAAGAGAGTGAGATGCCAGCTCCTTTCATTCAGTCAGTAGCTTCAATCATTTCTGGACGTTTTTCAATGGCAAAAATCAATGAATATTGTAAATGCACAAACAGTAATTTCTCCGCATTGCAAGGTGCAATTCTGAAATTTTTTGCTTTTTCCTGCTCCTCTTAGCATGATAAAGAAGATTCAAAGAGAGTGAGATGCCAGCTCCTTTCATTCAGTCAGTAGCTTCAATCATTTCTGGACGTTTTTCAATGGCAAAAATCAATGAATATTGTAAATGCACAAACAGTAATTTCTCCGCATTGCAAGGTGCAATTCTGAAATGTTTTGCTTTTTCCTGCTCCTCTTAGCATGATAAAGAAGATTCAAAGAGAGTGAGATGCCAGCTCCTTTCATTCAGTCAGTAGCTTCAATCATTTCTGGGAATGAATAACATGATGTTTTTCAATGGCAAAAATCAATGAATATTGTAAATGCACAAACAGTAATTTCTCCACATTGCAAGGTGCAATTCTGAAATTTTTTGCTTTTTCCTGCTCCTCTTAGCATGATAAACAAGATTCAAAGAGAGTGAGATGCCAGCTCCTTTCATTCAGTCAGTAGCTTCAATCATTTCTGGACGTTTTTCAATGGCAAAAATCAATGAATATTGTAAATGCACAAACAGTAATTTCTCCGCATTGCAAGGTGCAATTCTGAAATTTTTTGCTTTTTCCTGCTCCTCTTAGCATGATAAAGAAGATTCAAAGTGAGTGAGATGCCAGCTCCTTTCATTCAGTCAGTAGCTTCAATCATTTCTGGACATTTTTCAATGGCAAAAATCAATGAATATTGTAAATGCACAAACAGTAATTTCTCCGCATTGCAAGGTGCAATTCTGAATTTTTTTGCTTTTTCCTGCTCCTCTTAGCATGATAAAGAAGATTCAAAGAGAGTGAGATGCCAGCTCCTTTCATTCAGTCAGTAGCTTCAAACATTTCTGGTATAAACATTTCTGGACGTTTTTCAATGGCAAAAATCAATGAATATTGTAAATGCACAAACAGTAATATCTCCACATTGCAAGGTGCAATTCTGAAATTTTTTGCTTTTTCCTGCTAATCCTAGCATGATAAAGAATATTCAAATAGAGTGAGATGCCAGCTCCTTTCATTCAGTCAGTAGCTTCAAACATTTCTGGACGTTTTTCAATGGCAAAAATCAATGAATATTGTAAATGCACAAACAGTAATATCTCCACATTGCAAGGTGCAATTCTGAAATTTTTTGCTTTTTCCTGCTAATCCTAGCATGATAAAGAAGATTCAAAGAGAGTGAGATGCCAGGTCCTTTCATTCAGTCAGTAGCCTCAAACATTTCTGGTATATGAATAACATGATGTTTTTCAATGGCAAAAATCAATGAATATTGTAAATGCACAAACAGTAATATCTCCACATTGCAAGGTGCAATTCTGAAATTTTTTGCTTTTTCCTGCTAATCCTAGCATGATAAAGAAGATTCAAAGAGAGTGAGATGCCAGCTCCTTTCATTCAGTCAGTAGCTTCAAACATTTCTGGACGTTTTTCAATGGCAAAAATCAATGAATATTGTAAATGCACAAACAGTAATATCTCCACATTGCAAGGTGCAATTCTGAAATTTTTTGCTTTTTCCTGCTACTCCTAGCATGATAAAGAAGATTCAAAGAGAGTGAGATGCCAGCTCCTTTCATTCAGTCAGTAGCTTCAAACATTTCTGGACGTTTTTCAATGGCAAAAATCAATGAATATTGTAAATGCACAAACAGTAATATCTCCACATTGCAAGGTGCAATTCTGAAATTTTTTGCTTTTTCCTGCTAATCCTAGCATGATAAAGAAGATTCAAATAGAGTGAGATGCCAGCTCCTTTCATTCAGTCAGTAGCTTCAAACATTTCTGGACGTTTTTCAATGGCAAAAATCAATGAATATTGTAAATGCACAAACAGTAATATCTAAACATTGCAAGGTGCAATTCTGAAATTTTTTGCTTTTTCCTGCTAATCCTAGCATGATAAAGAAGATTCAAAGATAGTGAGATGCCAGATCCTTTCATTCAGTCAGTAGCTTCAAACATTTCTGGTATATGAATAACATGATGTTTTTCAATGGCAAAAATCAATGAATATTGTAAATGCACAAACAGTAATATCTCCGCATTGCAAGGTGCAATTCTGAAATTTTTTGCTTTTTCCTGCTCCTCTTAGCATGATAAAGAAGATTCAAAGAGAGTGAGATGCCAGCTCCTTTCATTCAGTCAGTAGCTTCAATCATTTCTGGACGTTTTTCAATGGCAAAAATCAATGAATACTGTAAATGCACAAACAGTAAGATCTCCACATTGCAAGGTGCAATTCTGAAACCTTGCAATGCGGAGAAATTACTGTTTGTGCATTTACAATATTCATTGATTTTTGCCATTGAAAAACGTCCAGAAATGATTGAAGCTACTGACTGAATGAAAGGAGCTGGCATCTCACTCTCTTTGAATCTTCTTTATCATGCTAAGAGGAGCAGGAAAAAGCAAAAAATTTCAGAATTGCACCTTGCAATGCGGAGAAATTACTGTTTGTGCATTTACAATATTCATTGATTTTTGCCATTGAAAAACATCATGTTATTCATATACCAGAAATGTTTGAAGCTGCTGACTGAATGAAAGGAGCTGGCATCTCACTCTCTTTGAATCTTCTTTATCATGCTAAGAGGAGCAGGAAAAAGCAAAAAATTTCAGAATTGCACCTTGCAATGCGGAGAAATTACTGTTTGTGCATTTACAATATTCATTGATTTTTGCCATTGAAAAACGTCCAGAAATGATTGAAGCTACTGACTGAATGAAAGGAGCTGGCATCTCACTCTCTTTGAATCTTCTTTATCATGCTAAGAGGAGCAGGAAAAAGCAAAAAATTTCAGAATTTCACCTTGCAATGCGGAGAAATTACTGTTTGTGCATTTACAATATTCATTGATTTTTGCCATTGAAAAACGTCCAGAAATGATTGAAGCTACTGACTGAATGAAAGGAGCTGGCATCTCACTCTCTTTGAATCTTCTTTATCATGCTAAGAGGAGCAGGAAAAAGCAAAAAAATTCAGAATTGCACCTTGCAATGCGGAGAAATTACTGTTTGTGCATTTACAATATTCATTGATTTTTGCCATTGAAAAACATCATGTTATTCATATACCAGAAATGATTGAAGCTACTGACTGAATGAAAGGAGCTGGCATCTCACTCTCTTTGAATCTTCTTTTTCATGCTAAGAGGAGCAGGAAAAAGCAAAAAATTTCAGAATTGCATCTTGCAATGCGGAGAAATTACTGTTTGTGCATTTACAATATTCATTGATTTTTGCCATTGAAAAACATCCAGAAATGATTGAAGCCACTGACTGAATGAAAGGAGCTGGCATCTCACTCTCTTTGAATCTTCTTTATCATGCTAAGAGGAGCAGGAAAAAGCAAAAAATTTCAGAATTGCACCTTGCAATGCGGAGAAATTACTGCTTGTGCATTTACAATATTCATTGATTTTTGCCATTGAAAAACGTCCAGAAATGATTGAAGCTACTGACTGAATGAAAGGAGCTGGCATCTCACTCTCTTTGAATCTTCTTTATCATGCTAAGAGGAGCAGGAAAAAGCAAAAAATTTCAGAATTGCATCTTGCAATGCGGAGAAATTACTGTTTGTGCATTTACAATATTTATTGATTTTTGCCATTGAAACACGTCCAGAAATGTTTGAAGCTACTGACTGAATGAAAGGAGCTGGCATCTCACTCTCTTTGAATCTTCTTTATCATGATAGGATTAGCAGGAAAAAGCAAAAAATTTCAGAATTGCACCTTGCAATGTGGAGATATTACTGTTTGTGCATTTACAATATTCATTGATTTTTGCCATTGAAAAACGTCCAGAAATGTTTGAAGCTACTGACTGAATGAAAGGAGCTGGCATCTCACTCTCTTTGAATCTTCTTTATCATGCTAGGGTTAGCAGGAAAAAGCAAAAAAATTCAGAATTGCACCTTGCAATGTGGAGATATTACTGTTTGTGCATTTACAATATTCATTGATTTTTGCCATTGAAAAACGTCCAGAAATGTTTATACCAGAAATGTTTGAAGCTACTGACTGAATGAAAGGAGCTGGCATCTCACTCTCTTTGAATTTTATTTATCATGCTAAGAGGAGCAGGAAAAAGCAAAAAATTTCAGAATTGCACCTTGCAATGCGGAGAAATTACTGTTTGTGCATTTACAATATTCATTGATTTTTGCCATTGAAAAACATCATGTTATTCATATACCAGAAATGATTGAAGCTACTGACTGAATGAAAGGAGCTGGCATCTCACTCTCTTTGAATCTTCTTTATCATGCTAGGATTAGCAGGAAAAAGCAAAAAATTTCAGAATTGCACCTTGAAATGTGGAGATATTACTGTTTGTGCATTTACAATATTCATTGATTTTTGCCATTGAAAAACGTCCAGAAATGTTTGAAGCTACTGACTGAATGAAAGGAGCTGGCATCTCACTCTCTTTGAATCTTCTTTATCATGCTAGGATTAGCAGGAAAAAGCAAAAAATTTCAGAATTGCACCTTGCAATGTGGAGATATTACTGTTTGTGCATTTACAATATTCATTGATTTTTGCCATTGAAAAACGTCCAGAAATGTTTGAAGCTACTGACTGAATGAAAGGAGCTGGCATCTCACTCTCTTTGAATCTTCTTTATCATGCTAGGAGTAGCAGGAAAAAGCAAAAAATTTCAGAATTGCACCTTGCAATGTGGAGATATTACAGTTTGTGCATTTACAATATTCATTGATTTTTTCCATTGAAAAACGTCCAGAAATGTTTGAAGCTACTGACTGAATGAAAGGAGCTGGCATCTCACTCTCTTTGAATCTTCTTTATCATGCTAGGATTAGCAGGAAAAAGCAAAAAATTTCAGAATTGCACCTTGCAATGTGGAGATATTACTGTTTGTGCATTTACAATATTCATTGATTTTTGCCATTGAAAAACATCATGTTATTCATATACCAGAAATGTTTGAAGCTACTGACTGAATGAAAGGAGCTGGCATCTCACTCTCTTTGAATCTTCTTTATCATGCTAGGATTAGCAGGAAAAAGCAAAAAATTTCAGAATTGCACCTTGCAATGTGGAGATATTACTGTTTGTGCATTTACAATATTCATTGATTTTTGCCATTGAAAAACGTCCAGAAATGTTTGAAGCTACTGACTGAATGAAAGGAGCTGGCATCTCACTCTATTTGAATCTTCTTTATCATGCTAGGATTAGCAGGAAAAAGCAAAAAATTTCAGAATTGCACCTTGCAATGTGGAGATATTACTGTTTGTGCATTTACAATATTCATTGATTTTTGCCATTGAAAAACGTCCAGAAATGTTTATACCAGAAATGTTTGAAGCTACTGACTGAATGAAAGGAGCTGGCATCTCACTCTCTTTGAATCTTCTTTATTATGCTAAGAGGAGCAGGAAAAAGCAAAAAAATTCAGAATTGCACCTTGCAATGCGGAGAAATTACTGTTTGTGCATTTACAATATTCATTGATTTTTGCCATTGAAACACGTCCAGAAATGTTTGAAGCTACTGACTGAATGAAAGGAGCTGGCATCTCACTCTCTTTGAATCTTCTTTATCATGATAGGATTAGCAGGAAAAAGCAAAAAATTTCAGAATTGCACCTTGCAATGTGGAGATATTACTGTTTGTGCATTTACAATATTCATTGATTTTTGCCATTGAAAAACGTCCAGAAATGTTTATACCAGAAATGTTTGAAGCTACTGACTGAATGAAAGGAGCTGGCATCTCACTCTCTTTGAATCTTCTTTATCATGCTAAGAGGAGCAGGAAAAAGCAAAAAAATTCAGAATTGCACCTTGCAATGCGGAGAAATTACTGTTTGTGCATTTACAATATTCATTGATTTTTGCCATTGAAAAACATCATGTTATTCATATACCAGAAATGATTGAAGCTACTGACTGAATGAAAGGAGCTGGCATCTCACTCTCTTTGAATCTTCTTTATCATGCTAGGATTAGCAGGAAAAAGCAAAAAATTTCAGAATTGCACCTTGCAATGTGGAGATATTACTGTTTGTGCATTTACAATATTCATTGATTTTTGCCATTGAAAAACGTCCAGAAATGTTTGAAGCTACTGACTGAATGAAAGGAGCTGGCATCTCACTCTCTTTGAATCTTCTTTATCATGCTAGGATTAGCAGGAAAAAGCAAAAAATTTCAGAATTGCACCTTGCAATGTGGAGATATTACTGTTTGTGCATTTACAATATTCATTGATTTTTGCCATTGAAAAACGTCCAGAAATGTTTGAAGCTACTGACTGAATGAAAGGAGCTGGCATATCACTCTCTTTGAATCTTCTTTATCATGCTAGGAGTAGCAGGAAAAAGCAAAAAATTTCAGAATTGCACCTTGCAATGTGGAGATATTACTGTTTGTGCATTTACAATATTCATTGATTTTTTCCATTGAAAAACGTCCAGAAATATTTGAAGCTACTGACTGAATGAAAGGAGCTGGCATCTCACTCTTTTTGAATCTTCTTTATCATGCTAGGATTAGCAGGAAAAAGCAAAAAATTTCAGAATTGCACCTTGCAATGTGGAGATATTACTGTTTGTGCATTTACAATATTCATTGATTTTTGCCATTGAAAAACATCATGTTATTCATATACCAGAAATGTTTGAAGCTACTGACTGAATGAAAGGAGCTGGCATTTCACTCTCTTTGAATCTTCTTTATCATGCTAGGATTAGCAGGAAAAAGCAAAAAATTTCAGAATTGCACCTTGCAATGTGGAGATATAACTGTTTGTGCATTTACAATATTCATTGATTTTTGCCATTGAAAAACGTCCAGAAATGTTTGAAGCTACTGACTGAATGAAAGGAGCTGGCATCTCACTCTATTTGAATCTTCTTTATCATGCTAGGATTAGCAGGAAAAAGCAAAAAATTTCAGAATTGCACCTTGCAATGTGGAGATATTACTGTTTGTGCATTTACAATATTCATTGATTTTTGCCATTGAAAAACGTCCAGAAATGTTTATACCAGAAATGTTTGAACCTACTGATTGAATGAAAGGAGCTGGCATCTCACTCTCTTTGAATCTTCTTTATCATGCTAAGAGGAGCAGGAAAAAGCAAAAAAATTCAGAATTGCACCTTGCAATGCGGAGAAATTACTGTTTGTGCATTTACAATATTCATTGATTTTTGCCATTGAAAAACGTCCAGAAATGATTGAAACTACTGACTGAATGAAAGGAGCTGGCATCTCACTCTCTTTGAATCTTCTTTATCATGCTAAGAGGAGCAGGAAAAAGCAAAAAATTTCAGAATTGCACCTTGCAATGCGGAGAAATTACTGTTTGTGCATTTACAATATTCATTGATTTTTGCCATTGAAAAACGTCCAGAAATGATTGAAGCTACTGACTGAATGAAAGGAGCTGGCATGTCACTCTCTTTGAATCTTCTTTATCATGCTAAGAGGAGCAGGAAAAAGCAAAAAATTTCAGAATTGCACCTTGCAATGCGGAGAAATTACTGTTTGTGCATTTACAATATTCATTGATTTTTGCAATTGAAAAACATCATGTTATTCATACCCAGAAATGATTGAAGCTACTGACTGAATGAAAGGAGCTGGCCTCTCACTCTCTTTGAATCTTCTTTATCATGCTAAGAGGAGCAGGAAAAAGCAAAAAATTTCAGAATTGCACCTTGCAATGCGGAGAAATTACTGTTTGTGCATTTACAATATTCATTGATTTTTGCCATTGAAAAACGTCCAGAAATGATTGAAGCTACTGACTGAATGAAAGGAGCTGGCATCTCACTCTCTTTGAATCTTCTTTATCATGCTAAGAGGAGCAGGAAAAAGCAAAAAATTTCAGAATTGCACCTTGCAATGCGGAGAAATTACTGTTTGTGCATTTACAATATTCATTGATTTTTGCCATTGAAAAACGTCCAGAAATGATTGAAGCTACTGACTGAATGAAAGGAGTTGGCATCTCACTCTCTTTGAATCTTCTTTACCATGCTAAGAGGAGCAGGAAAAAGCAAAAAATTTCAGAATTGCACCTTGCAATGCGGAGAAATTACTGTTTGTGCATTTACAATATTCATTGATTTTTGACATTGAAAAACATCATGTTATTCATATACCAGAAATAATTGAAGCTACTGACTGAATGAAAGGAGCTGGCATCTCACTCTCTTTGAATCTTCTTTATCATGCTAAGAGGAGCAGGAAAAAGCAAAAAATTTCAGAATTGCACCTTGCAATGCGGAGAAATTACTGTTTGTGCATTTACAATATTCATTGATTTTTGCCATTGAAAAACGTCCAGAAATGATTGAAGCTACTGACTGAATGAAAGGAGCTGGCATCTCACTCTCTTTGAATCTTCTTTATGATGCTAAGAGGAGCAGGAAAAAGCAAAAAATTTCAGAATTGCACCTTGCAATGCGGAGAAATTACTGTTTGTGCATTTACAATATTCATTGATTTTTGCCATTGAAAAACGTCCAGAAATGATTGAAGCTACTGACTGAATGAAAGGAGCTGGCATCTCACTCTCTTTGAATCTTCTTTATCATGCTAAGAGGAGCAGGAAAAAGCAAAAAATTTCAGAATTGCACCTTGCAATGCGGAGAAATTACTGTTTGTGCATTTACAATATTCATTGATTTTTGCCATTGAAAAACATCATGTTATTCATATACCAGAAATGATTGAAGCTACTGACTGAATGAAAGGAGCTGGCATCTCACTCTCTTTGAATCTTCTTTATCATGCTAAGAGGAGCAGGAAAAAGCAAAAAATTTCAGAATTGCACCTTGCAATGCGGAGAAATTACTGTTTGTGCATTTACAATATTCATTGATTTTTGCCATTGAAAAACGTCCAGAAATGATTGAAGCTACTGACTGAATGAAAGGAGCTGGCATCTCACTCTTTTTGAATCTTCTTTATCATGCTAAGAGGAGCAGGAAAAAGCAAAAAATTTCAGAATTGCACCTTGCAATGCGGAGAAATTACTGTTTGTGCATTTACAATATTCATTGATTTTTGCCATTGAAAAACGTCCAGAAATGATTGAAGCTACTGACTGAATGAAAGGAGCTGGCATCTCACTCTCTTTGAATCTTCTTTATCATGGTAAGAGGAGCAGGAAAAAGCAAAAAATTTCAGAATTGCAACTTGCAATGCGGAGAAATTACTGTTTGTGCATTTACAATATTCATTGATTTTTGCCATTGAAAAACGTCCAGAAATGATTGAAGCTACTGACTGAATGAAAGGAGCTGGCATCTCACTCTCTTTGAATCTTCTTTATCATGCTAAGAGGAGCAGGAAAAAGCAAAAAATTTCAGAATTGCACCTTGCAATGCGGAGAAATTACTGTTTGTGCATTTACAATATTCATTGATTTTTGCCATTGAAAAACGTCCAGAAATGATTGAAGCTACTGACTGAATGAAAGGAGCTGGCATCTCACTCTCTTTGAATCTTCTTTATCATGCTAAGAGGAGCAGGAAAAAGCAAAAAATTTCAGAATTGCAACTTGCAATGCGGAGAAATTACTGTTTGTGCATTTACAATATTCATTGATTTTTGCCATTGAAAAACATCATGTTATTCATATACCAGAAATGTTTGAAGCTACTGACTGAATGAAAGAAGCTGGCATCTCACTATCTTTGAATCTTCTTTATCATGCTAAGAGGAGCAGGAAAAAGCAAAAAATTTCAGAATTGCACCTTACAATGCGGAGAAATTACTGTTTGTGCATTTACAATATTCATTGATTTTTGCCATTGAAAAACGTCCAGAAATGATTGAAGCTACTGACTGAATGAAAGGAGCTGGCATCTCACTCTCTTTGAATCTTCTTTATCATGCTAAGAGGAGCAGGAAAAAGCAAAAAATTTCAGAATTGCACCTTGCAATGCGGAGAAATTACTGTTTGTGCATTTACAATATTCATTGATTTTTGCCATTGAAAAACGTCCAGAAATGTTTGAAGCTACTGACTGAATGAAAGGAGCTGGCATCTTACTCTCTTTGAATCTTCTTTATCATGCTAGGATTAGCAGGAAAAAGCAAAAAATTTCAGAATTGCACCTTGCAATGTGGAGATATTACTGTTTGTGCATTTACAATATTCATTGATTTTTGCCATTGAAAAACGTCCAGAAATGTTTGAAGCTACTGACTGAATGAAAGGAGCAGGCATCTCACTCTCTTTGAATCTTCTTTATCATGCTAGGAGTAGCAGGAAAAAGCAAAAAATTTCAGAATTGCACCTTGCAATGTGGAGATATTACTGTTTGTGCATTTACAATATTCATTGATTTATGCCATTGAAAAACATCCAGAAATGTTTGAAGCTACTGACTGAATGAAAGGAGCTGGCATCTCACTCTCTTTGAATCTTCTTTATCATGCTAGGATTAGCAGGAAAAAGCAAAAAATTTCAGAATTGCACCTTGCAATGTGGAGATATTACTGTTTGTGCATTTACAATATTCATTGATTTTTGCCATTGAAAAACGTCCAGAAATGTTTGAAGCTACTGACTGAATGAAAGGAGCTGGCATCTCACTCTATTTGAATCTTCTTTATCATGCTAGGATTAGCAGGAAAAAGCAAAAAATTTCAGAATTGCACCTTGCAATGTGGAGATATTACTGTTTGTGCATTTACAATATTCATTGATTTTTGCCATTGAAAAACGTCCAGAAATGTTTATACCAGAAATGTTTGAAGCTACTGACTGAATGAAAGGAGCTGGCATCTCACTCTCTTTGAATCTTCTTTATCATGCTAAGAGGAGCAGGAAAAAGCAAAAAATTTCAGAATTGCACCTTGCAATGCGGAGAAATTACTGTTTGTGCATTTACAATATTCATTGATTTTTGCCATTGAAAAACGTCCAGAAATGATTGAAGCTACTGACTGAATGAAAGGAGCTGGCATCTCACTCTCTTTGAATCTTCTTTATCATGCTAAGAGGAGCAGGAAAAAGCAAAAAATTTCAGAATTGCACCTTGCAATGCGGAGAAATTACTGTTTGTGCATTTACAATATTCATTGATTTTTGCCATTGAAAAACATCATGTTATTCATATACCAGAAATGATTGAAGCTACTGACTGAATGAAAGGAGCTGGCATCTCACTCTCTTTGAATCTTCTTTATCATGCTAAGAGGAGCAGGAAAAAGCAAAAAATTTCAGAATTGCACCTTGCAATGCGGAGAAATTACTGTTTGTGCATTTACAATATTCATTGATTTTTGCCATTGAAAAACGTCCAGAAATGATTGAAGCTACTGACTGAATGAAAGGAGCTGGCATCTCACTCTCTTTGAATCTTCTTTATCATGCTAAGAGGAGCAGGAAAAAGCAAAAAATTTCAGAATTGCACCTTGCAATGCGGAGAAATTACTGTTTGTGCATTTACAATAGTCATTGATTTTTGCCATTGAAAAACGTCCAGAAATGATTGAAGCTACTGACTGAATGAAAGGAGCTGGCATCTCACTCTCTTTGAATCTTCTTTATCATGCTAAGAGGAGCAGGAAAAAGCAAAAAATTTCAGAATTGCAACTTGCAATGCGGAGAAATTACTGTTTGTGCATTTACAATATTCATTGATTTTTGCCATTGAAAAACATCATGTTATTCATATACCAGAAATGATTGAAGCTACTGACTGAATGAAAGGAGCTGGCATCTCACTCTCTTTGAATCTTCTTTATCATGCTAAGAGGAGCAGGAAAAAGCAAAAAATTTCAGAATTGCACCTTGCAATGCGGAGAAATTACTGTTTGTGCATTTACAATATTCATTGATTTTTGCCATTGAAAAACGTCCAGAAATGATTGAAGCTACTGACTGAATGAAAGGAGCTGGGATCTCACTCTCTTTGAATCTTCTTTATCATGCTAAGAGGAGCAGGAAAAAGCAAAAAATTTCAGAATTGCACCTTGCAATGCGGAGAAATTACTGTTTGTGCATTTACAATATTCATTGATTTTTGCCATTGAAAAACGTCCAGAAATGATTGAAGCTACTGACTGAATGAAAGGAGCTGGCATCTCACTCTCTTTGAATCTTCTTTATCATGCTAAGAGGAGCAGGAAAAAGCAAAAAATTTCAGAATTGCACCTTGCAATGCGGAGAAATTACTGTTTGTGCATTTACAATATTCATTGATTTTTGCCATTGAAAAACATCATGTTATTCATATCCCAGAAATGTTTGAAGCTACTGACTGAATGAAAGAAGCTGGCAACTCACTCTCTTTGAATCTTCTTTATCATGCTAAGAGGAGCAGGAAAAAGCAAAAAATTTCAGAATTGCACCTTGCAATGCGGAGAAATTACTGTTTGTGCATTTACAATATTCATTGATTTTTGCAATTGAAAAACGTCCAGAAATGATTGAAGCTACTGACTGAATGAAAGGAGCTGGCATCTCACTCTCTTTGAATCTTCTTTATCATGTTAAGAGGAGCAGGAAAAAGCAAAAAATTTCAGAATTGCACCTTGCAATGCGGAGAAATTACTGTTTGTGCATTTACAATATTCATTGATTTTTGCCATTGAAAAACGTCCAGAAATGATTGAAGCTACTGACTGAATGAAAGGAGCTGTTATCTCACTCTCTTTGAATCTTGTTTATCATGCTAAGAGGAGCAGGAAAAAGCAAAAAATTTCAGAATTGCACCTTGCAATGCGGAGAAATTACTGTTTGTGCATTTACAATATTCATTGATTTTTGCCATTGAAAAACATCATGTTATTCATATACCAGAAATGATTGAAGCTACTGACTGAATGAAAGGAGCTGGCATCTCACACTCTTTGAATCTTCTTTATCATGCTAAGAGGAGCAGGAAAAAGTAAAAAATTTCAGAATTGCACCTTGCAATGCGGAGAAATTACTGTTTGTGCATTTACAATATTCAATGATTTTTGCCATTGAAAAACGTCCAGAAATGATTGAAGCTACTGACTGAACGAAAGGAGCTGGCATCTCACTCTCTTTGAATCTTCTTTATCATGCTAAGAGGAGCAGGAAAAAGCAAAAAATTTCAGAATTGCACCTTGCAATGCGGAGAAATTACTGTTTGTGCATTTACAATATTCATTGATTTTTGCCATTGAAAAACATCATGTTATTCATATACCAGAAATGTTTGAAGCTACTGACTGAATGAAAGGAGCTGGCATCTCACTCTCTTTGAGTCTTCTTCATAATGCTAAGAGGAGCAGGAAAAAGCAAAAAATTTCAGAATTGCACCTTGCAATGCGGAGAAATTACTGTTTGTGCATTTACAATATTCATTGATTTTTGCCATTGAAAAACGTCCAGAAATGATTGAAGCTACTGACTGAATGAAAGGAGCTGGCATCTCACTCTCTTTGAATCTTCTTTATCATGCTAAGAGGAGCAGGAAAAAGCAAAAAATTTCAGAATTGCACCTTGCAATGCGGAGAAATTACTGTTTGTGCATTTACAATATTCATTGATTTTTGCCATTGAAAAACATCATGTTATTCATATACCAGAAATGTTTGAAGCTACTGACTGAATGAAAGGAGCTGGCATCTCACTCTCTTTGAATCTTCTTTATCATGCTAAGAGGAGCAGGAAAAAGCAAAAAATTTCAGAATTGCACCTTGCAATGCGGATAAATTACTGTTTGTGCATTTACAATATTCATTGATTTTTGCCATTGAAAAATGTCCAGAAATGATTGAAGCTACTGACTGAATGAAAGGAGCTGGCATCTCACTCTCTTTGAATCTTGTTTATCATGCTAAGAGGAGCAGGAAAAAGCAAAAAATTTCAGAATTGCACCTTGCAATGCGGAGAAATTACTGTTTGTGCATTTACAATATTCATTGATTTTTGCCATTGAAAAACGTCCAGAAATTATTGAAGCTACTGACTGAATGAAAGGAGCTGGCATCTCACTCTCTTTGAAACTTCTTTATCATGCTAAGAGGAGCAGGAAAAAGCAAAAATTTTCAGAATTGCACCTTGCAATGCGGAGAAATTACTGTTTGTGCATTTACAATATTCATTGATTTTTGCCATTGAAAAACGTCCAGAAATGATTGAAGCTACTGACTGAATGAAAGGAGCTGGCATCTCACTCTCTTTGAATCTTCTTTATCATGCTAAGAGGAGCAGGAAAAAGCAAAAAATTTCAGAATTGCACCTTGCAATGCGGAGAAATTACTGTTTGTGCATGTACAATATTCATTGATTTTTGCCATTGAAAAACATCATGTTATTCATATACCAGAAATGTTTGAAGCTACTGACTGAATGAAAGGAGCTGGCATCTCACTCTCTTTGAATCTTCTTTATCATGCTAAGAGGAGCAGGAAAAAGCAAAAAATTTCAGACTTGCACCTTGCAATGCGGAGAAATTACTGTTTGTGCATTTACAATATTCATTGATTTTTGCCATTGAAAAACATCATGTTATTCATATACCAGAAATGTTTGAAGCTACTGACTGAATGAAAGGAGCTGGCATCTCACTCTCTTTGAATCTTCTTTATCATGCTAAGAGGAGCAGGAAAAAGCAAAAAATTTCAGAATTGCACCTTGCAATGCGGAGAAATTACTGTTTGTGCATTTACAATATTCATTGATTTTTGCCATTGAAAAACGTCCAGAAATGATTGAAGGTACTGACTGAATGAAAGGAGCTGGCATCTCACTCTCTTTGAATCTTCTTTATCATGCTAAGAGGAGCAGGAAAAAGCAAAAAATTTCAGAATTGCACCTTGCAATGCGGAGAAATTACTGTTTGTGCATTTACAATATTCATTGATTTTTGCCATTGAAAAACGTCCAGAAATGATTGAAGCTACTGACTGAATGAAAGGAGCTGGCATCTCACTCTCTTTGAATCTTCTTTATCATGCTAAGAGGAACAGGAAAAAGCAAAAAATTTCAGAATTGCACCTTGCAATGCGGAGAAATTACAGTTTGTGCATTTACAATATTCATTGATTTTTGCCATTGAAAAACGTCCAGAAATGATTGAAGCTACTGACTGAATGAAAGGAGCTGGCATCTCACTCTCTTTGAATCTTCTTTATCATGCTAAGAGGAGCAGGAAAAAGCAAAAAATTTCAGAATTGCACCTTGCAATGCGGAGAAATAACTGTTTGTGCATTTACAATATTCGTTGATTTTTGCCATTGAAAAACGTCCAGAAATGATTGAAGCTACTGACTGAATGAAAGGAGCTGGCATCTCACTCTCTTTGAATCTTCTTTATCATGCTAAGAGTAGCAGGAAAAAGCAAAAAATTTCAGAATTGCACCTTGCAATGCGGAGAAATTACAGTTTGTGCATTTACAATATTCATTGATTTTTGCCATTGAAAAACGTCCAGAAATGATTGAAGCTACTGACTGAATGAAAGGAGCTGGCATCTCACTCTCTTTGAATCTTCTTTATCATGCTAAGAGGAGCAGGAAAAAGCAAAAAATTTCAGAATTGCACCTTGCAATGCGGAGAAATTACTGTTTGTGCATTTACAATATTCATTGATTTTTGCCATTGAAAAACATGTTATTCATATACCAGAAATGTTTGAAGCTCCTGACTGAATGAAAGGAGCTGGCACCTCACTCTCTTTGAATCTTCTTTATCATGCTAAGAGGAGCAGGAAAAAGCAAAAAATTTCAGAATTGCACCTTGCAATGCGGAGAAATTACTGTTTGTGCATTTACAATATTCATTGATTTTTGCCATTGAAAAACGTCCAGAAATGATTGAAGCTACTGACTGAATGAAAGGAGCTGGCATCTCACTCTCTTTGAATCTTCTTTATCATGCTAAGAGGAGCAGGAAAAAGCAAAAAATTTCAGAATTGCACCTTGCAATGCGGAGAAATTACTGTTTGTGCATTTACAATATTCATTGATTTTTGCCATTGAAAAATGTCCAGAAATGATTGAAGCTACTGACTGAATGAAAGGAGCTGGCATCTCACTCTCTTTGAATCTTCTTTATCATGCTAAGAGGAGCAGGAAAAAGCAAAAAATTTCAGAATTGCGCCTTGCAATGCGGAGAAATTACTGTTTGTGCATTTACAAAATTCATTGATTTTTGCCATTGAAAAACATCATGTTATTCATATACCAGAAATGATTGAAGCTACTGACTGAAGGAAAGGAGCTGGCATCTCACTCTCTTTGAATCTTCTTTATCATGCTAAGAGGAGCAGGAAAAAGCAAAAAATTTCAGAATTGCACCTTGCAATGCGGAGAAATTACTGTTTGTGCATTTACAATATTCATTGATTTTTGCCATTGAAAAACGTCCAGAAATGATTGAAGCTACTGACTGAATGAAAGGAGCTGGCATCTCACTCTCTTTGAATCTTCTTTATCATGCTAAGAGGAGCAGGAAAAAGTAAAAAATTTCAGAATTGCACCTTGCAATGCGGAGAAATTACTGTTTGTGCATTTACAATATTCAATGATTTTTGCCATTGAAAAACGTCCAGAAATGATTGAAGCTACTGACTGAATGAAAGGAGCTGGCATCTCACTCTCTTTGAATCTTGTTTATCATGCTAAGAGGAGCAGGAAAAAGCAAAAAATTTCAGAATTGCACCTTGCAATGTGGAGAAATTACTGTTTGTGCATTTACAATATTCATTGATTTTTGCCATTGAAAAACGTCCAGAAATGATTGAAGCTACTGACTGAATGAAAGGAGCTGGCATCTCACTCTCTTTGAATCTTCTTTATCATGCTAAGAGGAGCAGGAAAAAGCAAAAAATTTCAGAATTGCACCTTGCAATGCGGAGAAATTACTGTTTGTGCATTTACAATATTCATTGATTTTTGCTATTGAAAAACATCATGTTATTCATATACCAGAAATGATTGAAGCTACTGACTGAATGAAAGGAGCTGGCATCTCACTCTCTTTGAATCTTCTTTATCATGCTAAGAGGAGCAGGAAAAAGCAAAAAATTTCAGAATTGCACCTTGCAATGCGGAGAAATTACAGTTTGTGCATTTACAATATTCATTGATTTTTGCCATTGAAAAACGTCCAGAAATGATTGAAGCTACTGACTGAATGAAAGGAGCTGGCATCTCACTCTCTTTGAATCTTCTTTATCATGCTAAGAGGAGCAGGAAAAAGCAAAAAATTTCAGAATTGCACCTTGCAATGCGGAGAAATTACTGTTTGTGCATTTACAATATTCATTGATTTTTGCCATTGAAAAACGTCCAGAAATGATTGAAGGTACTGACTGAATGAAAGGAGCTGGCATATCACTCTCTTTGAATCTTCTTTATCATGCTAAGAGGAGCAGGAAAAAGCAAAAAATTTCAGAATTGCACCTTGCAATGCGGAGAAATTACTGTTTGTGCATTTACAATATTCATTGATTTTTGCCATTGAAAAACGTCCAGAAATGATTGAAGCTACTGACTGAATGAAAGGAGCTGGCATCTCACTCTCTTTGAATCTTCTTTATCATGCTAAGAGGAGCAGGAAAAAGCAAAAAATTTCAGAATTGCACCTTGCAATGCGGAGAAATTACTGTTTGTGCATTTACAATATTCATTGATTTTTGCCATTGAAAAATGTCCAGAAATGATTGAAGCTACTGACTGAATGAAAGGAGCTGGCATCTCACTCTCTTTGAATCTTCTTTATCATGCTAAGAGGAGCAGGAAAAAGCAAAAAATTTCAGAATTGCGCCTTGCAATGCGGAGAAATTACTGTTTGTGCATTTACAAAATTCATTGATTTTTGCCATTGAAAAACATCATGTTATTCATATACCAGAAATGATTGAAGCTACTGACTGAAGGAAAGGAGCTGGCATCTCACTCTCTTTGAATCTTCTTTATCATGCTAAGAGGAGCAGGAAAAAGCAAAAAATTTCAGAATTGCACATTGCAATGCGGAGAAATTACTGTTTGTGCATTTACAATATTCATTGATTTTTGCCATTGAAAAACATCCAGAAATGATTGTAGCTACTGACTGAATGAAAGGAGCTGGCATCTCACTCTCTTTGAATCTTCTTTATCATGCTAAGAGGAGCAGGAAAAAGCAAAAAATTTCAGAATTGCACCTTGCAATGCGGAGAAATTACTGTTTGTGCATTTACAATATTCATTGATTTTTGCGATTGAAAAACATCATGTTATTCATATACCAGAAATGATTGAAGCTACTGACTGAATGAAAGGAGCTGGCATCTCACTCTCTTTGAATCTTCTTTATCATGCTAAGAGGAGCAGGAAAAAGTAAAAAATTTCAGAATTGCACCTTGCAATGCGGAGAAATTACTGTTTGTGCATTTACAATATTCAATGATTTTTGCCATTGAAAAACGTCCAGAAATGATTGAAGCTACTGACTGAATGAAAGGAGATGGCATCTCACTCTCTTTGAATCTTGTTTATCATGCTAAGAGGAGCAGGAAAAAGCAAAAAATTTCAGAATTGCACCTTGCAATGCGGAGAAATTACTGTTTGTGCATTTACAATATTCATTGATTTTTGCCATTGAAAAATGTCCAGAAATGATTGAAGCTACTGACTGAATGAAAGGAGCTGGCATCTCACTCTCTTTGAATCTTCTTTATCATGCTAAGAGGAGCAGGAAAAAGCAAAAAATTTCAGAATTGCACCTTGCAATGCGGAGAAATTACTGTTTGTGCATTTACAATATTCATTGATTTTTGCTATTGAAAAACATCATGTTATTCATATACCAGAAATGATTGAAGCTACTGACAGAATGAAAGGAGCTGGCATCTCACTCTCTTTGAATCTTCTTTATCATGCTAAGAGGAGCAGGAAAAAGCAAAAAAATTCAGAATTGCACCTTGCAATGCGGAGAAATTACAGTTTGTGCATTTACAATATTCATTGATTTTTGCCATTGAAAAACGTCCAGAAATGATTGAAGCTACTGACTGAATGAAAGGAGCTGGCATCTCACTCTCTTTGAATCTTCTTTATCATGCTAAGAGGAGCAGGAAAAAGCAAAAAATTTCAGAATTGCACCTTGCAATGCGGAGAAATTACTGTTTGTGCATTTACAATATTCATTGATTTTTGCCATTGAAAAACGTCCAGAAATGATTGAAGGTACTGACTGAATGAAAGGAGCTGGCATCTCACTCTCTTTGAATCTTCTTTATCATGCTAAGAGGAGCAGGAAAAAGCAAAAAATTTCAGAATTGCACCTTGCAATGCGGAGAAATTACTGTTTGTGCATTTACAATATTCATTGATTTTTGCCATTGAAAAACGTCCAGAAATGATTGAAGCTACTGACTGAATGAAAGGAGCTGGCATCTCACTCTGTTTGAATCTTCTTTATCATGCTAAGAGGAGCAGGAAAAAGCAAAAAATTTCAGAATTGCACCTTGCAATGCGGAGAAATTACTGTTTGTGCATTTACAATATTCATTGATTTTTGCCATTGAAAAATGTCCAGAAATGATTGAAGCTACTGACTGAATGAAAGGAGCTGGCATCTCACTCTCTTTGAATCTTCTTTATCATGCTAAGAGGAGCAGGAAAAAGCAAAAAATTTCAGAATTGCGCCTTGCAATGCGGAGAAATTACTGTTTGTGCATTTACAAAATTCATTGATTTTTGCCATTGAAAAACATCATGTTATTCATATACCAGAAATGATTGAAGCTACTGACTGAAGGAAAGGAGCTGGCATCTCACTCTCTTTGAATCTTCTTTATCATGCTAAGAGGAGCAGGAAAAAGCAAAAAATTTCAGAATTGCACCTTGCAATGCGGAGAAATTACTGTTTGTGCATTTACAAAATTCATTGATTTTTGCCATTGAAAAACATCCAGAAATGATTGAAGCTACTGACTGAATGAAAGGAGCTGGCATCTCACTCTCTTTGAATCTTCTTTATCATGCTAAGAGGAGCAGGAAAAAGCAAAAAATTTCAGAATTGCACCTTGCAATGCGGAGAAATTACTGTTTGTGCATTTACAATATTCATTGATTTTTGCGAATGAAAAACATCATGTTATTCATATACCAGAAATGATTGAAGCTACTGACTGAATGAAAGGAGCTGGCATCTCACTCTCTTTGAATCTTCTTTATCATGCTAAGAGGAGCAGGAAAAAGTAAAAAATTTCAGAATTGCACCTTGCAATGCGGAGAAATTACTGTTTGTGCATTTACAATATTCAATGATTTTTGCCATTGAAAAACGTCCAGAAATGATTGAAGCTACTGACTGAATGAAAGGAGCTGGCATCTCACTCTCTTTGAATCTTGTTTATCATGCTAAGAGGAGCAGGAAAAAGCAAAAAATTTCAGAATTGCACCTTGCAATGCGGAGAAATTACTGTTTGTGCATTTACAATATTCATTGATTTTTGCCATTGAAAAACGTCCAGAAATGATTGAAGCTACTGACTGAATGAAAGGAGCTGGCATCTCACTCTCTTTGAATCTTCTTTATCATGCTAAGAGGAGCAGGAAAAAGCAAAAAATTTCAGAATTGCACCTTGCAATGCGGAGAAATTACTGTTTGTGCATTTACAATATTCATTGATTTTTGCCATTGAAAAACATGTTATTCATATACCAGAAATGTTTGAAGCTCCTGACTGAATGAAAGGAGCTGGCACCTCACTCTCTTTGAATCTTCTTTATCATGCTAAGAGGAGCAGGAAAAAGCAAAAAATTTCAGAATTGCACCTTGCAATGCGGAGAAATTACTGTTTGTGCATTTACAATATTCATTGATTTTTGCCATTGAAAAACGTCCAGAAATGATTGAAGCTACTGACTGAATGAAAGGAGCTGTCATCTCACTCTCTTTGAATCTTCTTTATCATGCTAAGAGGAGCAGGAAAAAGCAAAAAATTTCAGAATTGCACCTTGCAATGCGGAGAAATTACTGTTTGTGCATTTACAATATTCATTGATTTTTGCCATTGAAAAATGTCCAGAAATGATTGAAGCTACTGACTGAATGAAAGGAGCTGGCATCTCACTCTCTTTGAATCTTCTTTATCATGCTAGGATTAGCAGGAAAAAGCAAAAAATTTCAGAATTGCACCTTGCAATGTGGAGATATTACTGTTTGTGCATTTACAATATTCATTGATTTTTGCCATTGAAAAACATGTTTTTCATATACCAGAAATGTTTGAAGCTACTGACTGAATGAAAGGAGCTGGCATCTCACTCTCTTTGAATCTTCTTTATCATGCTAGGATTAACAGGAAAAAGCAAAAAATTTCAGAATTTCACCTTGCAATGTGGAGATATTACTGTTTGTGCATTTACAATATTCATTGATTTTTGCCATTGAAAAACATGTTTTTCATATACCAGAAATGTTTGAAGCTACTGACTGAATGAAAGGAGCTGGCATCTCACTCTCTTTGAATCTTCTTTATCATGCTAGGATTAACAGGAAAAAGCAAAAAATTTCAGAATTGCACCTTGCAATGTGGAGATATTACTGTTTGTGCATTTACAATATTCATTGATTTTTGCCATTGAAAAATGTCCAGAAATGATTGAAGCTACTGACTGAATGAAAGGAGCTGGCATCTCACTCTCTTTGAATCTTCTTTATCATGCTAGGATTAGCAGGAAAAAGCAAAAAATTTCAGAATTGCACCTTGCAATGTGGAGATATTACTGTTTGTGCATTTACAATATTCATTGATTTTTGCCATTGAAAAACATGTTTTTCATATACCAGAAATGTTTGAAGCTACTGACTGAATGAAAGGAGCTGGCATCTCACTCTCTTTGAATCTTCTTTATCATGCTAGGATTAACAGGAAAAAGCAAAAAATTTCAGAATTTCACCTTGCAATGTGGAGATATTACTGTTTGTGCATTTACAATATTCATTGATTTTTGCCATTGAAAAACATGTTTTTCATATACCAGAAATGTTTGAAGCTACTGACTGAATGAAAGGAGCTGGCATCTCACTCTCTTTGAATCTTCTTTATCATGCTAGGATTAACAGGAAAAAGCAAAAAATTTCAGAATTGCACCTTGCAATGTGGAGATATTACTGTTTGTGCATTTACAATATTCATTGATTTTTGCCATTGAAAAACGTCCAGAAATGTTTGAAGCTACTGACTGAATGAAAGGAGCTGGCATCTCACTCTCTTTGAATCTTCTTTATCATGCTAGGATTAGCAGGAAAAAGCAAAAAATTTCAGAATTGCACCTTGCAATGTGGAGATATTACTGTTTGTGCATTTACAATATTCATTGATTTTTGCCATTGAAAAACATGTTTTTCATATACCAGAAATGTTTGAAGCTACTGACTGAATGAAAGGAGCTGGCATGTCACTCTCTTTGAATCTTCTTTATCATGCTAGGATTAACAGGAAAAAGCAAAAAATTTCAGAATTGCACCTTGCAATGTGGAGATATTACTGTTTGTGCATTTACAATATTCATTGATTTTTGCCATTGAAAAACATGTTTTTCATATACCAGAAATGTTTGAAGCTACTGAGTGAATGAAAGGAGCTGGCATCTCACTCTCTTTGAATCTTCTTTATCATGCTAGGATTAACAGGAAAAAGCAAAAAATTTCAGAATTGCACCTTGCAATGTGGAGATATTACTGTTTGTGCATTTACAATATTCATTGATTTTTGCCATTGAAAAACGTCCAGAAATGTTTGAAGCTACTGACTGAATGAAAGGAGCTGGCATCTCACTCTCTTTGAATCTTCTTTATCATGCTAGGATTAGCAGGAAAAAGCAAAAAATTTCAGAATTGCACCTTGCAATGTGGAGATATTACTGTTTGTGCATTTAAAATATTCATTGATTTTTGCCATTGAAAAACATGTTTTTCATATACCAGAAATGTTTGAAGCTACTGACTGAATGAAAGGAGCTGGCATCTCACTCTCTTTGAATCTTCTTTATCATGCTAGGATTAACAGGAAAAAGCAAAAAATTTCAGAATTGCACCTTGCAATGTGGAGATATTACTGTTTGTGCATTTACAATATTCATTGATTTTTGCCATTGAAAAACATGTTTTTCATATACCAGAAATGTTTGAAGCTACTGACTGAATGAAAGGAGCTGGCATCTCACTCTCTTTGAATCTTCTTTATCATGCTAGGATTAACAGGAAAAAGCAAAAAATTTCAGAATTGCACCTTGCAATGTGGAGATATTACTGTTTGTGCATTTACAATATTCATTGATTTTTGCCATTGAAAAACGTCCAGAAATGTTTGAAGCTACTGACTGAATGAAAGGAGCTGGCATCTCACTCTCTTTGAATCTTCTTTATCATGCTAGGATTAACAGGAAAAAGCAAAAAATTTCAGAATTGCACCTTGCAATGTGGAGATATTACTGTTTGTGCATTTACAATATTCATTGATTTTTGCGATTGAAAAACATCATGTTATTCATATACCAGAAATGATTGAAGCTACTGACTGAATGAAAGGAGCTGGCATCTCACTCTCTTTGAATCTTCTTTATCATGCTAAGAGGAGCAGGAAAAAGTAAAAAATTTCAGAATTGCACCTTGCAATGCGGAGAAATTACTGTTTGTGCATTTACAATATTCAATGATTTTTGCCATTGAAAAACGTCCAGAAATGATTGAAGCTACTGACTGAATGAAAGGAGATGGCATCTCACTCTCTTTGAATCTTGTTTATCATGCTAAGAGGAGCAGGAAAAAGCAAAAAATTTCAGAATTGCACCTTGCAATGCGGAGAAATTACTGTTTGTGCATTTACAATATTCATTGATTTTTGCCATTGAAAAATGTCCAGAAATGATTGAAGCTACTGACTGAATGAAAGGAGCTGGCATCTCACTCTCTTTGAATCTTCTTTATCATGCTAAGAGGAGCAGGAAAAAGCAAAAAATTTCAGAATTGCACCTTGCAATGCGGAGAAATTACTGTTTGTGCATTTACAATATTCATTGATTTTTGCTATTGAAAAACATCATATTATTCATATACCAGAAATGATTGAAGCTACTGACAGAATGAAAGGAGCTGGCATCTCACTCTCTTTGAATCTTCTTTATCATGCTAAGAGGAGCAGGAAAAAGCAAAAAATTTCAGAATTGCACCTTGCAATGCGGAGAAATTACAGTTTGTGCATTTACAATATTCATTGATTTTTGCCATTGAAAAACGTCCAGAAATGATTGAAGCTACTGACTGAATGAAAGGAGCTGGCATCTCACTCTCTTTGAATCTTCTTTATCATGCTAAGAGGAGCAGGAAAAAGCAAAAAATTTCAGAATTGCACCTTGCAATGCGGAGAAATTACTGTTTGTGCATTTACAATATTCATTGATTTTTGCCATTGAAAAACGTCCAGAAATGATTGAAGCTACTGACTGAATGAAAGGAGCTGGCATCTCACTCTCTTTGAATCTTCTTTATCATGCTAAGAGGAGCAGGAAAAAGCAAAAAATTTCAGAATTGCACCTTGCAATGCGGAGAAATTACTGTTTGTGCATTTACAATATTCATTGATTTTTGCCATTGAAAAATGTCCAGAAATGATTGAAGCTACTGACTGAATGAAAGGAGCTGGCATCTCACTCTCTTTGAATCTTCTTTATCATGCTAAGAGGAGCAGGAAAAAGCAAAAAATTTCAGAATTGCGCCTTGCAATGCGGAGAAATTACTGTTTGTGCATTTACAAAATTCATTGATTTTTGCCATTGAAAAACATCATGTTATTCATATACCAGAAATGATTGAAGCTACTGACTGAAGGAAAGGAGCTGGCATCTCACTCTCTTTGAATCTTCTTTATCATGCTAAGAGGAGCAGGAAAAAGCAAAAAATTTCAGAATTGCACCTTGCAATGCGGAGAAATTACTGTTTGTGCATTTACAAAATTCATTGATTTTTGCCATTGAAAAACATCCAGAAATGATTGAAGCTACTGACTGAATGAAAGGAGCTGGCATCTCACTCTCTTTGAATCTTCTTTATCATGCTAAGAGGAGCAGGAAAAAGCAAAAAATTTCAGAATTGCACCTTGCAATGCGGAGAAATTACTGTTTGTGCATTTACAATATTCATTGATTTTTGCGAATGAAAAACATCATGTTATTCATATACCAGAAATGATTGAAGCTACTGACTGAATGAAAGGAGCTGGCATCTCACTCTCTTTGAATCTTCTTTATCATGCTAAGAGGAGCAGGAAAAAGTAAAAAATTTCAGAATTGCACCTTGCAATGCGGAGAAATTACTGTTTGTGCATTTACAATATTCAATGATTTTTGCCATTGAAAAACGTCCAGAAATGATTGAAGCTACTGACTGAATGAAAGGAGCTGGCATCTCACTCTCTTTGAATCTTGTTTATCATGCTAAGAGGAGCAGGAAAAAGCAAAAAATTTCAGAATTGCACCTTGCAATGCGGAGAAATTACTGTTTGTGCATTTACAATATTCATTGATTTTTGCCATTGAAAAACGTCCAGAAATGATTGAAGCTACTGACTGAATGAAAGGAGCTGGCATCTCACTCTCTTTGAATCTTCTTTATCATGCTAAGAGGAGCAGGAAAAAGCAAAAAATTTCAGAATTGCACCTTGCAATGCGGAGAAATTACTGTTTGTGCATTTACAATATTCATTGATTTTTGCCATTGAAAAACATGTTATTCATATACCAGAAATGTTTGAAGCTCCTGACTGAATGAAAGGAGCTGGCACCTCACTCTCTTTGAATCTTCTTTATCATGCTAAGAGGAGCAGGAAAAAGCAAAAAATTTCAGAATTGCACCTTGCAATGCGGAGAAATTACTGTTTGTGCATTTACAATATTCATTGATTTTTGCCATTGAAAAACGTCCAGAAATGATTGAAGCTACTGACTGAATGAAAGGAGCTGTCATCTCACTCTCTTTGAATCTTCTTTATCATGCTAAGCGGAGCAGGAAAAAGCAAAAAATTTCAGAATTGCACCTTGCAATGCGGAGAAATTACTGTTTGTGCATTTACAATATTCATTGATTTTTGCCATTGAAAAATGTCCAGAAATGATTGAAGCTACTGACTGAATGAAAGGAGCTGGCATCTCACTCTCTTTGAATCTTCTTTATCATGCTAGGATTAGCAGGAAAAAGCAAAAAATTTCAGAATTGCACCTTGCAATGTGGAGATATTACTGTTTGTGCATTTACAATATTCATTGATTTTTGCCATTGAAAAACATGTTTTTCATATACCAGAAATGTTTGAAGCTACTGACTGAATGAAAGGAGCTGGCATCTCACTCTCTTTGAATCTTCTTTATCATGCTAGGATTAACAGGAAAAAGCAAAAAATTTCAGAATTTCACCTTGCAATGTGGAGATATTACTGTTTGTGCATTTACAATATTCATTGATTTTTGCCATTGAAAAACATGTTTTTCATATACCAGAAATGTTTGAAGCTACTGACTGAATGAAAGGAGCTGGCATCTCACTCTCTTTGAATCTTCTTTATCATGCTAGGATTAACAGGAAAAAGCAAAAAATTTCAGAATTGCACCTTGCAATGTGGAGATATTACTGTTTGTGCATTTACAATATTCATTGATTTTTGCCATTGAAAAATGTCCAGAAATGATTGAAGCTACTGACTGAATGAAAGGAGCTGGCATCTCACTCTCTTTGAATCTTCTTTATCATGCTAGGATTAGCAGGAAAAAGCAAAAAATTTCAGAATTGCACCTTGCAATGTGGAGATATTACTGTTTGTGCATTTACAATATTCATTGATTTTTGCCATTGAAAAACATGTTTTTCATATACCAGAAATGTTTGAAGCTACTGACTGAATGAAAGGAGCTGGCATCTCACTCTCTTTGAATCTTCTTTATCATGCTAGGATTAACAGGAAAAAGCAAAAAATTTCAGAATTTCACCTTGCAATGTGGAGATATTACTGTTTGTGCATTTACAATATTCATTGATTTTTGCCATTGAAAAACATGTTTTTCATATACCAGAAATGTTTGAAGCTACTGACTGAATGAAAGGAGCTGGCATCTCACTCTCTTTGAATCTTCTTTATCATGCTAGGATTAACAGGAAAAAGCAAAAAATTTCAGAATTGCACCTTGCAATGTGGAGATATTACTGTTTGTGCATTTACAATATTCATTGATTTTTGCCATTGAAAAACGTCCAGAAATGTTTGAAGCTACTGACTGAATGAAAGGAGCTGGCATCTCACTCACTTTGAATCTTCTTTATCATGCTAGGATTAGCAGGAAAAAGCAAAAAATTTCAGAATTGCACCTTGCAATGTGGAGATATTACTGTTTGTGCATTTACAATATTCATTGATTTTTGCCATTGAAAAACATGTTTTTCATATACCAGAAATGTTTGAAGCTACTGACTGAATGAAAGGAGCTGGCATCTCACTCTCTTTGAATCTTCTTTATCATGCTAGGATTAGCAGGAAAAAGCAAAAAATTTCAGAATTGCACCTTGCAATGTGGAGATATTACTGTTTGTGCATTTAAAATATTCATTGATTTTTGCCATTGAAAAACATGTTTTTCATATACCAGAAATGTTTGAAGCTACTGACTGAATGAAAGGAGCTGGCATCTCACTCTCTTTGAATCTTCTTTATCATGCTAGGATTAGCAGGAAAAAGCAAAATATTTCAGAATTGCACCTTGCAATGTGGAGATATTACTGTTTGTGCATTTAAAATATTCATTGATTTTTGCCATTGAAAAACATGTTTTTCATATACCAGAAATGTTTGAAGCTACTGACTGAATGAAAGGAGCTGGCATCTCACTCTCTTTGAATCTTCTTTATCATGCTAGGATTAACAGGAAAAAGCAAAAAATTTCAGAATTGCACCTTGCAATGTGGAGATATTACTGTTTGTGCATTTACAATATTCATTGATTTTTGCCATTGAAAAACATGTTTTTCATATACCAGAAATGTTTGAAGCTACTGACTGAATGAAAGGAGCTGGCATCTCACTCTCTTTGAATCTTCTTTATCATGCTAGGATTAACAGGAAAAAGCAAAAAATTTCAGAATTGCACCTTGCAATGTGGAGATATTACTGTTTGTGCATTTACAATATTCATTGATTTTTGCCATTGAAAAACGTCCAGAAATGTTTGAAGCTACTGACTGAATGAAAGGAGCTGGCATCTCACTCTCTTTGAATCTTCTTTATCATGCTAGGATTAACAGGAAAAAGCAAAAAATTTCAGAATTGCACCTTGCAATGTGGAGATATTACTGTTTGTGCATTTACAATATTCATTGATTTTTGCCATTGAAAAACGTCCAGAAATGTTTGAAGTTACTGACTGAATGAAAGGAGCTGGCATCTCACTCTCTTTGAATCTTCTTTATCATGCTAGGATTAGCAGGAAAAAGCAAAAAATTTCAGAATTGCACCTTGCAATGTGGAGATATTACTGTTTGTGCATTTACAATATTCATTGATTTTTGCCATTGAAAAACATGTTTTTCATATACCAGAAATGTTTGAAGCTACTGACTGAATGAAAGGAGCTGGCATCTCACTCTCTTTGAATCTTCTTTATCATGCTAAGAGGAGCAGGAAAAAGCAAAAAATTTCAGAATTGCACCTTGCAATGCGGAGAAATTACTGTTTGTGCATTTACAATATTCATTGATTTTTGCGAATGAAAAACATCATGTTATTCATATACCAGAAATGATTGAAGCTACTGACTGAATGAAAGGAGCTGGCATCTCACTCTCTTTGAATCTTCTTTATCATGCTAAGAGGAGCAGGAAAAAGTAAAAAATTTCAGAATTGCACCTTGCAATGCGGAGAAATTACTGTTTGTGCATTTACAATATTCAATGATTTTTGCCATTGAAAAACGTCCAGAAATGATTGAAGCTACTGACTGAATGAAAGGAGCTGGCATCTCACTCTCTTTGAATCTTGTTTATCATGCTAAGAGGAGCAGGAAAAAGCAAAAAATTTCAGAATTGCACCTTGCAATGCGGAGAAATTACTGTTTGTGCATTTACAATATTCATTGATTTTTGCCATTGAAAAACGTCCAGAAATGATTGAAGCTACTGACTGAATGAAAGGAGCTGGCATCTCACTCTCTTTGAATCTTCTTTATCATGCTAAGAGGAGCAGGAAAAAGCAAAAAATTTCAGAATTGCACCTTGCAATGCGGAGAAATTACTGTTTGTGCATTTACAATATTCATTGATTTTTGCCATTGAAAAACATGTTATTCATATACCAGAAATGTTTGAAGCTCCTGACTGAATGAAAGGAGCTGGCACCTCACTCTCTTTGAATCTTCTTTATCATGCTAAGAGGAGCAGGAAAAAGCAAAAAATTTCAGAATTGCACCTTGCAATGCGGAGAAATTACTGTTTGTGCATTTACAATATTCATTGATTTTTGCCATTGAAAAACGTCCAGAAATGATTGAAGCTACTGACTGAATGAAAGGAGCTGTCATCTCACTCTCTTTGAATCTTCTTTATCATGCTAAGAGGAGCAGGAAAAAGCAAAAAATTTCAGAATTGCACCTTGCAATGCGGAGAAATTACTGTTTGTGCATTTACAATATTCATTGATTTTTGCCATTGAAAAATGTCCAGAAATGATTGAAGCTACTGACTGAATGAAAGGAGCTGGCATCTCACTCTCTTTGAATCTTCTTTATCATGCTAGGATTAGCAGGAAAAAGCAAAAAATTTCAGAATTGCACCTTGCAATGTGGAGATATTACTGTTTGTGCATTTACAATATTCATTGATTTTTGCCATTGAAAAACATGTTTTTCATATACCAGAAATGTTTGAAGCTACTGACTGAATGAAAGGAGCTGGCATCTCACTCTCTTTGAATCTTCTTTATCATGCTAGGATTAACAGGAAAAAGCAAAAAATTTCAGAATTTCACCTTGCAATGTGGAGATATTACTGTTTGTGCATTTACAATATTCATTGATTTTTGCCATTGAAAAACATGTTTTTCATATACCAGAAATGTTTGAAGCTACTGACTGAATGAAAGGAGCTGGCATCTCACTCTCTTTGAATCTTCTTTATCATGCTAGGATTAACAGGAAAAAGCAAAAAATTTCAGAATTGCACCTTGCAATGTGGAGATATTACTGTTTGTGCATTTACAATATTCATTGATTTTTGCCATTGAAAAATGTCCAGAAATGATTGAAGCTACTGACTGAATGAAAGGAGCTGGCATCTCACTCTCTTTGAATCTTCTTTATCATGCTAGGATTAGCAGGAAAAAGCAAAAAATTTCAGAATTGCACCTTGCAATGTGGAGATATTACTGTTTGTGCATTTACAATATTCATTGATTTTTGCCATTGAAAAACATGTTTTTCATATACCAGAAATGTTTGAAGCTACTGACTGAATGAAAGGAGCTGGCATCTCACTCTCTTTGAATCTTCTTTATCATGCTAGGATTAACAGGAAAAAGCAAAAAATTTCAGAATTTCACCTTGCAATGTGGAGATATTACTGTTTGTGCATTTACAATATTCATTGATTTTTGCCATTGAAAAACATGTTTTTCATATACCAGAAATGTTTGAAGCTACTGACTGAATGAAAGGAGCTGGCATCTCACTCTCTTTGAATCTTCTTTATCATGCTAGGATTAACAGGAAAAAGCAAAAAATTTCAGAATTGCACCTTGCAATGTGGAGATATTACTGTTTGTGCATTTACAATATTCATTGATTTTTGCCATTGAAAAACGTTAAGAAATGTTTGAAGCTACTGACTGAATGAAAGGAGCTGGCATCTCACTCACTTTGAATCTTCTTTATCATGCTAGGATTAGCAGGAAAAAGCAAAAAATTTCAGAATTGCACCTTGCAATGTGGAGATATTACTGTTTGTGCATTTACAATATTCATTGATTTTTGCCATTGAAAAACATGTTTTTCATATACCAGAAATGTTTGAAGCTACTGACTGAATGAAAGGAGCTGGCATCTCACTCTCTTTGAATCTTCTTTATCATGCTAGGATTAGCAGGAAAAAGCAAAAAATTTCAGAATTGCACCTTGCAATGTGGAGATATTACTGTTTGTGCATTTACAATATTCATTGATTTTTGCCATTGAAAAACGTCCAGAAATGTTTGAAGCTACTGACTGAATGAAAGGAGCTGGCATCTCACTCTCTTTGAATCTTCTTTATCATGCTAGGATTAGCAGGAAAAAGCAAAATATTTCAGAATTGCACCTTGCAATGTGGAGATATTACTGTTTGTGCATTTAAAATATTCATTGATTTTTGCCATTGAAAAACATGTTTTTCATATACCAGAAATGTTTGAAGCTACTGACTGAATGAAAGGAGCTGGCATCTCACTCTCTTTGAATCTTCTTTATCATGCTAGGATTAACAGGAAAAAGCAAAAAATTTCAGAATTGCACCTTGCAATGTGGAGATATTACTGTTTGTGCATTTACAATATTCATTGATTTTTGCCATTGAAAAACATGTTTTTCATATACCAGAAATGTTTGAAGCTACTGACTGAATGAAAGGAGCTGGCATCTCACTCTCTTTGAATCTTCTTTATCATGCTAGGATTAACAGGAAAAAGCAAAAAATTTCAGAATTGCACCTTGCAATGTGGAGATATTACTGTTTGTGCATTTACAATATTCATTGATTTTTGCCATTGAAAAACGTCCAGAAATGTTTGAAGCTACTGACTGAATGAAAGGAGCTGGCATCTCACTCTCTTTGAATCTTCTTTATCATGCTAGGATTAACAGGAAAAAGCAAAAAATTTCAGAATTGCACCTTGCAATGTGGAGATATTACTGTTTGTGCATTTACAATATTCATTGATTTTTGCCATTGAAAAACGTCCAGAAATGTTTGAAGTTACTGACTGAATGAAAGGAGCTGGCATCTCACTCTCTTTGAATCTTCTTTATCATGCTAGGATTAGCAGGAAAAAGCAAAAAATTTCAGAATTGCACCTTGCAATGTGGAGATATTACTGTTTGTGCATTTACAATATTCATTGATTTTTGCCATTGAAAAACATGTTTTTCATATACCAGAAATGTTTGAAGCTACTGACTGAATGAAAGGAGCTGGCATCTCACTCTCTTTGAATCTTCTTTATCATGCTAAGAGGAGCAGGAAAAAGCAAAAAATTTCAGAATTGCACCTTGCAATGCGGAGAAATTACTGTTTGTGCATTTACAATATTCATTGATTTTTGCGAATGAAAAACATCATGTTATTCATATACCAGAAATGATTGAAGCTACTGACTGAATGAAAGGAGCTGGCATCTCACTCTCTTTGAATCTTCTTTATCATGCTAAGAGGAGCAGGAAAAAGTAAAAAATTTCAGAATTGCACCTTGCAATGCGGAGAAATTACTGTTTGTGCATTTACAATATTCAATGATTTTTGCCATTGAAAAACGTCCAGAAATGATTGAAGCTACTGACTGAATGAAAGGAGCTGGCATCTCACTCTCTTTGAATCTTGTTTATCATGCTAAGAGGAGCAGGAAAAAGCAAAAAATTTCAGAATTGCACCTTGCAATGCGGAGAAATTACTGTTTGTGCATTTACAATATTCATTGATTTTTGCCATTGAAAAACGTCCAGAAATGATTGAAGCTACTGACTGAATGAAAGGAGCTGGCATCTCACTCTCTTTGAATCTTCTTTATCATGCTAAGAGGAGCAGGAAAAAGCAAAAAATTTCAGAATTGCACCTTGCAATGCGGAGAAATTACTGTTTGTGCATTTACAATATTCATTGATTTTTGCCATTGAAAAACATGTTATTCATATACCAGAAATGTTTGAAGCTCCTGACTGAATGAAAGGAGCTGGCACCTCACTCTCTTTGAATCTTCTTTATCATGCTAAGAGGAGCAGGAAAAAGCAAAAAATTTCAGAATTGCACCTTGCAATGCGGAGAAATTACTGTTTGTGCATTTACAATATTCATTGATTTTTGCCATTGAAAAACGTCCAGAAATGATTGAAGCTACTGACTGAATGAAAGGAGCTGTCATCTCACTCTCTTTGAATCTTCTTTATCATGCTAAGAGGAGCAGGAAAAAGCAAAAAATTTCAGAATTGCACCTTGCAATGCGGAGAAATTACTGTTTGTGCATTTACAATATTCATTGATTTTTGCCATTGAAAAATGTCCAGAAATGATTGAAGCTACTGACTGAATGAAAGGAGCTGGCATCTCACTCTCTTTGAATCTTCTTTATCATGCTAGGATTAGCAGGAAAAAGCAAAAAATTTCAGAATTGCACCTTGCAATGTGGAGATATTACTGTTTGTGCATTTACAATATTCATTGATTTTTGCCATTGAAAAACATGTTTTTCATATACCAGAAATGTTTGAAGCTACTGACTGAATGAAAGGAGCTGGCATCTCACTCTCTTTGAATCTTCTTTATCATGCTAGGATTAACAGGAAAAAGCAAAAAATTTCAGAATTTCACCTTGCAATGTGGAGATATTACTGTTTGTGCATTTACAATATTCATTGATTTTTGCCATTGAAAAACATGTTTTTCATATACCAGAAATGTTTGAAGCTACTGACTGAATGAAAGGAGCTGGCATCTCACTCTCTTTGAATCTTCTTTATCATGCTAGGATTAACAGGAAAAAGCAAAAAATTTCAGAATTGCACCTTGCAATGTGGAGATATTACTGTTTGTGCATTTACAATATTCATTGATTTTTGCCATTGAAAAATGTCCAGAAATGATTGAAGCTACTGACTGAATGAAAGGAGCTGGCATCTCACTCTCTTTGAATCTTCTTTATCATGCTAGGATTAGCAGGAAAAAGCAAAAAATTTCAGAATTGCACCTTGCAATGTGGAGATATTACTGTTTGTGCATTTACAATATTCATTGATTTTTGCCATTGAAAAACATGTTTTTCATATACCAGAAATGTTTGAAGCTACTGACTGAATGAAAGGAGCTGGCATCTCACTCTCTTTGAATCTTCTTTATCATGCTAGGATTAACAGGAAAAAGCAAAAAATTTCAGAATTTCACCTTGCAATGTGGAGATATTACTGTTTGTGCATTTACAATATTCATTGATTTTTGCCATTGAAAAACATGTTTTTCATATACCAGAAATGTTTGAAGCTACTGACTGAATGAAAGGAGCTGGCATCTCACTCTCTTTGAATCTTCTTTATCATGCTAGGATTAACAGGAAAAAGCAAAAAATTTCAGAATTGCACCTTGCAATGTGGAGATATTACTGTTTGTGCATTTACAATATTCATTGATTTTTGCCATTGAAAAACGTCCAGAAATGTTTGAAGCTACTGACTGAATGAAAGGAGCTGGCATCTCACTCACTTTGAATCTTCTTTATCATGCTAGGATTAGCAGGAAAAAGCAAAAAATTTCAGAATTGCACCTTGCAATGTGGAGATATTACTGTTTGTGCATTTACAATATTCATTGATTTTTGCCATTGAAAAACATGTTTTTCATATACCAGAAATGTTTGAAGCTACTGACTGAATGAAAGGAGCTGGCATCTCACTCTCTTTGAATCTTCTTTATCATGCTAGGATTAGCAGGAAAAAGCAAAAAATTTCAGAATTGCACCTTGCAATGTGGAGATATTACTGTTTGTGCATTTACAATATTCATTGATTTTTGCCATTGAAAAACGTCCAGAAATGTTTGAAGCTACTGACTGAATGAAAGGAGCTGGCATCTCACTCTCTTTGAATCTTCTTTATCATGCTAGGATTAGCAGGAAAAAGCAAAATATTTCAGAATTGCACCTTGCAATGTGGAGATATTACTGTTTGTGCATTTAAAATATTCATTGATTTTTGCCATTGAAAAACATGTTTTTCATATACCAGAAATGTTTGAAGCTACTGACTGAATGAAAGGAGCTGGCATCTCACTCTCTTTGAATCTTCTTTATCATGCTAGGATTAACAGGAAAAAGCAAAAAATTTCAGAATTGCACCTTGCAATGTGGAGATATTACTGTTTGTGCATTTACAATATTCATTGATTTTTGCCATTGAAAAACATGTTTTTCATATACCAGAAATGTTTGAAGCTACTGACTGAATGAAAGGAGCTGGCATCTCACTCTCTTTGAATCTTCTTTATCATGCTAGGATTAACAGGAAAAAGCAAAAAATTTCAGAATTGCACCTTGCAATGTGGAGATATTACTGTTTGTGCATTTACAATATTCATTGATTTTTGCCATTGAAAAACGTCCAGAAATGTTTGAAGCTACTGACTGAATGAAAGGAGCTGGCATCTCACTCTCTTTGAATCTTCTTTATCATGCTAGGATTAACAGGAAAAAGCAAAAAATTTCAGAATTGCACCTTGCAATGTGGAGATATTACTGTTTGTGCATTTACAATATTCATTGATTTTTGCCATTGAAAAACGTCCAGAAATGTTTGAAGTTACTGACTGAATGAAAGGAGCTGGCATCTCACTCTCTTTGAATCTTCTTTATCATGCTAGGATTAGCAGGAAAAAGCAAAAAATTTCAGAATTGCACCTTGCAATGTGGAGATATTACTGTTTGTGCATTTACAATATTCATTGATTTTTGCCATTGAAAAACATGTTTTTCATATACCAGAAATGTTTGAAGCTACTGACTGAATGAAAGGAGCTGGCATCTCACTCTCTTTGAATCTTCTTTATCATGCTAGGATTAGCAGGAAAAAGCAAAAAATTTCAGAATTGCACCTTGCAATGTGGAGATATTACTGTTTGTGCATTTACAATATTCATTGATTTTTGCCATTGAAAAACATGTTTTTCATATACCAGAAATGTTTGAAGCTACTGACTGAATGAAAGGAGCTGGCATCTCACTCTCTTTGAATCTTCTTTATCATGCTAGGATTAACAGGAAAAAGCAAAAAATTTCAGAATTGCACCTTGCAATGTGGAGATATTACTGTTTGTGCATTTACAATATTCATTGATTTTTGCCATTGAAAAACGTCCAGAAATGTTTGAAGCTACTGACTGAATGAAAGGAGCTGGCATCTCACTCTCTTTGAATCTTCTTTATCATGCTAGGATTAACAGGAAAAAGCTAAAAATTTCAGAATTGCACCTTGCAATGTATAGATATTACTGTTTGTGCATTTACAATATTCATTGATTTTTGCCATTGAAAAACATGTTTTTCATATACCAGAAATGTTTGAAGCTACTGACTGAATGAAAGGAGCTGGCATCTCACTCTCTTTGAATCTTCTTTATCATGCTAGGATTAGCAGGAAAAAGCAAAGAATTTCAGAATTGCACCTTGCAATGTGGAGATATTACTGTTTGTGCATTTACAATATTCATTGATTTTTGCCATTGAAAAACATGTTTTTCATATACCAGAAATGTTTGAAGCTACTGACTGAATGAAAGGAGCTGGCATCTCACTCTCTTTGAATCTTCTTTATCATGCTAAGAGGAGCAGGAAAAAGCAAAAAATTTCAGAATTGCACCTTGCAATGCGGAGAAATTACTGTTTGTGCATTTACAATATTCATTGATTTTTGCCATTGAAAAACATGTTATTCATATACCAGAAATGTTTGAAGCTCCTGACTGAATGAAAGGAGCTGGCACCTCACTCTCTTTGAATCTTCTTTATCATGCTAAGAGGAGCAGGAAAAAGCAAAAAATTTCAGAATTGCACCTTGCAATGCGGAGAAATTACTGTTTGTGCATTTACAATATTCATTGATTTTTGCCATTGAAAAACGTCCAGAAATGATTGAAGCTACTGACTGAATGAAAGGAGCTGTCATCTCACTCTCTTTGAATCTTCTTTATCATGCTAAGAGGAGCAGGAAAAAGCAAAAAATTTCAGAATTGCACCTTGCAATGCGGAGAAATTACTGTTTGTGCATTTACAATATTCATTGATTTTTGCCATTGAAAAATGTCCAGAAATGATTGAAGCTACTGACTGAATGAAAGGAGCTGGCATCTCACTCTCTTTGAATCTTCTTTATCATGCTAGGATTAGCAGGAAAAAGCAAAAAATTTCAGAATTGCACCTTGCAATGTGGAGATATTACTGTTTGTGCATTTACAATATTCATTGATTTTTGCCATTGAAAAACATGTTTTTCATATACCAGAAATGTTTGAAGCTACTGACTGAATGAAAGGAGCTGGCATCTCACTCTCTTTGAATCTTCTTTATCATGCTAGGATTAACAGGAAAAAGCAAAAAATTTCAGAATTTCACCTTGCAATGTGGAGATATTACTGTTTGTGCATTTACAATATTCATTGATTTTTGCCATTGAAAAACATGTTTTTCATATACCAGAAATGTTTGAAGCTACTGACTGAATGAAAGGAGCTGGCATCTCACTCTCTTTGAATCTTCTATATCATGCTAGGATTAACAGGAAAAAGCAAAAAATTTCAGAATTGCACCTTGCAATGTGGAGATATTACTGTTTGTGCATTTACAATATTCATTGATTTTTGCCATTGAAAAATGTCCAGAAATGATTGAAGCTACTGACTGAATGAAAGGAGCTGGCATCTCACTCTCTTTGAATCTTCTTTATCATGCTAGGATTAGCAGGAAAAAGCAAAAAATTTCAGAATTGCACCTTGCAATGTGGAGATATTACTGTTTGTGCATTTACAATATTCATTGATTTTTGCCATTGAAAAACATGTTTTTCATATACCAGAAATGTTTGAAGCTACTGACTGAATGAAAGGAGCTGGCATCTCACTCTCTTTGAATCTTCTTTATCATGCTAGGATTAACAGGAAAAAGCAAAAAATTTCAGAATTGCACCTTGCAATGTGGAGATATTACTGTTTGTGCATTTACAATATTCATTGATTTTTGCCATTGAAAAACGTCCAGAAATGTTTGAAGCTACTGACTGAATGAAAGGAGCTGGCATCTCACTCACTTTGAATCTTCTTTATCATGCTAGGATTAGCAGGAAAAAGCAAAAAATTTCAGAATTGCACCTTGCAATGTGGAGATATTACTGTTTGTGCATTTACAATATTCATTGATTTTTGCCATTGAAAAACATGTTTTTCATATACCAGAAATGTTTGAAGCTACTGACTGAATGAAAGGAGCTGGCATCTCACTCTCTTTGAATCTTCTTTATCATGCTAGGATTAGCAGGAAAAAGCAAAAAATTTCAGAATTGCACCTTGCAATGTGGAGATATTACTGTTTGTGCATTTACAATATTCATTGATTTTTGCCGTTGAAAAACGTCCAGAAATGTTTGAAGCTACTGACTGAATGAAAGGAGCTGGCATCTCACTCTCTTTGAATCTTCTTTATCATGCTAGGATTAGCAGGAAAAAGCAAAATATTTCAGAATTGCACCTTGCAATGTGGAGATATTACTGTTTGTGCATTTAAAATATTCATTGATTTTTGCCATTGAAAAACATGTTTTTCATATACCAGAAATGTTTGAAGCTACTGACTGAATGAAAGGAGCTGGCATCTCACTCTCTTTGAATCTTCTTTATCATGCTAGGATTAACAGGAAAAAGCAAAAAATTTCAGAATTGCACCTTGCAATGTGGAGATATTACTGTTTGTGCATTTACAATATTCATTGATTTTTGCCATTGAAAAACATGTTTTTCATATACCAGAAATGTTTGAAGCTACTGACTGAATGAAAGGAGCTGGCATCTCACTCTCTTTGAATCTTCTTTATCATGCTAGGATTAACAGGAAAAAGCAAAAAATTTCAGAATTGCACCTTGCAATGTGGAGATATTACTGTTTGTGCATTTACAATATTCATTGATTTTTGCCATTGAAAAACGTCCAGAAATGTTTGAAGCTACTGACTGAATGAAAGGAGCTGGCATCTCACTCTCTTTGAATCTTCTTTATCATGCTAGGATTAACAGGAAAAAGCAAAAAATTTCAGAATTGCACCTTGCAATGTGGAGATATTACTGTTTGTGCATTTACAATATTCATTGATTTTTGCCATTGAAAAACGTCCAGAAATGTTTGAAGTTACTGACTGAATGAAAGGAGCTGGCATCTCACTCTCTTTGAATCTTCTTTATCATGCTAGGATTAGCAGGAAAAAGCAAAAAATTTCAGAATTGCACCTTGCAATGTGGAGATATTACTGTTTGTGCATTTACAATATTCATTGATTTTTGCCATTGAAAAACATGTTTTTCATATACCAGAAATGTTTGAAGCTACTGACTGAATGAAAGGAGCTGGCATCTCACTCTCTTTGAATCTTCTTTATCATGCTAGGATTAGCAGGAAAAAGCAAAAAATTTCAGAATTGCACCTTGCAATGTGGAGATATTACTGTTTGTGCATTTACAATATTCATTGATTTTTGCCATTGAAAAACATGTTTTTCATATACCAGAAATGTTTGAAGCTACTGACTGAATGAAAGGAGCTGGCATCTCACTCTCTTTGAATCTTCTTTATCATGCTAGGATTAACAGGAAAAAGCAAAAAATTTCAGAATTGCACCTTGCAATGTGGAGATATTACTGTTTGTGCATTTACAATATTCATTGATTTTTGCCATTGAAAAACGTCCAGAAATGTTTGAAGCTACTGACTGAATGAAAGGAGCTGGCATCTCACTCTCTTTGAATCTTCTTTATCATGCTAGGATTAACAGGAAAAAGCTAAAAATTTCAGAATTGCACCTTGCAATGTATAGATATTACTGTTTGTGCATTTACAATATTCATTGATTTTTGCCATTGAAAAACATGTTTTTCATATACCAGAAATGTTTGAAGCTACTGACTGAATGAAAGGAGCTGGCATCTCACTCTCTTTGAATCTTCTTTATCATGCTAGGATTAGCAGGAAAAAGCAAAGAATTTCAGAATTGCACCTTGCAATGTGGAGATATTACTGTTTGTGCATTTACAATATTCATTGATTTTTGCCATTGAAAAACATGTTTTTCATATACCAGAAATGTTTGAAGCTACTGACTGAATGAAAGGAGCTGGCATCTCACTCTCTTTGAATCTTCTTTATCATGCTAAGAGGAGCAGGAAAAAGCAAAAAATTTCAGAATTGCACCTTGCAATGCGGAGAAATTACTGTTTGTGCATTTACAATATTCATTGATTTTTGCCATTGAAAAACGTCCAGAAATGATTGAAGCTACTGACTGAATGAAAGGAGCTGTCATCTCACTCTCTTTGAATCTTCTTTATCATGCTAAGAGGAGCAGGAAAAAGCAAAAAATTTCAGAATTGCACCTTGCAATGCGGAGAAATTACTGTTTGTGCATTTACAATATTCATTGATTTTTGCCATTGAAAAATGTCCAGAAATGATTGAAGCTACTGACTGAATGAAAGGAGCTGGCATCTCACTCTCTTTGAATCTTCTTTATCATGCTAGGATTAGCAGGAAAAAGCAAAAAATTTCAGAATTGCACCTTGCAATGTGGAGATATTACTGTTTGTGCATTTACAATATTCATTGATTTTTGCCATTGAAAAACATGTTTTTCATATACCAGAAATGTTTGAAGCTACTGACTGAATGAAAGGAGCTGGCATCTCACTCTCTTTGAATCTTCTTTATCATGCTAGGATTAACAGGAAAAAGCAAAAAATTTCAGAATTTCACCTTGCAATGTGGAGATATTACTGTTTGTGCATTTACAATATTCATTGATTTTTGCCATTGAAAAACATGTTTTTCATATACCAGAAATGTTTGAAGCTACTGACTGAATGAAAGGAGCTGGCATCTCACTCTCTTTGAATCTTCTTTATCATGCTAGGATTAACAGGAAAAAGCAAAAAATTTCAGAATTGCACATTGCAATGTGGAGATATTACTGTTTGTGCATTTACAATATTCATTGATTTTTGCCATTGAAAAACGTCCAGAAATGTTTGAAGCTACTGACTGAATGAAAGGAGCTGGCATCTCACTCTCTTTGAATCTTCTTTATCATGCTAGGATTAGCAGGAAAAAGCAAAAAATTTCAGAATTGCACCTTGCAATGTGGAGATATTACTGTTTGTGCATTTACAATATTCATTGATTTTTGCCATTGAAAAACATGTTTTTCATATACCAGAAATGTTTGAAGCTACTGACTGAATGAAAGGAGCTGGCATCTCACTCTCTTTGAATCTTCTTTATCATGCTAGGATTAGCAGGAAAAAGCAAAAAATTTCAGAATTGCACCTTGCAATGTGGAGATATTACTGTTTGTGCATTTACAATATTCATTGATTTTTGCCATTGAAAAACGTTTTTCATATACCAGAAATGTTTGAAGCTACTGACTGAATGAAAGGAGCTGGCATCTCACTCTCTTTGAATCTTCTTTATCATGCTAGGATTAACAGGAAAAAGCAAAAAATTTCAGAATTGCACCTTGCAATGTGGAGATATTACTGTTTGTGCATTTACAATATTCATTGATTTTTGCCATTGAAAAACGTCCAGAAATGTTTGAAGCTACTGACTGAATGAAAGGAGCTGGCATCTCACTCTCTTTGAATCTTCTTTATCATGCTAGGTTTAACAGGAAAAAGCTAAAAATTTCAGAATTGCACCTTGCAATGTGGAGATATTACTGTTTGTGCATTTACAATATTCATTGATTTTTGCCATTGAAAAACATGTTTTTCATATACCAGAAATGTTTGAAGCTACTGACTGAATGAAAGGAGCTGGCATCTCACTCTCTTTGAATCTTCTTTATCATGCTAGGATTAGCAGGAAAAAGCAAAAAATTTCAGAATTGCACCTTGCAATGTGGAGATATTACTGTTTGTGCATTTACAATATTCATTGATTTTTGCCATTGAAAAACATGTGTTTTTCATATACCAGAAATGTTTGAAGCTACTGACTGAATGAAAGGAGCTGGCATCTCACTCTCTTTGAATCTTCTTTATCATGCTAGGATTAGCAGGAAAAAGCAAAAAATTTCAGAATTGCACCTTGCAATGTGGAGATATTACTGTTTGTGCATTTACAATATTCATTGATTTTTGCCATTGAAAAACATGTTTTTCATATACCAGAAATGTTTGAAGCTACTGACTGAATGAAAGGAGCTGGCATCTCACTCTCTTTGAATCTTCTTTATCATGCTAGGATTAACAGGAAAAAGCAAAAAATTTCAGAATTGCACCTTGCAATGTGGAGATATTACTGTTTGTGCATTTACAATATTCATTGATTTTTGCCATTGAAAAACGTCCAGAAATGTTTGAAGCTACTGACTGAATGAAAGGAGCTGGCATCTCACTCTCTTTGAATCTTCTTTATCATGCTAGGATTAGCAGGAAAAAGCAAAAAATTTCAGAATTGCACCTTGCAATGTGGAGATATTACTGTTTGTGCATTTACAATATTCATTGATTTTTGCCATTGAAAAACATGTTTTTCATATACCAGAAATGTTTGAAGCTACTGACTGAATGAAAGGAGCTGGCATGTCACTCTCTTTGAATCTTCTTTATCATGCTAGGATTAACAGGAAAAAGCAAAAAATTTCAGAATTGCACCTTGCAATGTGGAGATATTACTGTTTGTGCATTTACAATATTCATTGATTTTTGCCATTGAAAAACATGTTTTTCATATACCAGAAATGTTTGAAGCTACTGACTGAATGAAAGGAGCTGGCATCTCACTCTCTTTGAATCTTCTTTACCATGCTAGGATTAACAGGAAAAAGCAAAAAATTTCAGAATTGCACCTTGCAATGTGGAGATATTACTGTTTGTGCATTTACAATATTCATTGATTTTTGCCATTGAAAAACGTCCAGAAATGTTTGAAGCTACTGACTGAATGAAAGGAGCTGGCATCTCACTCTCTTTGAATCTTCTTTATCATGCTAGGATTAGCAGGAAAAAGCAAAAAATTTCAGAATTGCACCTTGCAATGTGGAGATATTACTGTTTGTGCATTTACAATATTCATTGATTTTTGCCATTGAAAAACATGTTTTTCATATACCAGAAATGTTTGAAGCTACTGACTGAATGAAAGGAGCTGGCATCTCACTCTCTTTGAATCTTCTTTATCATGCTAGGATTAGCAGGAAAAAGCAAAAAATTTCAGAATTGCACCTTGCAATGTGGAGATATTACTGTTTGTGCATTTACAATATTCATTGATTTTTGCCATTGAAAAACGTCCAGAAATGTTTGAAGCTACTGACTGAATGAAAGGAGCTGGCATCTCACTCTCTTTGAATCTTCTTTATCATGCTAGGATTAACAGGAAAAAGCTAAAAATTTCAGAATTGCACCTTGCAATGTGGAGATATTACTGTTTGTGCATTTACAATATTCATTGATTTTTGCCATTGAAAAACATGTTTTTCATATACCAGAAATGTTTGAAGCTACTGACTGAATGAAAGGAGCTGGCATCTCACTCTCTTTGAATCTTCTTTATCATGCTAGGATTAGCAGGAAAAAGCAAAGAATTTCAGAATTGCACCTTGCAATGTGGAGATATTACTGTTTGTGCATTTACAATATTCATTGATTTTTGCCATTGAAAAACATGTTTTTCATATACCAGAAATGTTTGAAGCTACTGACTGAATGAAAGGAGCTGGCATCTCACTCTCTTTGAATCTTCTTTATCATGCTAAGAGGAGCAGGAAAAAGCAAAAAATTTCAGAATTGCACCTTGCAATGCGGAGAAATTACTGTTTGTGCATTTACAATATTCATTGATTTTTGCCATTGAAAAACGTCCAGAAATGATTGAAGCTACTGACTGAATGAAAGGAGCTGTCATCTCACTCTCTTTGAATCTTCTTTATCATGCTAAGAGGAGCAGGAAAAAGCAAAAAATTTCAGAATTGCACCTTGCAATGCGGAGAAATTACTGTTTGTGCATTTACAATATTCATTGATTTTTGCCATTGAAAAATGTCCAGAAATGATTGAAGCTACTGACTGAATGAAAGGAGCTGGCATCTCACTCTCTTTGAATCTTCTTTATCATGCTAGGATTAGCAGGAAAAAGCAAAAAATTTCAGAATTGCACCTTGCAATGTGGAGATATTACTGTTTGTGCATTTACAATATTCATTGATTTTTGCCATTGAAAAACATGTTTTTCATATACCAGAAATGTTTGAAGCTACTGACTGAATGAAAGGAGCTGGCATCTCACTCTCTTTGAATCTTCTTTATGATGCTAGGATTAACAGGAAAAAGCAAAAAATTTCAGAATTTCACCTTGCAATGTGGAGATATTACTGTTTGTGCATTTACAATATTCATTGATTTTTGCCATTGAAAAACATGTTTTTCATATACCAGAAATGTTTGAAGCTACTGACTGAATGAAAGGAGCTGGCATCTCACTCTCTTTGAATCTTCTTTATCATGCTAGGATTAACAGGAAAAAGCAAAAAATTTCAGAATTGCACCTTGCAATGTGGAGATATTACTGTTTGTGCATTTACAATATTCATTGATTTTTGCCATTGAAAAACGTCCAGAAATGTTTGAAGCTACTGACTGAATGAAAGGAGCTGGCATCTCACTCTCTTTGAATCTTCTTTATCATGCTAGGATTAGCAGGAAAAAGCAAAAAATTTCAGAATTGCACCTTGCAATGTGGAGATATTACTGTTTGTGCATTTACAATATTCATTGATTTTTGCCATTGAAAAACATGTTTTTCATATACCAGAAATGTTTGAAGCTACTGACTGAATGAAAGGAGCTGGCATCTCACTCTCTTTGAATCTTCTTTATCATGCTAGGATTAGCAGGAAAAAGCAAAAAATTTCAGAATTGCACCTTGCAATGTGGAGATATTACTGTTTGTGCATTTACAATATTCATTGATTTTTGCCATTGAAAAACGTTTTTCATATACCAGAAATGTTTGAAGCTACTGACTGAATGAAAGGAGCTGGCATCTCACTCTCTTTGAATCTTCTTTATCATGCTAGGATTAACAGGAAAAAGCAAAAAATTTCAGAATTGCACCTTGCAATGTGGAGATATTACTGTTTGTGCATTTACAATATTCATTGATTTTTGCCATTGAAAAACGTCCAGAAATGTTTGAAGCTACTGACTGAATGAAAGGAGCTGGCATCTCACTCTCTTTGAATCTTCTTTATCATGCTAGGATTAACAGGAAAAAGCTAAAAATTTCAGAATTGCACCTTGCAATGTGGAGATATTACTGTTTGTGCATTTACAATATTCATTGATTTTTGCCATTGAAAAACATGTTTTTCATATACCAGAAATGTTTGAAGCTACTGACTGAATGAAAGGAGCTGGCATCTCACTCTCTTTGAATCTTCTTTATCATGCTAGGATTAGCAGGAAAAAGCAAAAAATTTCAGAATTGCACCTTGCAATGTGGAGATATTACTGTTTGTGCATTTACAATATTCATTGATTTTTGCCATTGAAAAACATGTGTTTTTCATATACCAGAAAAGTTTGAAGCTACTGACTGAATGAAAGGAGCTGGCATCTCACTCTCTTTGAATCTTCTTTATCATGCTAGGATTAGCAGGAAAAAGCAAAAAATTTCAGAATTGCACCTTGCAATGTGGAGATATTACTGTTTGTGCATTTACAATATTCATTGATTTTTGCCATTGAAAAACATGTTTTTCATATACCAGAAATGTTTGAAGCTACTGACTGAATGAAAGGAGCTGGCATCTCACTCTCTTTGAATCTTCTTTATCATGCTAGGATTAACAGGAAAAAGCAAAAAATTTCAGAATTGCACCTTGCAATGTGGAGATATTACTGTTTGTGCATTTACAATATTCATTGATTTTTGCCATTGAAAAACGTCCAGAAATGTTTGAAGCTACTGACTGAATGAAAGGAGCTGGCATCTCACTCTCTTTGAATCTTCTTTATCATGCTAGGATTAGCAGGAAAAAGCAAAAAATTTCAGAATTGCACCTTGCAATGTGGAGATATTACTGTTTGTGCATTTACAATATTCATTGATTTTTGCCATTGAAAAACATGTTTTTCATATACCAGAAATGTTTGAAGCTACTGACTGAATGAAAGGAGCTGGCATGTCACTCTCTTTGAATCTTCTTTATCATGCTAGGATTAACAGGAAAAAGCAAAAAATTTCAGAATTGCACCTTGCAATGTGGAGATATTACTGTTTGTGCATTTACAATATTCATTGATTTTTGCCATTGAAAAACATGTTTTTCATATACCAGAAATGTTTGAAGCTACTGACTGAATGAATGGAGCTGGCATCTCACTCTCTTTGAATCTTCTTTATCATGCTAGGATTAACAGGAAAAAGCAAAAAATTTCAGAATTGCACCTTGCAATGTGGAGATATTACTGTTTGTGCATTTACAATATTCATTGATTTTTGCCATTGAAAAACGTCCAGAAATGTTTGAAGCTACTGACTGAATGAAAGGAGCTGGCATCTCACTCTCTTTGAATCTTCTTTATCATGCTAGGATTAGCAGGAAAAAGCAAAAAATTTCAGAATTGCACCTTGCAATGTGGAGATATTACTGTTTGTGCATTTACAATATTCATTGATTTTTGCCATTGAAAAACATGTTTTTCATATACCAGAAATGTTTGAAGCTACTGACTGAATGAAAGGAGCTGGCATCTCACTCTCTTTGAATCTTCTTTATCATGCTAGGATTAGCAGGAAAAAGCAAAAAATTTCAGAATTGCACCTTGCAATGTGGAGATATTACTGTTTGTGCATTTACAATATTCATTGATTTTTGCCATTGAAAAACGTTTTTCATATACCAGAAATGTTTGAAGCTACTGACTGAATGAAAGGAGCTGGCATCTCACTCTCTTTGAATCTTCTTTATCATGCTAGGATTAACAGGAAAAAGCAAAAAATTTCAGAATTGCACCTTGCAATGTGGAGATATTACTGTTTGTGCATTTACAATATTCATTGATTTTTGCCATTGAAAAACATCCAGAAATGTTTGAAGCTACTGACTGAATGAAAGGAGCTGGCATCTCACTCTCTTTGAATCTTCTTTATCATGCTAGGATTAGCAGGAAAAAGCAAAAAATTTCAGAATTGCACCTTGCAATGTGGAGATATTACTGTTTGTGCATTTACAATATTCATTGATTTTTGCCATTGAAAAACATGTTTTTCATATACCAGAAATGTTTGAAGCTACTGACTGAATGAAAGGAGCTGGCATCTCACTCTCTTTGAATCTTCTTTATCATGCTAGGATTAGCAGGAAAAAGCAAAAAATTTCAGAATTGCACCTTGCAATGTGGAGATATTACTGTTTGTGCATTTACAATATTCATTGATTTTTGCCATTGAAAAACGTTTTTCATATACCAGAAATGTTTGAAGCTACTGACTGAATGAAAGGAGCTGGCATCTCACTCTCTTTGAATCTTCTTTATCATGCTAGGATTAACAGGAAAAAGCAAAAAATTTCAGAATTGCACCTTGCAATGTGGAGATATTACTGTTTGTGCATTTACAATATTCATTGATTTTTGCCATTGAAAAACGTCCAGAAATGTTTGAAGCTACTGACTGAATGAAAGGAGCTGGCATCTCACTCTCTTTGAATCTTCTTTATCATGCTAGGATTAACAGGAAAAAGCAAAAAATTTCAGAATTGCACCTTGCAATGTGGAGATATTAATGTTTGTGCATTTACAATATTCATTGATTTTTGCCATTGAAAAACATGTTTTTCATATACCAGAAATGTTTGAAGCTACTGACTGAATGAAAGGAGCTGGCATCTCACTCTCTTTGAATCTTCTTTATCATGCCAGGAAAAAGCAAAAAATTTCAGAATTGCACCTTGCAATGTGGAGATATTACTGTTTGTGCATTTACAATATTCATTGATTTTTGCCATTGAAAAACATGTGTTTTTCATATACCAGAAATGTTTGAAGCTACTGACTGAATGAAAGGAGCTGGCATCTCACTCTCTTTGAATCTTCTTTATCATGCTAGGATTAGCAGGAAAAAGCAAAAAATTTCAGAATTGCACCTTGCAATGTGGAGATATTACTGTTTGTGCATTTACAATATTCATTGATTTTTGCCATTGAAAAACATGTTTTTCATATACCAGAAATGTTTGAAGCTACTGACTGAATGAAAGGAGCTGGCATCTCACTCTCTTTGAATCTTCTTTTCATGCTAGGATTAACAGGAAAAAGCAAAAAATTTCAGAATTGCACCTTGCAATGTGGAGATATTACTGTTTGTGCATTTACAATATTCATTGATTTTTGCCATTGAAAAACGTCCAGAAATGTTTGAAGCTACTGACTGAATGAAAGGAGCTGGCATCTCACTCTCTTTGAATCTTCTTTATCATGCTAGGATTAGCAGGAAAAAGCAAAAAATTTCAGAATTGCACCTTGCAATGTGGAGATATTACTGTTTGTGCATTTACAATATTCATTGATTTTTGCCATTGAAAAACATGTTTTTCATATACCAGAAATGTTTGAAGCTACTGACTGAATGAAAGGAGCTGGCATGTCACTCTCTTTGAATCTTCTTTATCATGCTAGGATTAACAGGAAAAAGCAAAAAATTTCAGAATTGCACCTTGCAATGTGGAGATATTACTGTTTGTGCATTTACAATATTCATTGATTTTTGCCATTGAAAAACATGTTTTTCATATACCAGAAATGTTTGAAGCTACTGACTGAATGAAAGGAGCTGGCATCTCACTCTCTTTGAATCTTCTTTATCATGCTAGGATTAACAGGAAAAAGCAAAAAATTTCAGAATTGCACCTTGCAATGTGGAGATATTACTGTTTGTGCATTTACAATATTCATTGATTTTTGCCATTGAAAAACGTCCAGAAATGTTTGAAGCTACTGACTGAATGAAAGGAGCTGGCATCTCACTCTCTTTGAATCTTCTTTATCATGCTAGGATTAGCAGGAAAAAGCAAAAAATTTCAGAATTGCACCTTGCAATGTGGAGATATTACTGTTTGTGCATTTAAAATATTCATTGATTTTTGCCATTGAAAAACATGTTTTTCATATACCAGAAATGTTTGAAGCTACTGACTGAATGAAAGGAGCTGGCATCTCACTCTCTTTGAATCTTCTTTATCATGCTAGGATTAGCAGGAAAAAGCAAAAAATTTCAGAATTGCACCTTGCAATGTGGAGATATTACTGTTTGTGCATTTACAATATTCATTGATTTTTGCCATTGAAAAACGTTTTTCATATACCAGAAATGTTTGAAGCTACTGACTGAATGAAAGGAGCTGGCATCTCACTCTCTTTGAATCTTCTTTATCATGCTAGGATTAACAGGAAAAAGCAAAAAATTTCAGAATTGCACCTTGCAATGTGGAGATATTACTGTTTGTGCATTTACAATATTCATTGATTTTTGCCATTGAAAAACATCCAGAAATGTTTGAAGCTACTGACTGAATGAAAGGAGCTGGCATCTCACTCTCTTTGAATCTTCTTTATCATGCTAGGATTAGCAGGAAAAAGCAAAAAATTTCAGAATTGCACCTTGCAATGTGGAGATATTACTGTTTGTGCATTTACAATATTCATTGATTTTTGCCATTGAAAAACATGTTTTTCATATACCAGAAATGTTTGAAGCTACTGACTGAATGAAAGGAGCTGGCATCTCACTCTCTTTGAATCTTCTTTATCATGCTAGGATTAGCAGGAAAAAGCAAAAAATTTCAGAATTGCACCTTGCAATGTGGAGATATTACTGTTTGTGCATTTACAATATTCATTGATTTTTGCCATTGAAAAACGTTTTTCATATACCAGAAATGTTTGAAGCTACTGACTGAATGAAAGGAGCTGGCATCTCACTCTCTTTGAATCTTCTTTATCATGCTAGGATTAACAGGAAAAAGCAAAAAATTTCAGAATTGCACCTTGCAATGTGGAGATATTACTGTTTGTGCATTTACAATATTCATTGATTTTTGCCATTGAAAAACGTCCAGAAATGTTTGAAGCTACTGACTGAATGAAAGGAGCTGGCATCTCACTCTCTTTGAATCTTCTTTATCATGCTAGGATTAACAGGAAAAAGCAAAAAATTTCAGAATTGCACCTTGCAATGTGGAGATATTAATGTTTGTGCATTTACAATATTCATTGATTTTTGCCATTGAAAAACATGTTTTTCATATACCAGAAATGTTTGAAGCTACTGACTGAATGAAAGGAGCTGGCATCTCACTCTCTTTGAATCTTCTTTATCATGCCAGGAAAAAGCAAAAAATTTCAGAATTGCACCTTGCAATGTGGAGATATTACTGTTTGTGCATTTACAATATTCATTGATTTTTGACATTGAAAAACATGTGTTTTTCATATACCAGAAATGTTTGAAGCTACTGACTGAATGAAAGGAGCTGGCATCTCACTCTCTTTGAATCTTCTTTATCATGCTAGGATTAGCAGGAAAAAGCAAAAAATTTCAGAATTGCACCTTGCAATGTGGAGATATTACTGTTTGTGCATTTACAATATTCATTGATTTTTGCCATTGAAAAACATGTTTTTCATATACCAGAAATGTTTGAAGCTACTGACTGAATGAAAGGAGCTGGCATCTCACTCTCTTTGAATCTTCTTTTCATGCTAGGATTAACAGGAAAAAGCAAAAAATTTCAGAATTGCACCTTGCAATGTGGAGATATTACTGTTTGTGCATTTACAATATTCATTGATTTTTGCCATTGAAAAACGTCCAGAAATGTTTGAAGCTACTGACTGAATGAAAGGAGCTGGCATCTCACTCTCTTTGAATCTTCTTTATCATGCTAGGATTAGCAGGAAAAAGCAAAAAATTTCAGAATTGCACCTTGCAATGTGGAGATATTACTGTTTGTGCATTTACAATATTCATTGATTTTTGCCATTGAAAAACATGTTTTTCATATACCAGAAATGTTTGAAGCTACTGACTGAATGAAAGGAGCTGGCATGTCACTCTCTTTGAATCTTCTTTATCATGCTAGGATTAACAGGAAAAAGCAAAAAATTTCAGAATTGCACCTTGCAATGTGGAGATATTACTGTTTGTGCATTTACAATATTCATTGATTTTTGCCATTGAAAAACATGTTTTTCATATACCAGAAATGTTTGAAGCTACTGACTGAATGAAAGGAGCTGGCATCTCACTCTCTTTGAATCTTCTTTATCATGCTAGGATTAACAGGAAAAAGCAAAAAATTTCAGAATTGCACCTTGCAATGTGGAGATATTACTGTTTGTGCATTTACAATATTCATTGATTTTTGCCATTGAAAAACGTCCAGAAATGTTTGAAGCTACTGACTGAATGAAAGGAGCTGGCATCTCACTCTCTTTGAATCTTCTTTATCATGCTAGGATTAGCAGGAAAAAGCAAAAAATTTCAGAATTGCACCTTGCAATGTGGAGATATTACTGTTTGTGCATTTAAAATATTCATTGATTTTTGCCATTGAAAAACATGTTTTTCATATACCAGAAATGTTTGAAGCTACTGACTGAATGAAAGGAGCTGGCATCTCACTCTCTTTGAATCTTCTTTATCATGCTAGGATTAACAGGAAAAAGCAAAAAATTTCAGAATTGCACCTTGCAATGTGGAGATATTACTGTTTGTGCATTTACAATATTCATTGATTTTTGCCATTGAAAAACATGTTTTTCATATACCAGAAATGTTTGAAGCTACTGACTGAATGAAAGGAGCTGGCATCTCACTCTCTTTGAATCTTCTTTATCATGCTAGGATTAACAGGAAAAAGCAAAAAATTTCAGAATTGCACCTTGCAATGTGGAGATATTACTGTTTGTGCATTTACAATATTCATTGATTTTTGCCATTGAAAAACGTCCAGAAATGTTTGAAGCTACTGACTGAATGAAAGGAGCTGGCATCTCACTCTCTTTGAATCTTCTTTATCATGCTAGGATTAACAGGAAAAAGCAAAAAATTTCAGAATTGCACCTTGCAATGTGGAGATATTACTGTTTGTGCATTTACAATATTCATTGATTTTTGCCATTGAAAAACGTCCAGAAATGTTTGAAGCTACTGACTGAATGAAAGGAGCTGGCATCTCACTCTCTTTGAATCTTCTTTATCATGCTAGGATTAGCAGGAAAAAGCAAAAAATTTCAGAATTGCACCTTGCAATGTGGAGATATTACTGTTTGTGCATTTACAATATTCATTGATTTTTGCCATTGAAAAACATGTTTTTCATATACCAGAAATGTTTGAAGCTACTGACTGAATGAAAGGAGCTGGCATCTCACTCTCTTTGAATCTTCTTTATCATGCTAGGATTAACAGGAAAAAGCAAAAAATTTCAGAATTGCACCTTGCAATGTGGAGATATTACTGTTTGTGCATTTACAATATTCATTGATTTTTGCCATTGAAAAACGTCCAGAAATGTTTGAAGCTACTGACTGAATGAAAGGAGCTGGCATCTCACTCTCTTTGAATCTTCTTTATCATGCTAGGATTAACAGGAAAAAGCTAAAAATTTCAGAACTGCACCTTGCAATGTGGAGATATTACTGTTTGTGCATTTACAATATTCATTGATTTTTGCCATTGAAAAACATGTTTTTCATATACCAGAAATGTTTGAAGCTACTGACTGAATGAAAGGAGCTGGCATCTCACTCTCTTTGAATCTTCTTTATCATGCTAGGATTAGCAGGAAAAAGCAAAGAATTTCAGAATTGCACCTTGCAATGTGGAGATATTACTGTTTGTGCATTTACAATATTCATTGATTTTTGCCATTGAAAAACATGTTTTTCATATACCAGAAATGTTTGAAGCTACTGACTGAATGAAAGGAGCTGGCATCTCACTCTCTTTGAATCTTCTTTATCATGCTAGGATTAGCAGGAAAAAGCAAAAAATTTCAGAATTGCACCTTGCAATGTGGAGATATTACTGTTTGTGCATTTACAATATTCATTGATTTTTGCCATTGAAAAACGTTTTTCATATACCAGAAATGTTTGAAGCTACTGACTGAATGAAAGGAGCTGGCATCTCAGTCTCTTTGAATCTTCTTTATCATGCTAGGATTAACAGGAAAAAGCAAAAAATTTCAGAATTGCACCTTGCAATGTGGAGATATTACTGTTTGTGCATTTACAATATTCATTGATTTTTGCCATTGAAAAACGTCCAGAAATGTTTGAAGCTACTGACTGAATGAAAGGAGCTGGCATCTCACTCTCTTTGAATCTTCTTTATCATGCTAGGATTAACAGGAAAAAGCAAAAAATTTCAGAATTGCACCTTGCAATGTGGAGATATTAATGTTTGTGCATTTACAATATTCATTGATTTTTGCCATTGAAAAACATGTTTTTCATATACCAGAAATGTTTGAAGCTACTGACTGAATGAAAGGAGCTGGCATCTCACTCTCTTTGAATCTTCTTTATCATGCCAGGAAAAAGCAAAAAATTTCAGAATTGCACCTTGCAATGTGGAGATATTACTGTTTGTGCATTTACAATATTCATTGATTTTTGCCATTGAAAAACATGTGTTTTTCATATACCAGAAATGTTTGAAGCTACTGACTGAATGAAAGGAGCTGGCATCTCACTCTCTTTGAATCTTCTTTATCATGCTAGGATTAGCAGGAAAAAGCAAAAAATTTCAGAATTGCACCTTGCAATGTGGAGATATTACTGTTTGTGCATTTACAATATTCATTGATTTTTGCCATTGAAAAACATGTTTTTCATATACCAGAAATGTTTGAAGCTACTGACTGAATGAAAGGAGCTGGCATCTCACTCTCTTTGAATCTTCTTTTCATGCTAGGATTAACAGGAAAAAGCAAAAAATTTCAGAATTGCACCTTGCAATGTGGAGATATTACTGTTTGTGCATTTACAATATTCATTGATTTTTGCCATTGAAAAACGTCCAGAAATGTTTGAAGCTACTGACTGAATGAAAGGAGCTGGCATCTCACTCTCTTTGAATCTTCTTTATCATGCTAGGATTAGCAGGAAAAAGCAAAAAATTTCAGAATTGCACCTTGCAATGTGGAGATATTACTGTTTGTGCATTTACAATATTCATTGATTTTTGCCATTGAAAAACATGTTTTTCATATACCAGAAATGTTTGAAGCTACTGACTGAATGAAAGGAGCTGGCATGTCACTCTCTTTGAATCTTCTTTATCATGCTAGGATTAACAGGAAAAAAGCAAAAAATTTCAGAATTGCACCTTGCAATGTGGAGATATTACTGTTTGTGCATTTACAATATTCATTGATTTTTGCCATTGAAAAACATGTTTTTCATATACCAGAAATGTTTGAAGCTACTGACTGAATGAAAGGAGCTGGCATCTCACTCTCTTTGAATCTTCTTTATCATGCTAGGATTAACAGGAAAAAGCAAAAAATTTCAGAATTGCACCTTGCAATGTGGAGATATTACTGTTTGTGCATTTACAATATTCATTGATTTTTGCCATTGAAAAACGTCCAGAAATGTTTGAAGCTACTGACTGAATGAAAGGAGCTGGCATCTCACTCTCTTTGAATCTTCTTTATCATGCTAGGATTAGCAGGAAAAAGCAAAAAATTTCAGAATTGCACCTTGCAATGTGGAGATATTACTGTTTGTGCATTTAAAATATTCATTGATTTTTGCCATTGAAAAACATGTTTTTCATATACCAGAAATGTTTGAAGCTACTGACTGAATGAAAGGAGCTGGCATCTCACTCTCTTTGAATCTTCTTTATCATGCTAGGATTAACAGGAAAAAGCAAAAAATTTCAGAATTGCACCTTGCAATGTGGAGATATTACTGTTTGTGCATTTACAATATTCATTGATTTTTGCCATTGAAAAACATGTTTTTCATATACCACAAATGTTTGAAGCTACTTACTGAATGAAAGGAGCTGGCATCTCACTCTCTTTGAATCTTCTTTATCATGCTAGGATTAACAGGAAAAAGCAAAAAATTTCAGAATTGCACCTTGCAATGTGGAGATATTACTGTTTGTGCATTTACAATATTCATTGATTTTTGCCATTGAAAAACGTCCAGAAATGTTTGAAGCTACTGACTGAATGAAAGGAGCTGGCATCTCACTCTCTTTGAATCTTCTTTATCATGCTAGGATTAACAGGAAAAAGCAAAAAATTTCAGAATTGCACCTTGCAATGTGGAGATATTACTGTTTGTGCATTTACAATATTCATTGATTTTTGCCATTGAAAAACGTCCAGAAATGTTTGAAGCTACTGACTGAATGAAAGGAGCTGGCATCTCACTCTCTTTGAATCTTCTTTATCATGCTAGGATTAGCAGGAAAAAGCAAAAAATTTCAGAATTGCACCTTGCAATGTGGAGATATTACTGTTTGTGCATTTACAATATTCATTGATTTTTGCCATTGAAAAACATGTTTTTCATATACCAGAAATGTTTGAAGCTACTGACTGAATGAAAGGAGCTGGCATCTCACTCTCTTTGAATCTTCTTTATCATGCTAGGATTAGCAGGAAAAAGCAAAAAATTTCAGAATTGCACCTTGCAATGTGGAGATATTACTGTTTGTGCATTTACAATATTCATTGATTTTTGCCATTGAAAAACATGTTTTTCATATACCAGAAATGTTTGAAGCTACTGACTGAATGAAAGGAGCTGGCATCTCACTCTCTTTGAATCTTCTTTATCATGCTAGGATTAACAGGAAAAAGCAAAAAATTTCAGAATTGCACCTTGCAATGTGGAGATATTACTGTTTGTGCATTTACAATATTCATTGATTTTTGCCATTGAAAAACGTCCAGAAATGTTTGAAGCTACTGACTGAATGAAAGGAGCTGGCATCTCACTCTCTTTGAATCTTCTTTATCATGCTAGGATTAACAGGAAAAAGCTAAAAATTTCAGAACTGCACCTTGCAATGTGGAGATATTACTGTTTGTGCATTTACAATATTCATTGATTTTTGCCATTGAAAAACATGTTTTTCATATACCAGAAATGTTTGAAGCTACTGACTGAATGAAAGGAGCTGGCATCTCACTCTCTTTGAATCTTCTTTATCATGCTAGGATTAGCAGGAAAAAGCAAAGAATTTCAGAATTGCACCTTGCAATGTGGAGATATTACTGTTTGTGCATTTACAATATTCATTGATTTTTGCCATTGAAAAACATGTTTTTCATATACCAGAAATGTTTGAAGCTACTGACTGAATGAAAGGAGCTGGCATCTCACTCTCTTTGAATCTTCTTTATCATGCTAGGATTAGCAGGAAAAAGCAAAAAATTTCAGAATTGCACCTTGCAATGTGGAGATATTACTGTTTGTGCATTTACAATATTCATTGATTTTTGCCATTGAAAAACATGTTTTTCATATACCAGAAATGTTTGAAGCTACTGACTGAATGAAAGGAGCTGGCATCTCACTCTCTTTGAATCTTCTTTATCATGCTAGGATTAACAGGAAAAAGCAAAAAATTTCAGAATTACACCTTGCAATGTGGAGATATTACTGTTTGTGCATTTACAATATTCATTGATTTTTGCCATTGAAAAACGTCCAGAAATGTTTGAAGCTACTGACTGAATGAAAGGAGCTGGCATCTCACTCTCTTTGAATCTTCTTTATCATGCTAGGATTAGCAGGAAAAAGCAAAAAATTTCAGAATTGCACCTTGCAATGTGGAGATATTACTGTTTGTGCATTTACAATATTCATTGATTTTTGCCATTGAAAAACATGTTTTTCATATACCAGAAATGTTTGAAGCTACTGACTGAATGAAAGGAGCTGGCATCTCACTCTCTTTGAATCTTCTTTATCATGCTAGGATTAGCAGGAAAAAGCAAAAAATTTCAGAATTGCACCTTGCAATGTGGAGATATTACTGTTTGTGCATTTACAATATTCATTGATTTTTGCCATTGAAAAACATGTTTTTCATATACCAGAAATGTTTGAAGCTACTGACTGAATGAAAGGAGCTGGCATCTCACTCTCTTTGAATCTTCTTTATCATGCTAGGATTAACAGGAAAAAGCAAAAAATTTCAGAATTTCACCTTGCAATGTGGAGATATTACTGTTTGTGCATTTACAATATTCATTGATTTTTGCCATTGAAAAACGTCCAGAAATGTTTGAAGCTACTGACTGAATGAAAGGAGCTGGCATCTCACTCTCTTTGAATCTTCTTTATCATGCTAGGATTAACAGGAAAAAGCTAAAAATTTCAGAATTGCACCTTCCAATGTGGAGATATTACTGTTTGTGCATTTACAATATTCATTGATTTTTGCCATTGAAAAACATGTTTTTCATATACCAGAAATGTTTGAAGCTACTGACTGAATGAAAGGAGCTGGCATCTCACTCTCTTTGAATCTTCTTTATCATGCTAGGATTAGCAGGAAAAAGCAAAAAATTTCAGAATTGCACCTTGCAATGTGGAGATATTACTGTTTCTGCATTTACAATATTCATTGATTTTTGCCATTGAAAAACATGTTTTTCATATACCAGAAATGTTTGAAGCTACTGACTGAATGAAAGGAGCTGGCATCTCACTCTCTTTGAATCTTCTTTATCATGCTAGGATTAACAGGAAAAAGCAAAAAATTTCAGAATTGCACCTTGCAATGTGGAGATATTACTGTTTGTGCATTTACAATATTCATTGATTTTTGCCATTGAAAAACGTCCAGAAATGTTTGAAGCTACTGACTGAATGAAAGGAGCTGGCATCTCACTCTCTTTGAATCTTCTTTATCATGCTAGGATTAACAGGAAAAAGCTAAAAATTTCAGAATTGCACCTTGCAATGTGGAGATATTACTGTTTGTGCATTTACAATATTCATTGATTTTTGCCATTGAAAAACATGTTTTTCATATACCAGAAATGTTTGAAGGTACTGACTGAATGAAAGGAGCTGGCATCTCACTCTCTTTGAATCTTCTTTATCATGCTAGGATTAGCAGGAAAAAGCAAAAAATTTCAGAATTGCACCTTGCAATGTGGAGATATTACTGTTTGTGCATTTACAATATTCATTGATTTTTGCCATTGAAAAACATGTTTTTCATATACCAGAAATGTTTGAAGCTACTGACTGAATGAAAGGAGCTGGCATCTCACTCTCTTTGAATCTTCTTTATCATGCTAGGATTAGCAGGAAAAAGCAAAAAATTTCAGAATTGCACCTTGCAATGTGGAGATATTACTGTTTGTGCATTTACAATATTCATTGATTTTTGCCATTGAAAAACATGTTTTTCATATACCAGAAATGTTTGAAGCTACTGACTGAATGAAAGGAGCTGGCATCTCACTCTCTTTGAATCTTCTTTATCATGCTAGGATTAACAGGAAAAAGCAAAAAATTTCAGAATTGCACCTTGCAATGTGGAGATATTACTGTTTGTGCATTTACAATATTCATTGATTTTTGCCATTGAAAAACGTCCAGAAATGTTTGAAGCTACTGACTGAATGAAAGGAGCTGGCATCTCACTCTCTTTGAATCTTCTTTATCATGCTAGGATTAGCAGGAAAAAGCAAAAAATTTCCGAATTGCACCTTGCAATGTGGAGATATTACTGTTTGTGCATTTACAATATTCATTGATTTTTGCCATTGAAAAACATGTTTTTCATATACCAGAAATGTTTGAAGCTACTGACTGAATGAAAGGAGCTGGCATCTCACTCTCTTTGAATCTTCTTTATCATGCTAGGATTAGCAGGAAAAAGCAAAAAATTTCAGAATTGCACCTTGCAATGTGGAGATATTACTGTTTGTGCATTTACAATATTCATTGATTTTTGCCATTGAAAAACATGTTTTTCATATACCAGAAATGTTTGAAGCTACTGACTGAATGAAAGGAGCTGGCATCTCACTCTTTGAATCTTCTTTATCATGCTAGGATTAGCAGGAAAAAGCAAAAAATTTCAGAATTGCACCTTGCAATGTGGAGATATTACTGTTTGTGCATTTACAATATTCATTGATTTTTGCCATTGAAAAACATGTTTTTCATATACCAGAAATGTTTGAAGCTACTGACTGAATGAAAGGAGCTGGCATCTCACTCTCTTTGAATCTTCTTTATCATGCTAGGATTAACAGGAAAAAGCAAAAAATTTCAGAATTGCACCTTGCAATGTGGAGATATTACTGTTTGTGCATTTACAATATTCATTGATTTTTGCCATTGAAAAACGTCCCAGAAATGTTTGAAGCTACTGACTGAATGAAAGGAGCTGGCATCTCACTCTCTTTGAATCTTCTTTATCATGCTAGGATTAGCAGGAAAAAGCAAAAAATTTCAGAATTGCACCTTGCAATGTGGAGATATTACTGTTTGTGCATTTACAATATTCATTGATTTTTGCCATTGAAAAACATCATGTTATTCATATACCAGAAATGTTTGAAGCTACTGACTGAATGAAAGGAGCTGGCATCTCACTCTCTTTGAATCTTCTTTATCATGCTAGGATTAGCAGGAAAAAGCAAAAAATTTCCGAATTGCACCTTGCAATGTGGAGATATTACTGTTTGTGCATTTACAATATTCATTGATTTTTGCCATTGAAAAACATGTTTTTCATATACCAGAAATGTTTGAAGCTACTGACTGAATAAAAGGAGCTGGCATCTCACTCTCTTTGAATCTTCTTTATCATGCTAGGATTAGCAGGAAAAAGCAAAAAATTTCAGAATTGCACCTTGCAATGTGGAGATATTACTGTTTGTGCATTTACAATATTCATGGATTTTTGCCATTGAAAAACGTGTTTTTCATATACCAGAAATGTTTGAAGCTACTGACTGAATGAAAGGAGCTGGCATCTCACTCTCTTTGAATCTTCTTTATCATGCTAGGATTAACAGGAAAAAGCTAAAAATTTCAGAATTGCACCTTGCAATGTGGAGATATTACTGTTTGTGCATTTACAATATTCATTGATTTTTGCCATTGAAAAACATGTTTTTCATATACCAGAAATGTTTGAAGCTACTGACTGAATGAAAGGAGCTGGCATCTCACTCTCTTTGAATCTTCTTTATCATGCTAGGATTAGCAGGAAAAAGCAAAAAATTTCAGAATTGCACCTTGCAATGTGGAGATATTACTGTTTGTGCATTTACAATATTCATTGATTTTTGCCATTGAAAAACATGTTTTTCATATACCAGAAATGTTTGAAGCTACTGACTGAATGAAAGGAGCTGGCATCTCACTCTCTTTGAATCTTCTTTATCATGCTAGAATTAACAGGAAAAAGCAAAAAATTTCAGAATTGCACCTTGCAATGTGGAGATATTACTGTTTGTGCATTTACAATATTCATTGATTTTTGCCATTGAAAAACGTCTTCAGAAATGTTTGAAGCTACTGACTGAATGAAAGGAGCTGGCATCTCACTCTCTTTGAATCTTCTTTATCATGCTAGGATTAGCAGGAAAAAGCAAAAAATTTCAGAATTGCACCTTGCAATGTGGAGATATTACTGTTTGTGCATTTACAATATTCATTGATTTTTGCCATTGAAAAACATCATGTTATTCATATACCAGAAATGTTTGAAGCAACTGACTGAATGAAAGGAGCTGGCATCTCACTCTCTTTGAATCTTCTTTATCATGCTAGGATTAACAGGAAAAAGCAAAAAATTTCCGAATTGCACCTTGCAATGTGGAGATATTACTGTTTGTGCATTTACAATATTCATTGATTTTTGCCATTGAAAAACATGTTTTTCATATACCAGAAATGTTTGAAGCTACTGACTGAATGAAAGGAGCTGGCATCTCACTCTCTTTGAATCTTCTTTATCATGCTAGGATTAACAGGAAAAAGCAAAAAATTTCAGAATTGCACCTTGCAATGTGGAGATATTACTGTTTGTGCATTTACAATATTCATTGATTTTTGCCATTGAAAAACGTCCAGAAATGTTTGAAGCTACTGACTGAATGAAAGGAGCTGGCATCTCACTCTCTTTGAATCTTCTTTATCATGCTAGGATTAGCAGGAAAAAGCAAAAAATTTCAGAATTGCACCTTGCAATGTAGAGATATTACTGTTTGTGCATTTACAATATTCATTGATTTTTGCCATTGAAAAACATGTTATTCATATACCAGAAATGTTTGAAACTACTGACTGAATGAAAGGAGCTGGCATCTCACTCTCTTTGAATCTTCTTTATCATGCTAGGATTAGCAGGAAAAAGCAAAAAATTTCCGAATTGCACCTTGCAATGTGGAGATATTACTGTTTGTGCATTTACAATATTCATTGATTTTTGCCATTGAAAAACATGTTTTTCATATACCAGAAATGTTTGAAGCTACTGACTGAATGAAAGGAGCTGGCATCTCACTCTCTTTGAATCTTCTTTATCATGCTAGGATTAACAGGAAAAAGCAAAAAATTTCAGAATTGCACCTTGCAATGTGGAGATATTACTGTTTGTGCATTTACAATATTCATTGATTTTTGCCATTGAAAACATGTTTTTCATATACCAGAAATGTTTGAAGCTACTGACTGAATGAAAGGAGCTGGCATCTCACTCTCTTGAATCTTCTTTATCATGCTAGGATTAGCAGGAAAAAGCAAAAAATTTCAGAATTGCACCTTGCAATGTGGAGATATTACTGTTTGTGCATTTACAATATTCATTGATTTTTGCCATTGAAAAACATGTTTTTCATATACCAGAAATGTTTGAAGCTACTGACTGAATGAAAGGAGCTGGCATCTCACTCTCTTTGAATCTTCTTTATCATGCTAGGATTAACAGGAAAAAGCAAAAATTTCAGAATTGCACCTTGCAATGTGGAGATATTACTGTTTGTGCATTTACAATATTCATTGATTTTTGCCATTGAAAAACATGTTTTTCATATACCAGAAATGTTTGAAGCTACTGACTGAATGAAAGGAGCTGGCATCTCACTCTCTTTGAATCTTCTTTATCATGCTAGGATTAACAGGAAAAAGCAAAAATTTCAGAATTGCACCTTGCAATGTGGAGATATTACTGTTTGTGCATTTACAATATTCATTGATTTTTGCCATTGAAAAACGTCCAGAAATGTTTGAAGCTACTGACTGAATGAAAGGAGCTGGCATCTCACTCTCTTTGAATCTTCTTTATCATGCTAGGATTAGCAGGAAAAAGCAAAAAATTTCAGAATTGCACCTTGCAATGTGGAGATATTACTGTTTGTGCATTTACAATATTCATTGATTTTTGCCATTGAAAAACATGTTTTTCATATACCAGAAATGTTTGAAGCTACTGACTGAATGAAAGGAGCTGGCATCTCACTCTCTTTGAATCTTCTTTATCATGCTAGGATTAGCAGGAAAAAGCAAAAAATTTCAGAATTGCACCTTGCATTGTGGAGATATTACTGTTTGTGCATTTACAATATTCATTGATTTTTGCCATTGAAAAACATGTTTTTCATATACCAGAAATGTTTGAAGCTACTGACTGAATGAAAGGAGCTGGCATCTCACTCTCTTTGAATCTTCTTTATCATGCTAGGATTAACGGGAAAAATCAAAAAATTTCAGAATTGCACCTTGCAATGTGGAGATATTACTGTTTGTGCATTTACAATATTCATTGATTTTTGCCATTGAAAAACATGTTTTTCATATTCCAGAAATGTTTGAAGCTACTGACTGAATGAAAGGAGCTGGCATCTCACTCTCTTTGAATCTTCTTTATCATGCTAGGATTAACAGGAAAAAGCAAAAAATTTCAGAATTGCACCTTGCAATGTGGAGATATTACTGTTTGTGCATTTACAATATTCATTGATTTTTGCCATTGAAAAACGTCCAGAAATGTTTGAAGCTACTGACTGAATGAAAGGAGCTGGCATCTCACTCTCTTTGAATCTTCTTTATCATGCTAGGATTAGCAGGAAAAAGCAAAATTCAGAATTGCACCTTGCAATGTGGAGATATTACTGTTTGTGCATTTACAATATTCATTGATTTTTGCCATTGAAAAACGTTTTTCATATACCAGAAATGTTTGAAGCTACTGACTGAATGAAAGGAGCTGGCATCTCACTCTCTTTGAATCTTCTTTATCATGCTAGGATTAACAGGAAAAAGCAAAAAATTTCAGAATTGCACATTGCAATGTGGAGATATTACTGTTTGTGCATTTACAATATTCATTGATTTTTGCCATTGAAAAACGTCCAGAAATGTTTGAAGCTACTGACTGAATGAAAGGAGCTGGCATCTCACTCTCTTTGAATCTTCTTTATCATGCTAGGATTAGCAGGAAAAAGCAAAAAATTTCAGAATTGCACCTTGCAATGTGGAGATATTACTGTTTGTGCATTTACAATATTCATTGATTTTTGCCATTGAAAAACATGTTTTTCATATACCAGAAATGTTTGAAGCTACTGACTGAATGAAAGGAGCTGGCATCTCACTCTCTTTGAATCTTCTTTATCATGCTAGGATTAACAGGAAAAAGCAAAAAATTTCAGAATTGCACCTTGCAATGTGGAGATATTACTGTTTGTGCATTTACAATATTCATTGATTTTTGCCATTGAAAAACATGTTTTTCATATTCCAGAAATGTTTGAAGCTACTGACTGAATTCAGTGGAGATATTACTGTTTGTGCATTTACAATATTCATTGATTTTTGCCATTGAAAAACGTCCAGAAATGTTTGAAGCTACTGACTGAATGAAAGGAGCTGGCATCTCACTCTCTTTGAATCTTCTTTATCATGCTAGGATTAGCAGGAAAAAGCAAAATTCAGAATTGCACCTTGCAATGTGGAGATATTACTGTTTGTGCATTTACAATATTCATTGATTTTTGCCATTGAAAAACGTTTTTCATATACCAGAAATGTTTGAAGCTACTGACTGAATGAAAGGAGCTGGCATCTCACTCTCTTTGAATCTTCTTTATCATGCTAGGATTAACAGGAAAAAGCAAAAAATTTCAGAATTGCACATTGCAATGTGGAGAGAAAGTCTTTATCATGCTAGGATTAGCAGGAAAAAGCAAAAAATTTCAGAATTGCACCTTGTGTTTGAAGCTACTGACTGAATGAAAGGAGCTGGCATCTCACTCTCTTTGAATCTTCTTTATCATGCTAGGATTAACAGGAAAAAGCAAAAATTTCAG